>NC_080749.1:84319285-84627452 GCF_020826845.1 Diceros bicornis minor | reverse complement strand
TGGTTTCGATTGTTAGTTCTCTCTTATATATAAAGATCATGTACACCCCAACTAGATAGAGTAGATGAGAGGGACCTTCTCTCACATCATATCTTCTATAAAAACACCTGAGCACCTTCCATAGATACATAGTCAGTGGTGGCACAGGTTGATTAAGAGGTAACTCACCACCTCTGATCCATAAGTCAGGTCATGGTGATCTTTCACCATGAATCCCAGAGACTCCATCTGCCCTCTCCCACAGGCGTTATCACACCATCGTCGCTTAACGGGACATCTTGGAAATGTTCCATGTGAGCACATAGGGAATCTCCTCCTCCCCTTCCTTTTCTTTCTTCCTCTCTTCCTTCTTCTCCTTGTCCTTATTCATAGCTGCATGCTATTCCATCCTAAGGATGTAGCATAATTTATTTAACCATTCCCTATTGATGATCATTTAGGTTATTTCGAATATGTTGCTAGAAAAAAATGCTGCTCTGAATAATTTTGTACATCTGTGAATATTTCTATAGGATAAGTTCCTCAAGCCAAAATTACTAGAACAAAACGCATGTTTATTTGTAGTTTTGAAATATATTTTCAAATTTCCCTCCTTGAGGCAATATAACAATTTACACTGTCACTTACAAAGTTTGATAGTCATTATATTTAATGTTTTCAAAGTATTTCCTTGAGCAAAAGAACAACACTTGATTAAACTATTCCCTTATTTTCATACATTTAAGCCTCGTCCCTATTCAGTAGAGAAACCTACTTCCACAGAAACTGAGAACTTGATCCTTTATTTATAAATCACACAGCTTCTCCATGGAACAACAGAAGAACCCAAGCACCCGACTCTACTTTACACAGGGATATGCTCCTAAAACAATGTGTAAAAATAACACTTTTGTGAATAAAATCAAACAACCAACAAAAGGATTTAGCATAGTTCAGTAGAAATAACACAGATATTAGGGTCAAAATTGGTACTTTTTCGTCTTTCTCTTAAAAGCTTTGTGACTTTGGACAAATCTCTCTGAGCTATCATTTTCCCCTCTGCAAAAGAATCTAGTATTTGTCTATGTTTTGACACGAATAACAACGTATGAAGAGTCCATCTAGCCTGAGCTGGCAGCCAGCTCAGGAACCATGTTTTATGCACCGTTTCATTCCAGTGTGCAGAGCAGTTCCTGGAATGGACCATGTAACCAACACTTAACGAATGAATGAACCACATTTCATCCACTTGCCCATGGGACAGGTGACTTGTCTGAGGTCAGGTGACCTCGGTGACAAGTGACACAACCAAGAAAAGTTAAAGTTCTCTCTCTGTCTGACCGAGGACTTCACAATCGTCCCCAGCTTTGCTTTATTCCAAGTGAAGAGCTGTCAGGAAGGCAATTTCTATGAGCCATCTTCAGGGTCACTCTCCTCCCTTATCGTTCATGCACCCACTTTAAGGACAGCATCTTTGGTCTCTGGAGAAATGAGACTTTATTTTATATCCGGGCTCCAGGTCTACCTCTCATCGTTAGATCAAACATATTCTTCAGAATCATTCAATTCCCAACTCAGCAGATCTGTGCCTTTATTTGGGTATAACATTTGATTTACACTCAAATAAAATGTTGTCTGACCTCTCTCCTACCTTCCCCATCCCTTTCTTTACTCTCTACAAATGAAGTGCTAGGACTCATATTAATTTTCCAGCATTGTCTCAAGCTCTCATGGTTTTGAGTCTGCAGCCAGCTCTTTAATTTTGTGGTAAGACCCAGAAAACTTAAATTCTCTGCCCAAGTTTACAGAGTGAAGTGAGGGCAGCATGGATTTGAACTCAGGTCTTCAGGTTCCAGGTCAGAGCCTGTTCAACAGTCCACTCCTTTATGCTCACTCCCCGCAGCTTTACGTTTGCAAAGTGCTTTTGTTTCTAGCTGCTCACATCATCATCGTAATAGTCTCAGAGGGCATGGCCTCACTGCACTTGCTGGGGAGCAAACCACCTCAAAATCCAGAGGCTTCAAGCAACAGTCGCTTCCTGCTGCAGCTCCTGCACCTGCAGTGCCCGTGAAGACTGGCTGGACAGGCGGCTGCTCCTGGTTGGGTTTGTTCATGCATCTCTGGGTCAGCGGGTGGCTCTGTTCCGGGCTGGGGTGGGCTGGGCTGGGGCAGCTTCGTCAGGGTTGCTGTGCCCCACATATCTCTCATCCCCTTCTGGGACCAGGGGGCCGGCCAAGGCACGCTCGTCTCATGGAATAGTGAAGATGCAAGAGAGCAGATGCGTGTTCAAGCCTCTACTTGTATCACATCTGCCAACATCTTATTGGCCAAAGCAGATGTCATGATCAGAATCAGGGGGTCGGGGAAGATACTCATCTCTTGATGGGAAGAACTGTAAAGTCATAAGGCAGAGGGTAGTGATATGAGGGGTATGAAGATTGGGGCACGATTGCAGGCTACCACAGCTGTCAAACATCAAGCTGTCCTAAATTGAGCTAGTTTTTCTTCTTGCCTCCAAGCACAGGCCAATGCTCTAAAGCACGGTGCCCTCTTCACACAGGTCCCAGGGCACGTGGGCACAGAAGGAATGGGCACTGAAGGCCCTTCCATGCTCGTGACCTCTGCACAAGGCTGCACTGTGGCCGCTGCAGTGGAGGAAACAGAGGATGAGGCTGACAAGCCAGCACTGGCTTGAACCTCCCAGCTGCCCCCACCCTGACAGCTCCTCAGAATGTGGTTCACTGCTCTAGGAAGAGAAAAGTAATTGAGAGTCTAATTTATACAGAGACAATTGCTCTGAAAAAGAAATTAGAGAGCAACAGATCAAACACTCTGACTAAGGGAGTTCCCTGCAAAAAGACCAGGGAAACTGGACAAAGCTGGGTAAAGGGACGTAGGAACTGAAAGTTAGATCCCTGCGGAGGCAGGAGAGCAGGAGAGATGTAAAACCAGGGAAAATTAGCAATATGGGGTCCCCCCCTCACCCATGGGGACGTGTTCCAAGACCCCCAGTGGATGCCTGAAACCACGGACAGTACCGACCCTGTATATACTATGTTTTTTCCTATACATTCCCATATACATGGGCCCTTATTAAGTAAAATAAAAGTGACGAACACAAGCAGTGCGATACCTCAACAGTGGATCTGATAATGGAGACGACTACTAAGTGACCAACAGGCCCGTGGCGTCTATAGCGTGGATCCGATGGACAAAGGGATGATTCTGGTTCCGGGCAGGACAGAGCAGGACGGGGTGAGATTTCATCACAATACTCAGAATGGCACACAATTTAAAACTTATGAATTGTTTATTTCTGGAATTTTCCATTTAATATTTTCAAACCATGGTTGATGGTGGGTAACTGAAACCGTGGAAAGCAAAACCGCGGATAAGAGGGGACTACGGTACCAAGAAATTTCAAAATAATCTTAGAGGAGAATATGGAAAAGCAACAAGCCTCTCATTTCCTGAGCTTTGTTTTGCTTCCTGGAAGTGCTCAGGAAATAAGACTCACACGTGTAACACGGAGTTTTCAATGAACACTTCTCCAAGAGATTTCTCTCCCACCCTACCCCTCCGTGGCCAGAATGAACATGCCAGGAAGCTGATCTCGTAAGACATGAAATCCAAACAAAGGAACGAACACAGGCAGAGCTGCGAGGATCAGCTTGCATCTGAGATAACAGCGACCCGCAGTTCCCCGTGGGGATTAGGTGCACACCGCACAGAGACTTTCCTCATTACACAACAGTCATGGCACAGGGGAGTATGCTGTGAACGTGAAATTAGACAACGACGTAACATCACTAGCCACACACCGCGTCTGGGCTTAGAGGAATGGGGCAAGGCCCTGCTGCCCCACGAGGGTCTCACTGGCCCTTCCCCCTGGAGTGTTTGGACTTGCTCTAATTTCCTCTCATTCAGCTTGTGGAGTCATCCCAAATCCTCTTTCTTGGCCCATTCCTCATCTGTAAAAGGAAGTAAAACTACCTGATCCTCAAGGTGCATTCCAGCTCACAGAGGTGATTCTGTGATTCTTCTCCACCACAGTCCCAGTTCATTTCGCTGTTCAGTGAGGTCGGTGTGGCCTTCATCTCTGTCCGCTACCGAATAGCAGAGGGCAGCTGGCCTTGACATTCACAGTAAAACCACAGCGGAGATGCTGCAAGGTAAGCTTTGCAGTTGCAAACTGTGCCCGTGGGCAAGTGACCGCAGCTCTTCGGGCCTAGGTTTCCTCATCTGTAAAACAGGAGAAATGAGAGAACCTCACACCGGTGTTGTGAGGACCGAATGAGATAATGCATGAAACAGTCAGTAAGGGGCTTGGGACATAGAAAGCGCTCCACAAATTTTTTTATTATTATCTGCAAATGTGATTTTGGCAACCCTTGGGATGGCAGGTGTTCTTTCACTAAGATGTGAATGCTGAGAAAAGTTGTTTATAAATGAAAGATCTTGTTTTAAAAAAAAACAACTTTTTTCTGCCTTGTGGACTTGCTGATGTGAAAGAAGACTTGCACACGCAGCCTGGAGGAAGCCCCCTGCCTTGAGGCTCGACTGTGGCTTGGGTTTCTTCTTATTTCTTTCATTTGGGTTTACCTGCATCTCTGCATTTGTTCAATTCATTCTACTTCTCCACCTTCAACCAGTAAGACGATGGTTCTCAATGGCAGATGCACATTAGATTCATTTGGGGAGCTTTAAAAATCTCCATGCCCAAACCATTTACGCTGTTGGAAGTCAGGGTGGAGGCTGGGGGTGGGGAGAGGCGAAGAGACTAGAAGGCAGCGTGGTGCTGCTTCTGGGCTGCTCGTGAAGTTCTGATTCCTGAGCCGGGTGGTGATTACACAAGTACCTTCAGTTTGTACAAATTCATTGCAATGCGTACTTAGGGTATGTGCACGTTTCCACATGTATAATACACCTCAATAAAAAGTTCAACACAAATCCCTATGCCGAAGTTGCACTGAAGACCAATTAAATCAAAGTCTTTAGGGGAGGGACCCTGGCGTCAACATTTTTGTAAAGCTTCCCAGATGATTGCAATGTGCAGTCAAGATTGAGAGTCGTTGCAGAGGTTCTGGCCACAGTGGACCCAGCAGCAGTGGGGCCTGGCAGCTCTTGGAATTGGCACTCAAGCCAATTGAGTAATCGTAGAAAGCCCCTCGGAGCTGCCAGGAGTCAGTGGGGTTGACCTGGGATTTGTTTAGGCAGGTCCCAAATCCAAAGGTCATCGGGCAGTACAGTGGGGGCAAGAGCTCTGACCAGGATGGAAATCTGGGGTCAGCGTCTGGCTCTGCCCCTCGCTGGTTGAGGGAGTTCAAGCTGGTCACATAGATAACCTCACAGAACTGCTGCTCCCTCCTGTTAACTGGCATTCATGCCAGGACTCCTGACCTCAGGTGGATGTTCCTTCCCATATATCAAGGGCTCCATAAATAAGCTATTATTATGAGATGTTGCAAATTTGCAAGAAACTCAAAAGAAGCCATTTAGTCTCTGCCTCTGATTCTCAGCAGAGCTGCTTGGCAGTACTTTTACATTTTCACTGCAATTGCTCCTACCATTCACACTCTTGGCCTGGACTGATAAGGAAGGAAGGGGCACTGATTCGAGTTTCTGTTGCAATTAATGACTTGCTCATTGCACATTAACTTGCAAACACAAAGATCAAGGGCATGTGCTGGGAAACTGGCCACCACGTGCTGCCCTGTCCTCTGCATCTGAGCACTCCCTTTGGCGGGCCTAAGTCAACCCAGCTTTGCATGCCTTAAGACAAGACCATAATCTTCTCTGCACTTTCTGCTTACCTCCATCAAGATTCCAAGAATCCTAGACTCAAAAAAATCCTCCCTTACATGCTTCCTGAATCTTTGTTTTATTTCTACAATTGTACCTACCTTTCCTTATTCTCTTAATCTTTGGGGAAATGAAAAACAATCCTGCTCAACATAACTCCTTCATACACCTGAACATCAACAATATGCTCTTTCTTCTTTCCTCTTCCATTCTATATTTCAGCATTTCAGGAATCTTGGATGATTTCCCTGAACCCTGCTCATCTCCCTATATTCTTTTTATAAATTTGGCTCCTCAAAACTATAGTTCTCTTGGGCCGGCCCCGTGGCTTAGCAGTTAAGTGCGCGCGCTCCGCTGCTGGCGGCCCGGGTTCGGATCCCGGGCGTGCACCGGCGCACTGCTTCTCCGGCCATGCTGAGGCCGCGTCCCACATACAGCAACTAGAAGGCTGTGCAGCTATGACATACAGCTATCTACTGGGGCTTTGGGGGAAAAAAATAAATAAAAATTTAAAAAATACTATAGTTCTCTTGAGCACTCAGTAAGTATTATTGGATAAAGACTTAACAAATTAACTCAACAAGCACTTACTGGGGCTTGCTTCACAGAAGATTTGTGCTGGGTCATGAACACACTGATTCCTGCCTCAAAGGAGCCCACGTCAAGGTAGATTTAAAAATAACATTAGCACAAGATGGGCTCAGACGGTCTACAGTACAGTTACAAACAAACTAACCATGGCAGCGTGAGGTCGAGAAGATAAATTCTGTGAGTGACAATGACCAAACTTGCTTTATATAAAAGAGCTGGGTCTATAGTTGAATACAGGTGCCTGGGAAATTGCTGACCACCTAAATGTCCAAAAACTGTTCTAACTTGTTTTTGTATTATTCTTCCTTCAAAGGGAGAATAATTGACATCCTTACAAATGTCATTGCAATTTGAAGTTTCTTGCTTATGTTCAAGTCAAAGAACTTTTCTTAAAAAAACAACTTACCATCTTTCAAAAATAAACCAGAGTTGTTTGTCTCTGCTTCTGTGTTAGAAAGACTAGACTGGTTGAATAATTTTATTAGAAAGACATGAATACTTTGCTAGCCTCAGAAAAATCACTTATTTAATAAATCATCAAGGACTGACGAACAATGACATACAGTCACACGTTGATTAATGGTGGGATACGTTCTGAGAAATGTGTCATTAGGCGATTTCAGCATTGTGCGAACATCATAGAGTGTACGTACACATACCTAGATGGTGTAGTCTACTATACACCGGGGCTATGTGGTGCTCATCTATGGGACCACCGTTGCGTATGCGGTCCATCGTGACTGAAACGTCGCCATGCAGCGAGTGCATGACTACATCCAAAAACTAAACCTAAATCTTTCCTTCTAGTAACATTCAAGCATGCTACAGAAAGAGGTAGGTGTGGAGTCAGTACACGGCACTGCAGGAGAGTGGGCAGAGGGCTGGAGACGTTGGTGCTCCGGTTTGGACGGATGCAGAGCCGGCAGTCACCTTGAAAAGCTGGAAGGTCTGCTCATGATGTCTCTCCAAGATTTTCCAAGCTGCTTCCTGGGGTCCAATGATCTCTTCAGGGCTTGTTTCCTAGACATTTAACACTTTTTTGGATATAACACCAAAAGCATGATCCCTGAAAGAAAAATTGATAAGTTTTACTTCATTAAAATTAAAAAATTCTGCTCTGTGAAAGACACTGTTAAGAGAATGAAAAGACAAGCCATAGGCTAAGAGGAAATACTTGTGAAACACGCATGATAAAGGACTGGTATCCAAATATAAAAAGAATTCTTATAACTCAGCAATAAAAAAACAAACAACCCAATTAAAAAATGGTCAAGAAACCTAGACAGATACCTCACCAAAGAAGATATACAGATGGCAAATAAGCATATGAGAAGACGCTCCACATCGTATGTCATCAGGGAAATGCCAATTAAAACAACAATGAGATATCACTACGTACCTATTAGGATAGTCAAAATCCAGAACACTGGCAACACCAAATGCTGGAAGGATGTGGAGCAACAGGAACTCTCATGCATGGCTGGTGGGAATGCAAACTGGTGCAGCCACTTTGGAAGACGGTCTGGCGGTTTCTTACAAAACTAAACATACTCTTACCATATGATCAGCTATCGTGCTTCTTGGTGTTTATCCAAAGGAGCTGAAAATTTATGTCTACACAAAAACCTCCATGTGAATGTTTCTAGCAGCTTTGTTTATAACTGGCAAAGCTTGGAAGCAACTAAGATGTCCTTCAGTAGGTGAATGGATAACTAAACTGTGGTCCATCCAGACAGCAGAATACTATTGAGCGCCAAAACAAATGATCTACCAAGCCATTAAAAGACATGGCGGAATCATAAAATGTATATGACTAAGTGAAAGAAGCCAACCTGAAAAGGCTGCGTACCACATGGCTCCAGCTACATGGCATCCTGGAAAAGGCAAAGCTATGGAGACAGTAAAAGGATAAGTGGTTGCCAGGGATCATGGGGAAGGAAGAGATGAACAGGTGGGGCACAGAGGACTTTTAGGACAGTGAAACTACTCTGTATGATACTGTGATGGTGGATACATGTCATTACACATTTGTCAAAACCCATAGAATGTACAAGACCAAGAGTGAGCCCTAATGTAAACTGTGGACTTTGGGTGATGATGAGGCTTAGTGTAGGTTCACTTATAGTAACAAATGAACCATCTGGCGTGGGATGTTGATCATGGGGGAGGCTGTGCGTGTGTGGGGGCAGGGAGTATGTGGGAACTCACTGTACTTTCTACTAATTTTTACTGTAAACCTAAAACTGTTCCAAAAAAATAAAGTATGTTAAAACAAAAAAGAGGGCCGGCCCCGTGGCTTAGCGGTTAAGTGCGCGCGCTCCGCTGCTGGTGGCCCGGGTTCGGATCCCGGGTGCGCAGGACACACGCTTCTCCGGCCATGCTGGGGCTGCGTCCCACATACAGCAACTAGAAGAATGTGCAACTATGACAGACAACTATCTACTGGGGCTTTGGGGGAAAAAATAAAATAAAATTATTAAAAAAAAAAAAACAAAAAGAAAAGAAATGAGCTATCAAGCCACAAAAAGACATGAAGAAACCTTAATTCCATATTGCTGAGTGCAAGAAGCCACTCTGAAAGGCTACATACTGTATGATTCCAACCCTATGACGTTCTGGAAAAGGCACAACTATGGAGACAGTAAAAAGATCAGTGGTTGCCAGGGGGTGGGGTGGGGGGCGGGGAAGGGATGATTAGGTGATGCACAGGAGATTTTTAGGACAATAAAACTATTCTGCGTGATATTGTAATTGTGGATACACGACATTATTTGTCAAACCCATAGAATGTAAAACACAAAGAGTGAATCCTAATATAAACTATGGACTTTAGTTAATAATAACATATGAGTGTTAGTTCATCAATTATAACAAATGTACCACATTAATGCCAGATGTTAACAACAGGGGAAACTGGGCGTGGGAGGAGGGCTATACGGGAACAGTCTGTACTATCTGCTCAATTTTCTGTAAACCTAAAACTGCTCTACAAAATAAAGTCTATTAATTTAAAAAAATGCAACTCATTGCTTGACCAGTTTTATGTATACCAGTTTTAAATATATATATTTAAACAGTAAATTATCTTAGCAGAGTGCCTTTGGGTACCAAGCAATAAGGCAGCCATAGCCCAGGTGGGCAGAGCCTCCAGTCACCCCTGCTACAGAGTGAGTAGGGATGGAGGAAGGGGACAGAATGTGCTGTTTGGTACAGGGGCCCCACTTTTAGCTACAACCAAGGAGTCACTGAGCACATGAAGGCAGCCTAGCGGGGTAGCACCGCTCTGAGAAGCAAGCCACACTTGCGACTTGTTTTAACCAAATAACCTAAATAAGCAAATAATAACCAAGTAATTCATCCTACATGATCTTCAGTTTTCCCATGGGTACATCTGAGAGTATTATTTGTTATAGATTTTGTGTGATGTTTTCCAGCCTTCCTTGAAAGCCTGAGCAAAAACATAAAAAAATTCCTGCATATTATGATGAGGATAAGGCAGTGGGTACGTGTGATCATAGAGCACCTAGATAGGTGATTAAGGAAGGCGGGTGAGAATTCTTCTTGAAAAGTCATATTTTCAAAAAGCTCTTCTAGGTGCCAGAAGAACTGCTATTCCGTTATTACTTTCACTTCTGTTTCTCTCCTACCTCCTGACTGAAATGTTCTCTAAGAACCTCAGGGGTTTTATTAACCTGCAAATAGGTTTCTGTCGAGCAGGACCTTGTCGTGCCACTTGCTGCTATTGGTCGAGTTTGTTAACCCGCCTGTGAAAAGCACTCCATCTTCCCCTGGTAGCCCTTCATTGCTGGTGATTCTGTAATGAATTTTAAAATCAGAGACGAGAAGTATTTATTTCCCCCACTTGAGACTGGAAAGTGAAAATTCAGTAGGAGAAAATGGGATGCAGAGCTTAAGAAGAGGGTTACAGTCCACGATGTTCTAAGGATCACAACTGTTGAAGAAATATTTAGCAAACCAGAAAACAAGTGAAATGCATCCAGGCTGAGTGAGACTGAATGCTGCCCCTTGGCCCTGTGGAAGTGGCCAGTGGCAGTGGAAGAAATTTCAGATTGTTTGAGACTCACTTGAGTAGTCCCTCCCGCTCTGCTCACTGGGACAATATGCTCTCTCCTCCCCAAGTGCACGTAGCAGGCGCCCCAGCCATTCATCCTCATCACTTGGCAGGAAGTGATCCCAGCACCAACGCCCAGGTTGCAGCTGTGACAACCGAGGCTCATGGAAGCAGCCTGAAGGAGGCTCCAGGGTGCACCCCCAAACGAAAGGGCGTCATGCTCAAGGAGTGTCACATAGCCACACAGGAATGTATTTTTGGTCATTGAAGCCCAGTTTGGATTCTGTTTTTGGAAAAAAGATAACATTTGTTTTCTAAAAACAAGAGGATTTTTTAGGGGAAGGGGTTGTCTCCAGCCCCACCTTTGGCTAAAAAGGCAAATGCTTTACAGCTTTTTCTTCCCATGAATTCACGTAGTAGATGTTTCAAAATGACTGGCAAATACATGGAATCACAGAATGTTAGAGTCAAAAGGTCACTACAAGACCCTGTGATTGAATCTCCTCATTCCGTAGTTGGGGAAAATGAGGCCCAGAGAGGTTAAGTGTTATGCCCGTGGGCACACAGCTGGCTCACAGGATGAAACTTGAATCCAGACTGTACCAGCCAATGCTCTTCCCACTATACCAGACTCCACTCACCAGCACCACAAGAAGATATCCACTGCCTCTTGCAGAATTTAGAGACTATTTTTTAAAAGCTTGGAACTAAACTTGTGACTAATTAGAATAGAGTGCTCCACCACCTTAGTCACCAGCTCAAACCCACCTCTCCATGTCGCAGTGTGCCCGAGGCCTTCTGGGCAACCAGCTCAAAGAAAGATTATTGTCTCAACTCAGCTCTCTGTGTCGAGGTACCCGCAAAATGGACATCATGTCACTTGGGGAAGAACAAGGGGACGAGATGAGATGAAAAGGAAGCATGTTTAAAATGGATAAAAGGAGGTACTTTTCTCCCCACTACACACAATTGACCCGAGGAACTCACTGCAGTGGGATATTAAGATCAATGGTGAAGATTTGTGTTTTAAGAGATTAGACATTTCCCATGCGCGTCATCAACAGCGAGACTCAACAGGATGAAAGCAATAGGGATGAAAGTTCTCCAGCTTCAGCGCATAAATTGATCACCAGCTGGGTCAGATAAAAAAAGTTGTCTACGCAGTCATCTAAGATTTCACAGGCAGGCAGATTTGGGGGTATTCCAGTCATCGCCACTCTGTGACAAACCACTCCAACTAGTGGTGTAAACTAACAGGCATTTTATGACGCTCATGGACACCGTGGGTCAGGAATCTGGAGAGAGCACACAGGGATGGCTGGTCTCTGCCTCACAAAATCTGGGGCCTCAGTTGGGAAGGCTTGAACAGCTGGGGGTGACTTGAGGCTGGGGGCTGGAATTATCTGGAAGCTTCTTTACTCATATGTCAGACACCTGGTCTGGGATGCCTTGAAGGCCTACTCAGCTGGAACTGTCGACTGGGGCACCTACACGTAGGTCCCAAGAGGAGCATCTCAAAAACATAATGTCCCAAGGGAGCCGGGTGGAAGCTGCACGGCCCTTTATAGCCTGTCTGTGGAAGTCCTACAGCATCACTTCCACATATTCTATTGGTCAAAAACATCGTGCCACCGAGATTCAAGGGGAGGGGACTCAAGACCTCCTACTTCTCTCCCCGACGGGAAGGGCAAGGTCACATTGCAGAAGAACTATGGGATGGGAGAAGTTTCTGCAGCCACCTTTGGAAAATATAGTCTCCCAGGGAAGGGCTGGGGGACGTAAGATCGCAAGAACACACAATCTAGGGGGAAAAAAGTTGATATATGAACAGATTATCACAGTACAATAAAATAATCTCAAGATAGTTATTTCCCCCGCTTTGAAATGCTGCCATAAGAATTCTTTTTTTCCCTTTGATAAGAGTCATCATGTTAAAGTCTTCATTCATCTTCTGTCTTGCCACTAGATTGGCACCTCCCTGCAATATCCCCTGTGGCTGAAGGATGACCACGCCCACCACAGGCACTCAGTTCATACTTGCTGAGAGAGTGGGTGGGTAAGGCTGTAATAGCGGAGTGGCAGAAGGGCAGTAGCAAGTAACTCAGCCTTGGCAGAAGTGAGATTTGAGTGGGTCTTGAATGCTTTTGAAGCAGGAATAATAGTTTTTCTGGTGAAAAAAGGAGAATAAGTTTTTGTCCTTAAATCTCCTCCAGAGACTTTCATTAGCCAAGTTTAAGTGGGCATATCCTCGCCTAAGTGTACAGACGGCAGATAGTAGTTATGATGTTTTTGGCTGAAAACACTGACTCGGCTGGCTTAAAAAAGAAGCAACGTGTTGTATCACATAAGAAGAGGTGTGGAGGCAGCAGACCGTCCATGCCATCCCTCCTCACAGCCTCGGCCTAGCTCTTTCGAGGTAGCAAGATGGTGCCCACAGAGGGAAGCATCACATGCAGACAGAACAATACCCAGCAGGAGAGGAGACTGTTTCTCCTTTGGGGTAGAATCTCTCCCATAAGCCCTGACAGACTTACCTCACACTGGCCCACACCCCTGTGGGCCAGAACTGTGCCCCATGCACACGAGTCACCTGAATACTGATGAGAAGGGAGAAGGGGAGCCGTTGGACCAACTACGTGTCACTGCCTGGGCCTTGCACAGGAGCTCTCTCGTCTCCTGACGCACGTGGCTGTGCAGACAAGGGCAGGTTCCCACACAAAACAAAACAAAACATGGGGATTCTGTTAGGAAGGAGAAAGGGGAGGAGACTGGGGAGGGAATCAACAGTGTTCACAGCACTGAACTTGAAGAAGGTTAAGGTGCTTTTTCTTTGTGGACGAACATCCCCCAGCACTTCTGTTTATTCTCCTTTCTGCTTTTTGCTCATTTCTTTCCTCTTTCTGTGTTAGTGGTCAGTTGAATAAATCAAGCACCAACTCAAGAGTGTTACACGTAGAGTGTTACACGTAGAGTGCACGTACGAATCTAATCAACTAAAGAAGACGTGGATTAGACACGAGTGCACTTGCAGAGTCTCATGCTTCTGCCGCTCCTGGACAGCCTGGGCGTGCCCAGCTGTCCACGACTAGTCCCACACTCTTTCACACCTTATGCCATTCACCTGTGCAGATTCCTCCGTCTGGGGAGTCCATCTCAGTTTTCAGCTGTAGTGGATGCTGAGGGTTGCCTCTCAGGGCCTCCATTCAATCCTTTTTCTAGTAACCCAGTTGGAGAGACTGGAAACCTCGAACTACATTTCCCAGACTCCCTTGCAGCTAGAGTCTGGATCTGAACTAAGTTCAGTCAACCAGGTGGGCTCCTGTGAGGTTCGGCAGCAGACACAAGCAGGAGGCATCATTCTGCTGCTATTGCTGCTGGCGAGTAGGGTTGAGAGGTGATGTTAGGAGGCATTCAATGCTGTTGGACTCAGTGTCCTGTCTCAGTGTCTAGTTACCAGTTTCATGGGTGTGAGGAGCAGTTGCTGCAGCAGCACCATCCTGACTTCTGGAACGTACCACCGTGGGGGGCCCTTGAACTCAATAGTCCAGGGGTAGCCCCCTGACCTCTGCCCCTCCAGGCCTTCCAACAATTTTGTAAGCCCCTGCTTGATTCTCAGTATTAAGTCTTTCTTTGCTTGGAATACCTAGAGTGGTTCCTATTTCCTGTACTAAACCCTGACTCACAGGTCGCCTAACTCATATTCAGCCTTCCAGACACTGCCTGGGTCTTCCGGAGCTGCCAGTGTGGGCTCCTCTGCGCTCCGCCACGCCCGGCCTGGGAAGTCCATGCCTCACTGTCTTTGCACCCTGGGGCCCCAGTGCTTGGCTCACAGCTGGCACAGTGTCAGTATTTACTGAACTGAAGCTTCCTTTTCCCAGACACCAGGAAGGTTCTGAAATCTCATCTAAGGTGCACCCCACCAGGCACCTGGTCTGCAAAGCCCAAAGAACAAGTTGGCTCTAGACTTGTACTGGATTCTAGATGAATCTAGAGCCCTGAGTTTTTCCACACTTTAGCCCCCACACAAGAGGCTCCACCAGAATTGAAGATTCGGCCTGGACCCCAGGAAAGGGATGCTAAGGAACAAGGGAAGTTGCTTATCCAGAGATTTACCATCTGGTGGTTCTCGGGACCCTCCGCTGCCAGGCCAACAACAAGGCTGCAGTCGACTGCAGGCTTTGGAGTCGGGAAAACTCCAGCTGGAAGGTGTGTAACCTTGTGTAACAAGTTACTTGTCTGAGCCTTAGTTCTTCATCTATAAAATGGGGATAATAATATCAACCTTACAGGATTCCCGGGAGTAACAGATTATAGTGTAAAATGCTTGCACAGTATACGCACTGCAAATGCTCAGTACGCATCAGGTGCTGTCACTGTGGTCACCGCTGAGGTTTACTGTACCATCACTGAACCACAATTCTGTTGTTTCCATAACGTTTTCTTTAGTGCAAACAGTCACATGCGGTTAGACGAGAATGCACTTCTCTCCACCTTCCCCAGAGGTGCTCCGTTTTACATACCGAGGTGAGTAACCCTTTCTGCAGAAGGTCCAGCTGGGCCCAAGCTTGCGGTTTACTGAGGAAATAAAAGAGACTAGTATTTCCATCGCCTCCGGGGGGAAAGAAAGAAGCTTCGACTTTTCTATAATTTCCACCACGCTGGGGGAGGGGAGAGGACTAAAGATTATAGCTGGATTATTCCACCTGTAATGTGAACCTGGGTAAATCACTCATCGTGTTAATCCTCTGGTTCCTGTCTTGGTTTCTTATCTAGAGGTGTCTGACCTGATGAAAAGGAGTGATCAGAAGTGCTCTAAGACAAGGAGCTGGTCTGGAAAGACCTGTGACACATCCACCTTGCCTTGCGGGTGTCTGTGCCAGCACTGCGCATGCTCACACGCTCACGGGCTGGCTGCTGATGTCAGCGCATGCACTTTGATTCGGGCGAGAGGAATGATGCCTCCTTCGGCATGAAACAGCTATCCAAATGCTAGAGATGGCTGGTGTCAGCCGGGAGTGTGCTCAAACATAAACCACATCTAAAAGATGTAACTATGTTTTTTCCATTATTAAGGTAATATACAAAAGAAAATATAGAAGATTGGGAAAACTGAAAAATAGAATGAACCATGGTAGAAATGAATAATAACTAAGACCTATATAGACTTACCAGGTGTTAGACATGGTTCTAAGCCCTTTACCTTATAAATTCATTTATCCCTCACCACAACTCAACTCTTTGTAACTCCATCTTACAGATGAGAAAGGAGGACCTGGGGCTGTCAGGGGACTTGCCCAGGATGGCACAGCTGGTAGGGGCAGAGCCGAGGTCTGGACGTACACTGCACTTAACAGGCTGTGGTCAACCTCGGGACGGCGCTCACAAGGTTGCTAAGGTTTAAAAGTTCATCTCAGTTGCCATTCATTGGTCCATTTATTTCACAAATATGTATTGAATGTGTCTATTGTGCAGCATACTGTTCCAGGCTTGATTATCAAGGGATTGTAGAGTTTACGAAGGCTACCTGTCCATTCGTTCCTACAGCATTGAACAGTCACGTGTCTCAACAGAATAATGCATGTATAACCAACGCGATTTACACTTTACAACAATAGTACGATTCAAAATGCTGCAGCTATTCCCTTATGACAAAATCCAAAACCAATATTTCAGAACTTTTGGAATGTCACACACGTACTAGATGGAATGTTTAGCATTATCCTCTGTATTTCTATCAATTAATAAATACACCTTGGACAATAATTTAAGTTGGATTTCATGAATTTGGCTTTCAGAAATATGTCTAATATGGCAGTAGTGTCTTCAGCTGAGAAATTTGATGTTTGTTGGACGGATGGATGGATGATGGAAGGATAGAGGAGTGAATTAATAGATGAGAATGCTTGGCAATGTTTCAGGTTCTTAAAAATTGCATCCTAAAAAAAATAACTTAGTGTTTTCTAGTTTGTTGAATACCAAGTTATGACTCAGGAGAAAATTGTGATTTCTGTCCTTTCCATGAACTAAATAAGTAACTTCAAGCAAGTCATTATGGTACCAGTTTCATCTGATTGTTGTGAGGATTAAATGAGCTAACGCAACGGAATTATTGAGCACCTTGCTTAATACGTGTTAAATAGCCAGCATATTTTAAACTGCCTTTAAATTGAAGTACTATATGTTAAAAAGCGAAAATTCAAACGATACAAAAAGCTATACAATACAAAATATGTCTCTTTTGGCAAAGTTTTCTGTTGTTATTACTACTATTATTCGAGATCTCCAAGCAAAAATAACATTTCACTGTTGATTAAGAAGAGAGAAGTTTACAAACCAGTAGATAAGATCGTTTGATTCAGAACCAAGTAAAATAACACAAGTATTCTGGCTAAATTCCAGCGTGAGTGATTAACATTCTCCAACTTCAAATACTTTTTATTATTAGCCAACACTTGTCCATCCCCGATAATACACATGTTGCATAAAGGGCACTGAAGGAGACAGCCCTCCCTTGGCATGTTGGCCACCACATTCTTTCCACTGAGGGCTTCCCTATCTTTTTTATTGCTATTCCATAGCTCTTCAACTCCCACGACTTTCAACCCAGAGTGCCAAGTATTTCCAAAAAATGAAAGGGATAAAATGTGAACACCTGTAGAATTCCAGCTAACGAAAGACCTAATGTACATTTTAAACATACTTATTAATAGTTTTGTTGTTGGCGAAGCTATCGATATTCTCTTTAACTTTGAGGCTGGGATTAATACACATATTCTTCATTATTTCCCACAAGCCTTATTGATGAGCAGAAGGGAGAGGGCTTTTCTGCCCTTTAGTCTCCCAGTCTGTGCGCATGGGATCCAGGACACAAATCGACAATACCGCGGGCTACCTCAGCCCTTTTCAAGTCCTCAGGCCCTCCTGCCTTTTTGCGCCTTCTTCCCAGTGGAAGGAACGGGTAGGGGAGCGGGAAACAATTCAAACCCTCTTTGTAAGCGTGTGAATGAATTTCAAGTATGCTAAAAACCTCGGTCTTCCAACCTAATTAGAACACGTAGCAAAGAGGCATTTTAGGACATTGGAAACCTGCAGCATAACAACCCATCTGGAGAGCGCCACAGCGCGCCCAGCCGTCGGGGCGCCCGGCAGGTCTTGCCGCTGGCCCGGTCCACGAGTACGGGTGCAGGTGCGCAGGTGTGCAGGTGCATGGGTGCGCGGGGGACACCCCGGGCGGGTGCGCGGTGCGCGAGTGCGCGGGTGCATGGGTGCGCTGTGCACGGGTGTGAGGGGTACACCCCGGGGCGGGTGCGCGGTGCACGGGTGCGCGGGGGACACCCCGGGGCGGGTGCGCGGTGCACGGGTGTTCGGGGGCACCCCGGGGTGGGTGCATGGGTGCGCGGGGGCGGCTGGGCGGGGGACACCCCGGGGAGGGTGCACGGGTGTGCTGGGGACACCCCGGGGCGGGTGCGCGGGTTCACGGGTGCGCTGTGCACGGGTGTGTGGGGGACACCCCGGGGCGGGTGCGCGGGTTCATGGGTGCGCGGTGCACGGGTGTGCGGGGGACGCCCCGGGGGGCGCCCGGCCCACAGCAGAGCCGAGCGGCGTGGCTCCTCTCCGCGTGCGACTTAGGACCCTGGGTTGAAACCTCTCGGATAATGAACAGCTCTCGAGTCTTCCAAAGACAGAAAGCACTTTCTTGTCACCACAGTCTAATTTTGTTAACGAGATGCGAAAGCGAAGGTGAAGCTCGGGCGGTGCCGCTGGTGGGTGGGGGGTGGTTACAACTGGGGATGCGCGGCCCGACTCCCGGGGTCGAATCCTGGTTCGCCGCGGAGCGCCCACCACGCGGGGGCCCCGGACGCCGCGGGAGCCGACAGTCGGGCCGCGGCCGCCGGGAACGTGCCTGCGCTCGGCTGGCCAGGTGTCCTCGCCTGCGCTCACCCGTGCGAGCCGCGTCGGACCGCGGACCGAGGGGCGGGGGTGGGCGGCGAGCGGCTGTCCGGATCAGCGCGCGGCCCGGGGGCCCCGCTCTTCCCGCCGGGCTGACCCGGCAAGGGCGGCGCGGAGGGGACGGACGCCCGGGCCCACGGCTCGCCCGCCGGCCGGGCCCCGCGGGAGCGACCGCCCCACCGCGGCGCCGCCCAGGACTCGAGGCCTGATTAGCGTTCGCCCCGCCCCCGCGTCCCGGCCCGCGATTGGCCCACGCTCCCGGCGGGCGGGGCCGCAGGGCGCCGGGGCGGGGCGGCGCGGAGAGCGGGCGGGCCGGGCGGGGGCGGGGCCTCGGGGTGGGGGCGGGGCTCGGCCCGGAGGCAGGTGACCCGGCGGGCGGGCGCCAGAGGCCGGTCAGCCGGGCCCGGACGCCGCCGCCGCCGCCGCCGCTCGGGCCGGAGGCGGGCGAGGAGGCGCGCGCGGGAGGAGCCGAGCGCGTGCGGAGGCCGCCCCGCCGGGACGCCGGGCGGCGGAGCCCCCTGGCGGGAGCGGGAGGGCCGGGCGGCTCATGCGGGGCCCTCGCCGGCCGTGACCGGCCCGCCGCCCTCAGCGCGCCCCTCCGCCCAGGTGCTGCCGGCGCGGCCGCGCGGTCATGCGGGCGGACCCGGAGGAGGCGACGGGGTGCGACCGGCCGGCGGCCCCCGCGCTCGGGGCGCGGCCCCCCGCCTGAGACGCCCACCTGCCGCCCGGGACCCGCGCCTCCAACTTCCCGGCCGGCCCGGCCCGCGGGCGTCCCGAGCGGAGCGTCCGCGACCCGGAGGTGAGAGCCGCGCCGCCCTCCGCTCGCGCCGGCCCCGCGCTGACCCGGCCGAGCGCGCGGACCGCGGCCAGGGGTCCGGATTTGGCTCCGGGAGGTGGCGGGAGGGGGGAGCTCGGGGTTTGGAGGCCGGGGGTCGGGGCCGCGGACGCCCCGCTAACGGCGTTGGGCGCACTTTGTCCCCCTCTTTGAAGGCGCCTCCCCGGAGCCGGAGCCCCGCCGCCCCGCGAGAGCGAGCGCCCGAGCCAGCGCCTCCCCGACACGCCGCGTCCCGGGCCGGAGTCTTGGAGATTTCAGAGAAAAGGAAACCAACAGGTTGCGGGCCCGGCGCCGCGCGCTCGGGGCGGAGGGCAGCCGGGGCCCCGCTTCCCCCGGGGGCCGCGCTCGGGGCGGGGGCCATGGCTCGGCCGGACCCGTCCGCGCCCCCGCTGTTGCTGCTGCTCCTGGCGCAGCTGGCCGGCCGGGCGGCGGCCGCCTCCAAGGCCCCGGTGTGCCAGGAGATCACGGTGCCCATGTGCCGCGGCATCGGCTACAACCTGACACACATGCCCAACCAGTTCAACCACGACACGCAGGACGAGGCGGGCCTGGAGGTGCACCAGTTCTGGCCGCTGGTGGAGATCCACTGCTCGCCGGACCTGCGCTTCTTCCTGTGCTCCATGTACACGCCCATCTGCCTGCCCGACTACCACAAGCCGCTGCCGCCCTGCCGCTCAGTGTGCGAGCGCGCCAAGGCCGGCTGCTCGCCGCTCATGCGCCAGTACGGCTTCGCCTGGCCCGAGCGCATGAGCTGCGACCGCCTCCCGGTGCTGGGCCGCGACGCCGAGGTCCTGTGCATGGATTACAACCGCAGCGAGGCCACCACGGCGCCCCCCAGGCCCTTCCCGGCCAAACCCACGCTCCCAGGCCCGCCGGGGGCGCCGTCCTTGGGGGCCGAGTGCGCCGCGGGCGGCCCGTCGGTGTGCAAGTGCCGCGAGCCCTTCGTGCCCATCGTGAAGGAGTCGCACCCGCTCTTCAACAAGGTGCGGACGGGCCAGGTCCCCAACTGCGCGGTGCCCTGCTACCAGCCGTCCTTCAGCCCCGACGAGCGCACGTTCGCCACCTTCTGGATCGGCCTGTGGTCTGTGCTGTGCTTCATCTCCACCTCCACCACCGTGGCCACCTTCCTCATCGACATGGAGCGCTTCCGCTACCCCGAGCGCCCCATCATCTTCCTGTCGGCCTGCTACCTGTGCGTGTCGCTGGGCTTCCTGGTGCGCCTGGTCGTGGGCCACGCCAGCGTTGCCTGCAGCCGCGAGCACAGCCACATTCACTACGAGACCACGGGCCCGGCGCTGTGCACCGTCGTCTTCCTGCTCGTCTACTTCTTCGGCATGGCCAGCTCCATCTGGTGGGTCATCCTGTCGCTCACCTGGTTCCTGGCGGCCGGCATGAAGTGGGGCAACGAGGCCATCGCGGGCTACGCGCAGTACTTCCACCTGGCCGCGTGGCTCATCCCCAGCGTCAAGTCCATCACGGCGCTGGCCCTGAGCTCCGTGGACGGGGACCCGGTGGCCGGCATCTGCTACGTGGGCAACCAGAACCTGAACTCGCTGCGTGGCTTCGTGCTGGGCCCGCTGGTGCTCTACCTGCTGGTGGGCACGCTCTTCCTGCTGGCGGGCTTCGTGTCCCTGTTCCGCATCCGCAGCGTCATCAAGCAGGGCGGCACCAAGACGGACAAGCTCGAGAAGCTCATGCTGCGCATCGGCGTCTTCACGCTGCTCTACACCGTGCCAGCCGGCGTGCTGGTGGCCTGCTACCTGTACGAGCAGCACCACCGCGAGAGCTGGGAGGCCGCGCTCACCTGCGCGTGTCCGGGCGCCGAGGCGGGCGCGCCGCGCGCCAAGCCCGAGTACTGGGTGCTCATGCTCAAGTACTTCATGTGCCTGGTGGTGGGCATCACGTCGGGCGTCTGGATCTGGTCCGGCAAGACGGTGGAGTCATGGCGGCGCTTCTCCGGCCGCTGCTGCCGCGCGCGGGGCCCCAAGGACGCGGGGGCGGCCGGGGAGCAGACGGAGGCGAGCGCGGCGCTCACGGGCAGGACCGGGCCGGGCCCCGCCGCCCACCACAAGCAGGTGTCCCTGTCGCACGTGTAGGGGGCGAGGCCGCGGAGGCCGGGGCTGAGGGAGGGCCGGGTGTGTTCGGCGGCTCTGCCGAGGTCACTTCCGTTTGCCTTCCTGGTGCTGATGCCCTCCTGGGGCGACGTGGAGCGGGAAGGGGGCTGGCAGGGAGCCCCTGGCCCAGGACCTCGGAGAGGCGCAGCCTGCGAGTGCGACGCTGTTTGGCATTTCTTACTGCCTTCTTTAGGGGCACCCTGTTTTTAATTTATATGTGTTTGTCTCAATTTTTAACTTTGTTGCATTTTGGCAACAAAGTTTACCTTTGCTTTGAGGACTTTATAGTCCGAAGGTTGGCATTATAGTGAAGTTCCCCTGGGTCAGGGTTCTTTGAACTGTGTGCTTTAAATTGGGAAAATAGATTTCCTGTAACTTGGGTTTTTTAAAAAGACGTGAGCAGTGGAAGTTCGGGTTGCTGTGCTTTGTCAGAGTGTTTCTCTGTGCACTGCTGCCTCAAGTGTCCAAGACGCTCTCGGATGAGGTGCTTGTCCCTGTTCACGGAAACCCCCGGTCACACGGCAGGGGGAAGCAGAATAGGTTAGAGCCTCCCCAAAGCTACTTTGTGTTGTCCCAGCTTTGCGTAGCAAGCTTCCCTCTCTTCTCTGTAGTGCTTGTAATCATTCTGGTTCCCACCTGCAACAGCGTTGACACTGTTAGAGGTGGTACATCACAGAGCGTCTGGTGTGAATATTTGGAACCTAAGGGATGGGCATTGGGTGAGCTTGAATTCTAGACTGGTCAGAGGGCAGCTTTGTTCCAGAGAAGGAGTGAGTGGTTCTTCAGTGGTCCCAATTTTTAAAAAAAAAAAACTTGTGTTGCAATTTTGGTAAAAGTAAACTCACTTCCGTCTTCTGCAAGTACTTAGGGATAGTTGTTAAAGGGAGCTTCTTTTTAGATTTAAGGACTAAAACGGAAGTATCTCCAGTAATTTAGTAAATTTCCAACACTTGTCTTACCGGCTCCACCCCATCCCACCTCCTTTATCATGTTAAAAAGTCTTTTTGCTTTTCTTATTCCTCCTCTCCTGGAGAGCAGTGATTAGAAACCACACCCGCCCCTGAATGAGGTGCATGAACCGGGAGGGAGGCTGGCTACCTGTGAACAAACACTGGCAGCAATGAGGGAAAATAAGTGTCCCTGGACTTTGGACTAGTTTATAGCCAGATATTCCAAAAGCAGCAAGACATTGCTCTCTGCAGTCTCTGGAAACAAGTGAGACCCAGGACACACTAGCATGAGCTTGTAAAGGGGGTCAGTGCACTGCCACAGCAGGAGGAGAGCTGGCCCCCACCCCCACCTCCATCTATTTTCCTTTTCCTCCTCTTCTGAGAAAGCCTGTATATTAACGAGCACACGCTCGCGCACACACACACTCGCACACTTTGCTGTTAGAATTCTGTTTGCTTTCCTAATCTGTTTCACCATTCCTTCTTTCATAGAGGAAAGCCTATGTATTGATGAATACACACACACACACACACGCACGCACGCACACAGACGTTTCTTTACAATTAGAAAATTCTGTTTGCTTTCCTAATCTGTTTAACCGTTCATTCATGAAGAGTGTGAGGCCATTACTGGGGAAGGGGGTGACTGCATTGTCCAGCAAAATACCAATGACCAGGACTGAGTGGGGACTACATTTAAGAAGCTAAAATGGCAAAAGCAATTAAAATTTGAGAATGCCTCCCCAGGAAAACAAGAAGTCTAGGCCATTGTGCTTCATTTATACCAAAGTTGGAAAAGTAAGGTTTAAGCCCAGGTCAATTTTTACTTCATGGATATTAAGTAAAGAAACGCATAGTTCCCATAGAGAATTTAAACACGTTGCTGGTGGGGAGAAGCCTGGTTAATATTAGAGTTTTAAGGACTCTCAAAAGCTGTTCACATTAAAAAAAAAGAATGCACTGCTCTTACACACTCACTCTCTGAATCATAGGTAAAATTTCAGTGGATTTGACAAAACCTAGTACACATAGCTACAGAACTTCTTGCACATCTTATTCCTCTACTTACTCAGAATCTGCTTCTTAGAACCTTGAAACAGATCCCTGAGGGATGATTCCTCTCCTGTTTTCAAATGAGGATCTTGCCTGATGCCCTTGACCTCTTCGCTCATTTACTGTGTCTCCCAGAAAGTCTGTAGATCTTTCTGCTGCCGCCAGTCATTGCGCCTAATTTGGGTTGTCCCCCTTCCTTCTTTTTCTTTGTGGAGGAATCTGGAAATGATGCACAGTGTATCTAAAAGTTGTGGGATGAAAGTGATTTAATTCTTCATTTTAAAAAATTATTTTTTTCATTTTGGCAATGTGCCAAACCTAAAAAGGTCAACCAATTTACTTTGAGAACTAAGACAGTTAAGACAAAGGTTACCAAGCCAAGGAGAGGCAATGTAGGTGATGCTTTTGGGAGTCTAGTTCCAGACCCACCTTCAGAGCCGCCTCTGTTTCAGTCTCTGTTCTCACCCCTGCTCTGCCTCTCTCTTCCCTCAAAGATAAAGGACATCTGCTTCCCTGTCTTACTAATATCAGCCACCCCACCCAGGGGAGAGGAGCCAGGTCTGTTTACGGCCACCCCCATTTCCAGCCCACCGAACTATTTTCCCCTGATTTGCATTTTTATTGTGCAAACAACCCAAACTTCTGATAACAGTTATAAAGTGAGAGGTTGTGGGATGGTCTAGCAGCTTCCTTACAGCCGGCTTTGTGAAGTTGGAGAGGACCTAGGGCCCACTTTGGTCTCACCTGTGCAGCCTCCGGGCAGCAGTGTCTCACTTCATAGGCTCAGGGTGAAGATTTAGAAGGTTGTCTAAAGGAACTAACGTGACCTCTCAGTGAACCAGTTCACCAGACTTAAGAGAAGTCTTTTTAATTTATTTCCCTCCTCACATTTTGAAGTTGTCTAAATTGGCTGAAAATAATTTTTCTTGGTGCCTTATTGGTTTATCCTTGCAAACCTTTGTCATATTTTCACATGACCATTTCCAATGACGGGCCTGTGTGTGTGTGTGGTGTGTAATTGTGCACATGTACCAGCTTAAATAATGTGCCGACAGCACTGTTTCCAAGTCGGTATTCATTAGGCTGTTTCCTCCTGGGCTGGGGCTGTGCTAATCCTGACACTGGCCGTCAGGAGAAAGCCTCGTGGATCCCACATGGAACCTTGATGACAGCATCTGTGACCTGCACTCTCAAGTACAGAATGGGAACCCCGGAGCTAGGAAATGTATTTTAATGAACTGCTACCCTGCTAGAGAGGCTTCTTTCCCTTTTGTGCTCTGCAGAAAGACCAAGGGGGGTAGGAGGGACAAAGCTTTGAATACCTGCTTTCTGTCACCGAATGTGGCAAACAGGACGGAGAACATCACAAATCTAGGCAGGTGTGAGGTACAGTGGCTGAGAATTGCCTGCTCCCTCTGTGTGCCCTTTCTTGCCTCCACAGTCCAATCAAGTGATCCTGGGAAAGAAAGATGCCTGGGTTGGGGAGAGTGGTTCTGAAAGAAAAAGCCACCAAGACATTAAGCAGGGCAATGTAAGTAACTAAGTAACCTGACTCGGAATCCTCAAATCTTCTAGCAGCTTGATGACAGTTACAGGATTTATTTCAGCCAGGATAATGTCTGTGGTACACCATTTTAATACAATATTACATCATGTTGTTACAAACTGTATGTATAGTGTGTCTGTGTTTTGGGTGTGTATATACATAATATATATTATATATCTGAGAGATTTAGTGACTTTTGATACGGGTTTGGTGCAGGTGAATTTATTACTGAGCCAAATGAGGCACATACCGAGTCAGTAGTTAGAGTCCAGGGCATTCAATATGTTTTATGATTTCCATTTGCGTATAGTGCCTACCCCACGCAGTATCGTCACTGTCATGTCAAATCCAGAACTTGCAAATCAGAGCCAGCAATATTTTATTTGTAGACAATCAACTTGAATCTATAAATTATTACTGGCAGATGATTATAATTCTGAATCCAAGACTAACAAAAGGAAACTCAGAGCATCTTGGTAAGAAATTTTTGTTTTGCTCCTGGAAGTCAGTAGAACAGCTATGTGTGTAGTTGTTAGTCTCGAGATACTTAATTTGCTGACCTTTTTATTTCAGGAAAATTTTGTATGTATTATATTTGTGGGAAGGTAAAATAATGGTTTGAGATTTTTATCAAATTTGGAGAGTAGTTATTTATGAAAAACAAAAATGTCTATTTTTGTTTCTTTGTTCCTAATTCATGTAGATAAATTTTAAAGTACATTAAAGCAATGATGAAGAAAAGGCAAAGATGCTGTACGCTTCTTTTTCTCCTCACACATTTATGGAGAGATCCTGCTTTCTCAGAGTATCTGAGGAGATATGTGGATTCTAACTTCATAATCAAATTTCTCAGAGGTGCTTAAAATATCAGTGGCAGTGTTTTTTTTAATAAGAAAATCAAGCGAATTCCAGTCACCAGAAGCAGAACTAATGGAAACATTTTACTTGAGTAGACTTCATAGGCTTCTCCTTCCGATCCTGTGATTGTTTCATGACTCACCTGAAGAAATGAAGGGAAGCATGTAAGAGAGAGACACTGCCTGAGGCACGGTACCCCCCATCTTTGCTCCGTACTGAACCTCCCTGAATGGAGGGGGTTCCGTTGATCTGTGTGTCTGTTTGGGGAGCGGGAACTCCCAAAACTGTTTCTCTTTCAGCAATTAGATCAACTTGGTGCTAAGCTGTAAATACAAGTCAGGGAGCCCAGATAAGAGAATATAAATGGATTGAGTTGGCACCTCCCTGATAATCTGGACAGATGCTCAGTAAACCTGAGATGTGTTGTCAGAGTCCTCTCTACTGGCTGCTGCTTTGGCAAAATGCAGATGGGCCACCAATCTACCAGTGTCACCTCATGGTGATGCCTGGTGTGTCATGCTCCAGCTATGTTCTGAGGCGTAAGTATGTGGGAGAAGTTGGGTAATTAGGAGCTTAAAATGTTGTTTGGGGAGGTGAGACAAACCCAGCAAGAGGTGAATAACAATGTGTAATTCAGCGTCAGAGTGAGTGCTATGGCCATGACGAGGCTGGTGCCTGAGTTAGGGCAGCTGCGAGAAGCAGCATAGGAAACCCAGCAGTGGAGCTGGATCCTGCCGGAAGAGCAGTGTGCCTCACACAGACTGGACTCTCGTCGGCACGCCTCCCTGGTGGCTCACCCCAGTGGAACAGCTGGAGCAAAGGGACAGGAGCTGGAGACAGAGGTGGGCAGTGTCACTGCTGACAACGCGTGCTTTAGAGATTTAGGGACAGAGCTCTTCCTTGTCCTGCGTGAAAACAGCACGGAGAGGCAGCAGAATGGTTATGCACATAGACTTGGGAGCCAGACTGACTAGGGTTCAAACCCCAGCTTTACCGTTCATGGCTGTGTGATCCTGGACATGTCCCTTAATCTGTTAGTACTGCAGCTTCCTCATCTGTGAAAGGAGGGAAATAGCAGTTCCTGTATCTTACAGTTCAGAGGACCTAAAAGATTAAATCAGGGTAAGGCCAGGTTAAGGTGCAGAAAGTGAAGAGGAAGCAGCTGTTCAGGCATCCAATGCAAAGGGAATTGAAGAACTAGGTTTTCAAATTTGAGTCTGCATAAGAATCATTGGCAGTTCCTAATAAAAATGTAGATTCCCGGGCTTCTGCTTCAGGAATTGAGGTTCAGTAGGTCTGTAGCCCAAGAAGCTGCTACTTTTTAATTTTTTTGTAAACTTTATTCTAGAATTTTTAGGTTTATAGAAAAGTTGCAAAGATAATTCAGAGTTCCTGAAGGCCCCTTACCCATTTTGCCGTAATGTTAACATAGTATCATAGTACGCTTGTTAAAATTAATGAGTCAACATTGGCACATTACTATTAACTCCAGACTTCATTTGGATTTCACTAAATTTTTCACTACTGTTCTTTGTCTGCTCCAGGATCCGATCCAGGATTCTGTTGCATTTAGACAAGCTTCCTTTTTCATAGGCACTTTCAGCTAATGAGAGGCAAGTGGTCTGGGGACCACATCTTGAGAAACACTAGGACAGTAAAGGACTGAGCAAAGTTGAATGTCGCTGTCCCCATGTTGGGGAGATGAATGCAGTTTTGAAACAGAAGGGAATAAATTGGTGGAGGGGGTGGAGCTACGTGATTGACTTGAGAGTTGGGATAGAATCCCCTCCAACCTTAAGAAGCGAGGCTTCTATTCCTACTGCCAGATGAAATGAGTTTTGGAGTTTGGAATGGAGGGATGCTGCCTAGACTGAGGAGATACAGTTACGGTTGTGGGCAGGTCAGGGGGCCACCGAGCGCAGTAAGTTGGGAACAGCTGCTTTGGGGCACACAGGAGGGCTCAAATAGGTGATTAAAGGGGCTGACAAGGGGCCAGTTACCCTGGGAGCCATGTAAAACCTGTATTTCCTAGAACCTGGAGCTAATGTTTTGGAAATCAGGCACTGCCCCATTGGACACAAGCAGACGGTCAAGGGCGAAGGCTGAGACGATCTTGTTGAGGGAGGGCCCTCAACAGTAGCGGGAGGTAGACAAAACACTGAAGCTCTGCCTTTGGAAGAGTCAGTTCCCACAGGGGGGAGATAAAGGGGACACCATCTGGGGGCTAAAAGTAAAGCTGAGTGGAATTGAGAAGGTAAGATGAAGGACTAGATGTTTTAAGAAAAAGCTACCAGAATCACTTGTCTGAAGACTCCTGGTGTTTGCTTGTGGACCTTAGGTTCTGATGCTATCCCTGAACCTCTAATCAGCTCCCTTCACAGCAGTTACAATAATCACCTAACCTATTCCTTTTTTAAAGAATGTTAACCTTTTTTCATTTGACTCTGGATTCCTCTTAATTTCTATACTATTTCACTTTCCCAGTTCTTGCTGCACCCTAGCGATCCTAACTACAAACTGGTGCTCTTAAAATTTATTTCACATTAAGTGCATGTTCTCCCACCTGCCAAACCCATTTAAAATAGTTTAGTAGAAATGCCTCAGAAACCAAGCAGGTTGTGCCTGTGTGCCAGGGGAGCAGGCTTTGCTGAGGGCTCCTGTCTTTGGTGTTGCTTCCTGGCACAGTCAGGCAGACCAGGTTGGTAAGTGGCTAACAGTTAAGACTTTAGGTAATCTAATCCTTAACTTGTTGATAGATACTGGGTGTAATCTACAGATTCTGCATAGAAACTAGCACTTACCTGGGCGATTTCTCTGCTATCAAGTGGTTTTCCAAGTAGCTCCATACTCAAGAATGCAGCTTGTGGGTGAGGGAAGAGTGTAGTCACTTGAGACCTGGCTGGGGAAGGCTTGGGTGATTTTAGCTAACCTACACACTGTAGCTAAATGTTTCCAAAAACCCTGCATAACCTGAATACAGAGTGAATTGAAAAGTAGATATTGGCATGAGCATTTTTTTTTTAAATCAAGGAATAGTGTATTTATAGACATAGTTTGAAAACTAAACCAAGAAATAAATGAACCTTGATTCAGTGCTGTTGAGTTTCAATAATGTATGGGCATACGGGCTACATGACAAGTAAAGGTGAGAGAAAGGGCCGTGATGGAACTTGATACAGCATGGAGGAAATTTCTCTTTAACCAGAAATGTTGGGCCCTAGGCTGTCGTCTTAGGATGAGCCATAGGAAACTGCTGACAGGCAACCATTTTTGACCTACAAAAATTGCAGTTGTTTCATTTGGTTCAAACAAATATTTCAGACCTTTGTCTTTTCCTTGTAATGAAAACTTAGAAGTTCAGTTCACAACATACCAGAGTAAAAATTTCATTGAGGTCAGTATTCCAATAGAGGAAAGACTAACAATGAAGATAACTCTGAGTCGAGGCAGTCAGATATTCCTTTACAGTATAACAACTATAGGGAGCAAGCCCTTCCCAGGTGTAACCCCCAGACAACTGCCATGGTTACCACCCTACTGGTAACCAGTTTCCAGGCCCCTTAACATTTGTCAGAGAATGTGCTTCCCATGTTTATAATCTTACCCTACAGTGACTCAACTTCCCAAATATCAGAATGGCTGTACTGCCTCCTAGAATTAAAGCCATTTTTAGTGATTCTACTTATTCCACCAACTTGTTCTTGAAACCAGTCATGTCCCATGTCCCTCCCCCAAACTTCAACATGTGACACCCCCCATGTCAGCATGCTGCTTAGTAACTGGCAGATTAGGGTACAAACTATCAACAGTGATTTGTGATTGTTTCTTCTTCTAAACTAAAATCAGATCATTTATCCTAATCAGCAATTTATCAAAAAGAAAGTGATCATTAAAGAGCTGACCTCAATTAGTGAAAGAAGTGGCTGAAATACAGCAGTACTGTCAGGATTTACTGAGCATTACTCAAGCATGTGGCTAGGGTCTTAGTTTTAAAGAAACCTTAGCGATTTAGTATATTTCTAACTGAAATGTAAGTCTGAAAATAGCATTTTAAACTCAAATTATGTGGCTTGTTTAAAGTCACCCTCTTTACAGCAACAACCCTAGTTGCTGTTCTTCCGTTTTCTTTCCTGACTGCCGGAGATCCTCAGGTGAGACATTCTGAGTCTACAGTATTCCTGTCATTCCTTTCTCTCTGGTGTCTTTTACCTTCCGAAGTGCTTTTCTGTCTTGACACAATAATGAACTATTCAAAGATGCCATCTGATGCACCAAGCCACTGACTACTGTGGCCAGTGATTAAGTGTAATAAATTATCTTCAGGTTGAAAAGAGCATACCCAAAGAAATAAATGACCATCACAACTAGCAGCAGGGGTCAAACCAACCTATGAATGGTCAGTCTGGAATGCTTTAAGACACCACTAGCAGAGCTGACTGAAAACATTTAAGTTAGGCAGAGATGTAATGCTATGTGAATAGAAATGTTACAAACACGCTAGCCATATTTTAATTAAAATAGAGTTTATTAGCTTTTAATATAAACATGAGAAGGAAAACCCACATTAAGTTGTAGCCTTCTTTTCAAAATAAAACTGCAATCAATACTTGAATCTCCAAGCTCCAAACTCCATAAACAATGTTTTTGAGGTGGTAGATTGTAATATTTTATATCCCATTATTTACCATTTATCTCTCTGTCCTTTAAAAATGATGGAACCTGCAGAACTCAATATAATGTGAAGCCTTGCTATATTGAGAGAGGGTGTTCCTGGCCCAGAAGTGCTTTGTTTATAGGCAGTTCCTAGGATTACATTTGAGAAGGTAGGAGAAAGATTTCACAGGTTGAGAACACTAATCTTTTTTCAGTATTTCAAGTTTAGGTGACATTTTACCAATCTCCTAAAAGATTGATTACTTCACTCCCTGCCCTTTAAAGCCTGAGGTAAGGGTTCCTATGGTTTGTAAGTTTCCTCTTAAATAGCAGGACTTGAGATGGGACAGCTACAGCCAGGTTAACATGGAAAATGGAAAAGCTGTTTCCCATCATCTACTTTCATATCACTACTATTAGGGTCCAGTTCTGTCCAACTTATTACATGTGAATTAACACTGCTCTTCATAATCTTCCTTTCCCAAATCTAGAAAGAAGAAATTTAGGTGATCAAAGCAGGAAAACAGCACAAGCCCTGTTTAAAAGAGGAGGGCACAGGAAGATACTGGGTATCTCTACAGTCCTAGTGCAGTTTTAAGCTTTGATACTTGCAGAGGTATAAATGCTACAAACTTACGAAACATCATTTGAAAGTTTAATTGAATTTCTTTTAAACCTATTTAGTTTTGTAAATTTTAAATATTAAACCTTGAATTTTAATTTTGCTTCAGGCAATGTTTGCCAACTTCAAGAGACTGAAACAAAAACTTAAAAGCTTAATATTTAAAATTTACAAAACTAAGTAAGTTGAAAAGAAATTCAATTAAACTTTCATATGCTGTTTCGTAAGTCTGTAGCATTTATACCTCTGCAGCAGTGCGCTGGAGGGCCCAAGCACGCTATAGTAAAGCTTAAAATTGCACTCAGACTTTCGGGACATCTTCTATTTCACTACCTGCTTGTTATCACTGGACCACCATGTTGGTTGGAATTATGAAAAGATCTTTTAATATATTTATTTAACAAAGAGGAAAATCATCAGAAAATGAGAAGCACCATTATAGTTCACAAGAAATGCAGCATGGCCCCAATAGAAGTAGATAATAACTGATACTTTCTCTGTTTATGATCCCAAACATGCTAAAATGCTAATAAGTAGTGCTTGCAAAGAATTTGACAAGTGTTATTCAGCAGCGTTTTGGTTTAAATTGATTGCCAATAATGACTAGCAGCTTCAACGACACAGTAGGGAGGAAGAACCTTCAATACCTAACAAGGCCATCCCGTCTGTTCCTAAGTGGCTTTACGAGGTGTTAGGAGTCCCATGTTTCAATGGTAATACTGCATTGATTCTAAAAGGAATATGCAGCGATATGGGGGAGGGGGGGCAAGAAAAATAGAAAAACATAAAAGTTATATAGTTAGTGTCTTTAAAGTCTAAAAATTTAAACTATTAATTAAAAAACCTCACCTAGTTCACAGCGATCAGCCTACACAGTAAGCACATGTCTGTGTGTGGGCTGGTAGCTTTTGCTTTGGAGTGGTTTTTGTAACTGTTTACATTAAAAAGGACAGAAGAGTGTGTTGCATTGACACGGTCCCATTCTTTCCTATGAGCATAATCCTTGCTGTCCACAAGTCTCTTGAATTTGATGTCTTTCTTTTAGGTGAAGATACTAACTTTGCTGGTTTTTGAGCAGGAGAGATGATATGTCTCCAGTCCTTGTAGATGAGGGGTTCATGATGTTACAAACTCTAGTTCCTCCCTTAAGAAAGGATGGCATTAGAGCGCTGAATACCAACAAAATTATCAGCACTGAAAGACCTTCTCATAGCAGCTCTACACAAGTCTTTGTATTTGTCTTCACACAATCTGGAAATGGCCTAGGAAAGTCAGTCAAAGAGAATACAGGGACGTTAAAAAGGGTTCTAACCTTAAAAAAAAACCATCACCAATAAGCCACACATCCACACTCCTTTAGATAGTTCATGGTTACTGCTACTTTGCATAGCTGAGGTCTGTATTGCCAGGTTCTGGGGATGCTACTTCCTGCCAACTCACTAAGGTAAGATCCTTTAAGGGCTATGATGAGATTTCCAGAGTTATTTAAAAATTGAGTTCCCTAGGCCGGCCCAGTGGCGCAGTTAAATGCGCGTGCTCCACTGCGGCGGCCCGGGGTTCACTGGTTCAGATCCCAGGCAAGCACTGACGCACCGCTTGGCAAGCCATGCTGTGGCGCGTCCCATATAAAGTGGAGGAAGATGAGGGCCGGCCCCGTGGCTTAGCAGTTAAGTGCACACGCTCTGCTGCTGGCGGCCCGGGTTCGGATCCCGGGTGCGCACCAACGCACCACTTCCCTGGCCATGCTGAGGCCGTGTCCCACATACAGCAACTAGAAGGATGTGCGACTATGACATACAACTCTCTACTGGGGCTTTGGGGGAAAAATAAATAAATTAATTAAAAAAAAAATTTTTAAGTGGAGGCAGATGGGCACGGATGTTAGCCCAGGGCCAGTCTTCCTCAGCAAAAAAAGAGGAGGATTGGCAGATGTTAGCACAGGGCTGATCTTCCTCACAACAACAACAAAAAAAATTGAGTTCCCAAAGATGTCAAAGGTATTGTGACAGGCTCTTAACAGCAATATCATCTGTTACCTGTACACCTGGTTCCTTCATGAACATACACTTGGGCAAAATCAGTGTTTGCTCAGCTATTCAAATTCTATCCAATCTTCATTAGTTGTTATAAACTCTGAGCAAATTTTAACGAGGTAGGCTTGTGCTGGACTTGATTAAAAGGTAGCAGAAGTCTATGACTGCAGCACCAAAAGGTGCTATTTCACTTGCACATTACAGGAGAAAAATGTCTTATTCTAAAGCATTACCAAGATACCACAGAAAGTGTCAATTTTAAATGTGTCCACCTCAATTGTGAATAAGTTTGTTGCATACTCACCAAGTCATCAGCCATAAATATTACTTTGTCCAATGTACGTTACCATTTCCACTAAAAAGCCATGTGCTTTCTACATCCAGTATTTGAAACACACATTATACATTCTAAGTATAGGTCTCTCCGGTTAGCCACTAATGCTTTGTCTAATAAACTCATGGGACTGAACACTGATATATATGGAAAACATGGACATGAATTTGCAAACTGAGTACAAGACAGATAATAATGGTAAATAGATTGTATGTAGATATAATTAGGGATATAATTCTAAGAAATTATTCATGTATGGTTATCAGGAAGGGTAGAGGTTCAAATGGAAAACCATTAAGAACAGATTAAATTTAAGATATTGTGAATTATGATCACAGAAGAGATAATATCTATAATTTTTTTTAATGTGTGATCTGTATATAAGCCATAAAAGACAGGAAATATGATGCCAAAGGGTTAATAAACTCCTCAATGTGTTAATTTAAAAATTTTCCATTTTCCTAATCACTGCTTAATATGACTTAGCCACAGACGTTGGCTTTGGTGGCTGACAGAAAACCGTGCTCAGTGATTTCATTGCCTTACCTCCAGGTTCCGTGCTCTTTCTGTGCTCAGAGGAGCAAACAGAAAATTCAGGTTGTTTTCATCTGCTAAGGAGCGAAGGTCAAAGTAGTATTTGGCATAAACACTGGTAGGAACATTAATATTAAACTGAAGTAGCTCCAAAAAATGCCTTTCCATCTCATTCCTGGGAGAGGAGACAACAAAACCAACACAGGACAATTTTAGTCAACTGGGCTATCTTCAAAAATATTCTGAGCTACTAGGAGGGCTCTAAATTCTGTTTTGAAATGAATAAAGGCTACCCAGCTGGAATAATACACTAACATTCAAATAAGGTGCAGCTATTTGTGGTCCTTTCTGCACCCCAGCACTCTGAGCTGGGACAAGGGGAAGAGATTGCAGCCTTCTCACACACTCGTGCTGCCAACTGGGGGACTCACTCTTCAGAGCTCCATTAGTGCAGCTGGCGATTCACGCACCATGCTCACTCACAAGGCCCCACTACAGTGGTCAGATGAAAGACACGATGTCTGCTGTTGATGAGCTCTGAAGAACCTGCAGACATTTTCACCAGGCCGATAGCAGGAAGGGGCTTACTGAAGTGGAGACGCGCCAACAAAAGGAGGCGGCGCGTCACCACGGCAACAAATGGATCCATGGAGAGCCACCGCTATTACCTCTGAGGGGGAACTCGGGAGGCAACAAGGCTTCATCTCAAATAAATAAGCTACACTTGATGGGCAAGGGAACCCCCTCCCCCGCCCCAGTGCATGGGGCTATGTCAAAGGGCATAACGCAGGTTTCTGCTCACCTTAATCTTACTAGGGTGAGCAACTGTCATTATGACAAGACAAGATGCACTTTTTCAACTCTGGAAGGCAGAAAGATTAAAGATCGATGTCTTGGCTCGACTAAACCCACTTTATGACACGACCTCTGTCTCATAGAGCACTGGACTCAGACAGTGTCTCTCCCATGTGGGGGATGCGACCCCTAGAGGCTTGGCCTCCACCACTCCTGCCACAACAGAATGTGAACACACCTGCAGGGGCCTGTTCAATGAAGTGGAGGAGGAAAATGCTGGGAGCAGTCTTTTGCCACATGACCATATAGCCATCGCTTGCCAAATGTTTAATAAATATAAAATTAGAGTAAATCTTACCCTTTCACAGTAATCCATTTAGACAGTTAATTATATAAAAATGATAAATACCTGAACAAACACGAGGCTTATAATATATTTGGTTTCTTGGTTTTAAAAGATTAATAATAACATTGACCACTGGATAGGTCAACATAGGCTTGATGCCCTCCTGTATGGATAGCAGTCAGAATACGAGCAGAGATGAGGTTTTCTCATTTGTTGAACTTGAAACCCAAGTGAACCTACTTCCATAATTAATTTTGTGTTCACAGGGCCATAAGTCTATAGAAATGTAAATCAGATAATGTTTTGATAATCAGCTAATCAGGACTTAATTTACTACAGAAGTAAATGCACTTCACTATCCTTTTTATATTTCCTCCACTAATACATTTTAATTGTGTAGAAATACAGTACTTCATAGGATTAACATGTCTATTAATAGAGGTTTAATCATTGAAGAAAAGCCTTATGCCTACAGAATATGCATCTTCGGGGTTTTTTGTTGTTTAAATGGCTGGATGGCTGAATAGCATACCATTTACAGGCACAGCAAATTTTCTGAGTAGCAGGTGCTCAGTTTAACTTTTTTGGAGGAAAATATATTCTAACAAGACACACAGATATTGGGAAGTTTTAAGAAAAACCTGATAGACATCAATTTTTCAATTTAGACTCAAAATGAGACCATTACAAATTGTAGTCAACAGCAGGGGACAAAACAAATGTATATGAAACACTTTACTGTAAGGCTTTCCAATTTCTAGAGGTCAAAACAAGAGCAGCCCCTGGTGTTTCTCTGTTCACACACACGAAGCACTGTCTCCAACAGTCTTCCTGCAGCTGGACACTGCACCACTGCTCCTGGAGCTCACAGCCAGGAAAACCCACACATTTCCCATGTTATGACTAGAACCAGAGCCCCAGTCAGCGCAGTGGCAGGTTTTGAGAAAATTTCAGCTGCCATCATGGCAGGGCTGGTGTTCACGATGACAGATTTTCTTTCCTTCAAGGGACCAGTTTGAAGACTGATGACAGTGGTGATCAAAGTCACTTTAGCTTCTGCAACTTCCACAAGTACTTCCATTCATTTCAAATTCGTTATTTGCCATCAGACTGCTTGCTAAGATGCTACCAGCAATATCACCATGACCACTCAGTTTACACATTATCGAAGTGGGCATTTTCACCAAAAGCCACTTTGACAGCTACCCACCATCACTGGTCCCTCCTCTTAGTCACAAGGACCCTCACTGCAGTTGTAAATAGGGACTCCGGTGACTCTGAACGACAGTCTTATCTACAGTGACAAATAAATGACAAGCAATAGGATATACTGGAGAATATGAGGAAGCCATTTGGGTTAAAGCTACTTTGGCCTGACTCTGTTTGTCTAAGGGCCTGATGTGGCCTGCTGAGCATACATTGTACATCTGCTTTAAACATTTACCATGTCCCAAAGACAAGAATCATGCCCCTAAAGATAGGGATGTATCTTCCCCCATATCAGGATTTCCTTTAGAATAAGCATCTCTCCCTCAACTAAGGATTAATTACTGACCTGCTGTGCTCACCTTGTGACCATCTACCTGCTGTGCCAACAATCTCGTGGCTATTGTAAAAGGGACATTCCTATCACAAGTGATGTATGCTCTTTGTTCCAAGACAGTATATAACCACTCTGTGCACCCCAGTTCTTCCGCGTCCTTCCTTCCTGGGGGAAGGCAGGCCCCAGGCTAGTCCTCAGATCTGGCTCATAATAAACTCACCCCAATTTTGACTTACAGATTGATTATGGATTATTTGCGTCGACAATCGTAATGGTCAGAGGAAACAAAACAAACTCTTACACTGCCTGCCATGATCTTGATCCTCCTGTGCTGTTCAGTATTTTCCTAAATGTCACCCACAAAGACATTTTCACCATTAAGTGGGGACTTTGAGATTCTGCTGGAAACACCTCTTTGGCTCATGCTGCCTACTGCCCTCAGGGCTGTTCGCAGTAGCCAGGGTGGCCAGAATGAAAGCCCTCATTAGACGTCGTGTTTCACTCCCGTGTCAGCATGCCCTCTGTGAGGAGCACCCTCACAGCTGACCTATGGCCCCACAAAGTGCTGCTGTGGTTGCTGAGCGCCCCGGGAAACTCTCGAATCCAAGGGGCACTGGTGATGCCCAGCCATGCTTCTCGGACTGCCTAAGAGGTAGGAGCTTCCTAACTCATCAGACCTATTTTTAAACAAGTGCAATACTCCTAGTAGGGGAGGAGACAGGTGCACAGGGGCCTGAAACCTTTCTGTGTGGTACTTTTGTATCATCATTTCTCTAACAACAAAACTTGAGATAAAAAGCAGGGAAAGACCAGCAAAAGCAAATATACAATGTGTGACTCAGATTGAAGCTATAACCTTCTCAATAGTCTACAGGCCCTACAACCTTAACAGTGGTCACTTATTTCAAAGGCCAGACGTGTGCCCCTTAAAAATGGACTGAAACTGATAGCTTTAAGAAAGCCATGAAGATATTTACTGTATTGTGTTGTTCTGGTAGTGAGCTTATAAAATGTTTGCCAAAAACCACCAGAAAAATACATTTCAATTTATCAAGCAATTATTACAACAACACATCAAGACCTACCAATTAATGATGGGAAATATAAATTGTTACACCACAGCTGGATAGAAAGGAGTATGTAATTTTACATCTATTTCAGTTCTCTGCACAATGTAACCTTTAAAAATATTTCTTAAAATGTCAACTTTATGGGAGCAAATGCGGTATTGGAAAATGGTTAGAAAGTTCACCAAAACCTTACAGACTCACATGTCCTCAACTGTAATGTCCTTGAGGATCTGGCAGTAGTCCACATTCCATACAGCCTGATCGTCCCAAACCTTGGAGGCAAGAAGAATGGCTCCCAAAACAATTCTTTTCCAGTTAGTGGGACAAATGTCGATCTCAGCATAAGTTAAAAGCCTTTCTAAGTAAACCTGCAAAAGTAGAGCACTGGTCTTTGATTTTAGTTCAGTTTAAATGCTATGACAAGAACTGTTAGGAATGACAGGGTTTTTTTATTCTTAGGTTCTACAGAGACTTTGCTTGGCCAGCCAAAGCCAGAGGCTAGGTCACAGTCATAAGCCAAATTCTTGTTGCTTACTCTGCCCATGTGAATGTCCAGCCCAATTTTGGTCACAGGAATGAATGGCCATCTTAGCAAAGGGCAGCCTGCAGACACACACTGAGTTACTGCCTTCCCACAAGCAAAAGGCAACACAGCCCAGTGTAGATTCAAGTTGTTAACAAACACGTTGAGTGCCTACCGCGTGCAAGGAACCATGCCTGGCTGGTAGTTATGTGATGATTTTACCTAAGATTGGAAGATGTAAAACCCTAGTAGTGCTGAGCACATTTTTATCTTTTCCTTTTCACAGTAACTAGTCCTTTTGCGGCGCCAGCTGAAGATAAAAACCGGTGGTCAGGGGAGCCTCCAGTGGCTGCTGGGTGGCGCAGCAAGACAGGCAGTGCAAGCAGGTGCACTTGAGGCCGGTCTTCACAACTGTCCAGCCTTCCCGTATTTAGCGCCTTTTTAAGGGACACACACGCACACACAGGACAGTCCTTCCCACATGCCGTTTGTCACACCTCCATGATCATTTCATGATCATCCCTTTCTGTCTTACGTAATCTGCAGCTTAGCCAACTGTGCTGGTTTGAACGTGGTAACAGAGCTGCAGGTCTCAGCCTCCCTAGGACTGCTCTAAACTGCCAGGCCGTTTGTGAGGTTTCATGATTTCTTTTACATGTATCAAATGTCTAGTGTACAAAGGACCGGGAAAAGTGAACAGCTGAGTAAAGATTATAGAGGTGAGCTGTGATTCGTTGTTACCTCAAAGTGTGCTTTGCAGAAGAGTATAAGTGCCATTTGACAAAAAGAAAAAAGTACAATTTTAAAGAGTATGTTTATTGTCTGAAGGTTATCAGATTGACAGCTGAGATTTGCCAGTGTTCTCCAAACTCAACTGTGTTTTCAAAAGCAAATGGTTACAGAACATTATATGCTATTCGTGAAATGCTGCTCCCACTCCCCAAAACTCAGTGCTCTCAGGTATCCTAAGAATAAGCCTCCCTACAAGGTTCAACTCTCCACTTTACAGGAATAATTGGAAGCACTTATACAATACTGGCAACCTCTCAGCCTCCTGTCCCCTTTCCTGGCAAACTTGGCATGTGCCGACACTCATGCATTTACACCACTTGCCCTGTGTCAGGGGAACTGAGATTTCTCTTTCTTCTCACTGAAGCTGAATCTTATATTAGTGACGTCGATCCCATCCCACTTCTGCAGAACACTGTTCCCACGCTTCTCTCTTTTTGAAGAATGTCTCCCTCTTGCCAGAGATGCTCCCCAATATGTCCCCTCCCACCCCCTACAACCCCTAGAGTGCTTCCTCTCATTCTGCTCACAGTAAATGCCCTGCTGCTGGCTTCTCACCTCCCATCCTCTCCACAGCCCACTTTAGTCTGCCTTCTGCCACTCGCACTCACTGAAACTACTCTTGCCAAGGTCATGGGTGCCTTCACACATGCAAACCAGAGCTTTCCATCACCACTCTCCACCCCCAGCCTTCCCTAACAACATAAAGGGCACTGCCATGCCTGCAGTTGCTGAGGCTAAATAACTCCACTGGAGTTAGCCTGCTCTGATCTGTTTGCAATTCTTGTCCTTGCTGCCTTCACTGGTCATCTGAGTGCTTCCTCTTCTATTGTTACTTCTCACATGTATCAGCCACTGCCTCCTAACTTCTCGGCCTCCACCCTGACTCCCAACTACAGTCTACTCTCCCCAAGACAGTTGGGGTAGCCTCTTAAATTAAGAGCACTTCACTCTCTGCTCAAGAGCTGCCAAACGTTTTCTATTAAACGAATAAAAATTTAACATCTTCCCTGGCCTGCAACCTAGCAGGGCCTATAACATAGCGCATTGCCCTTCTTTGACCTTACCGATGCCGTTTCCCTCATTTCTCACCCTGACCACACTGACCACTTTACTGTTCCTTCAACACACAAAACATGTTCCCATCTTAGAGTCTCGCACTTGTCCTCTCTGCCTGTAATGCCAGAGCTCCTCATCCTCAGCAGTTCAGTCAGGTCCCAGTTCAAATGGGAGCCCCCAGAGGAGGCTCTTCCTGATCATTGTCTCTAAAATAGAAAGCCCCTCTAATCACTTTATCCCTTCATCCTGCTTCATCTTCTTGGTATTTACTACTACCTGAAATACTCATCTTTTTAAAAACACTCATTTACGGCTGGCCCGTGGCTTAGTGGTTAAGTGCGCGCGCTCCGCTACTGGCAGCCCGGGTTCGGATCCCGGGTGCGCACCGACGCACCGCTTCTCCGGCCATGCTGAGGCTGCGTCCCACATACAGCAACTAGAAGGATGTGCAACTATGACATACAACTATCTACTGGAGCTTTGGGGGGAAAAAAAAAGGAGGATTGACAATAGATGTCAGCTCAGAGCCGGTCTTCCTCAGCAAAAAGAGGAGGATTAGCATGGATGTTAGCTCAGGGCTGATCTTCCTCACACACACACAAAATAAAAGAATAAAAACCCTCATTTAAAAAAATACTTATGTTTTCCTCACTAGAATGTGAGCTGCATAAAGGCAAGAGCTTTATTCAACTTGTTTTATCCTCTCACCCCAGCACCTAGAATGTGACACAGAGGAGGTAGCCAGTGGGTATTTGTGGAATGTGCAACTTCTTGGCAGCATTTAGCATTTTGACCACACTTTCCATGAACCTCTCTCATCTTGGTGTCCCTTTACTACCTTCTCCTGGTTTTCCTTCCACTGTAGCCACTCCTCTGGGACTTATCCCTGAAGTGCTGACAGTCCTTACAGATCTATCTTCTATCCACTTTTTATTCTACACGCTCTATTCAAAAGCACAAGCCTCCTCTCCTAAATTCTAACTGGATACTAAAGGAGTAGGCACTGATCTAAGTATTCTCTCCCTCCAGACCGTGCAGCTGACTGTCTCCTATAGGCTTGCTGTAGGGAGGAGTAAAACAATCCCAACCACCGCTCACTAGAATAGGACTTATTCAAAATGATAAAATCTTACCATGGGAATTCTGTATGGATGACACAAAGGTCCTTACACCTAAGCTGTAGCTTAGCAGGCTAACTAGCAAAGCCTTTCCAAGTCCTATTGGCACTCTAATCCTGAGCAACTGTACAGGCAGGCACAAGAATACAGCCGGGATGGAGAACATCCATCATCCAAGGAAGAGAGCACTTACAGCAGTAGTGCTCAGTCAGGACACATCTCAGAATTGCTGGGGAATATAGCCTGGGACTCAGCTTAGACCTGCATGGAATCAGCCTCTGCCTGTGGACCAGATGGTTCTGTTATTGCCTCCCTCTCACCTACCAGCACACCTGGTGTGTGTGTACCTGTGCACTGCGTGTGCATGTGTGTCCTTAGGCGTGGAGGGAGAAACCAGAAATCTCTCCTGCTGCCTTTAATAGCAATTGTTTTGTGATGAGAAAAGCAACGGTAACATTTTAAATCATAATGATTATTAAGCTCGAATGTATTTTACTTTCCTTTGATAGGTTTCTCTTAATCAAGTTCTGATGATCATTTCAGGAACCTACTTTTATTTGAAAAACAGAACCATACCCTGTGTACAAGACAGAAATTTCTAAAGAGGCTTGATGAAAGAAGAAATATCTTACCAAAGTTACTATTGCACATTCAGCTGTTAGCTGTGCGGCACTAAAAAGAGTACGAACAAATCTGTAAATAAATTTGTGTTCAGGATCATGCTCGAAGTACTCCTCTGGAATCTTTTCTCGCTGGAAGAAAAAATGAAAAAAAGTGTCCACTGAAGAAAAATACTTAAGTACTCTTACAACAGCAGTCTTTTACTTTTGCCCCCGTGCCCCTTAAAATAATTTTGACTGGGTGACATGTCTTTTAATCTTTTATATACAAACAATGAGATCTTAAAATACCATAGTGATTCAATACTCAGCACCGTTCACTAAAGAAAAATACAGGTACAATCTCAGAAAATTTATACAGTCATGCGTGGCTTGACAGAGACACATTCTGAGAAATACATTGTTAGGCGATTGCATCATTGTGCGGACATGACAGAGTGCACTTACACAAAGCTAGATGGTACAGCTTACTACACACCTAGGCTATATGGTGCTAATCTTACAGCACCATGGTCCTATATGCAGTCCATCGTTGACCAAAACATCATTATGCAGTGCATGACTGTGTGTATTCCTTTCCACCTTATCGCCACAGAATTCTATCTAAATGTAAACTATTTTTAGGCTCAAAAGTCTTGTTGATCACCATATATCATACTTCTCTGCAAACACCTTTGAAAAAACATTTTCAGTTTCCTGTAATCACCAGGCTCTAAGGCTGTGCTATCTTACACAGTAGTCACCAGCCACACGTGGCTGCAGAGCATCTGAGGAGGTCAATTTTAAAATTTTTGTCATTTTTGGGCTGGCCCCGTGGCTTAGCGGTTAAGTGTTCAGCGGCCTGGGTTCGAATCCCGGGCACGCACCGACGCACTGCTTCTCCGGCCATGCTGAGGCCACGTCCCACATACAGCAACTAGAAGGATGTGCAACTATGACATACAACTATCTACTGGGGCTTTGGGGGGAAAAAAAAGAAGGCGGAGGATTGGCAATAGATGTTAGCTCAGAGCCGGTCTTCTTCAGCAAAAAGAGGAGAATTAGCATGGATGTTAGCTCAGGGCTGATCTTGCTCACAAAAAAAATAAAATAAAATAAAATATAAAATTTTTGTCATTTTAATTGACTTAAAATTTAAATAGTTTTCTAATTTTCTTCATAGAGATCTTAACATATTTGTTAGGTTTATTTACAAATATTTATATTGTTTGATGCTATTTAAAAAGATACATTTTCTATTATTTGGGTACATTTACTCACCTTAGTTCACTAATTATACAAAGTTGCAATTCAGTTCTTACTCTGTCATATCCCTTATACAACATTCCTTTTGTAAAATGATTAGATACAACATGGGGTGGGGAACAAGACTTAAAGAAAGATGATTTTGACTTCAAGCTAGAGGGAATAATTTTCTTCTAGTAATTAATTTCAAAGCAAATCAGCATGAAATAAACACGACTGTAAGAGAGAAAAATACAGCTTCAATAAAAGTGACACTTACTGTGAGTGGATGTGATCTCTCATCAAAAATATCCAAGGATCGATTTGCATCTCTATAAAATAAGGATGTACATTTAAAAAACTAATTCAGGAATTATTAATATCTTAGCAAAATATCTGCTGGGAGTAGAGAGGGGAGAGGGAAAAGCTTAACCTTCAACAAAGCAGTTTTACAAACTCTTCTCCTGGATTCTGTGAGTGAGTTTCCTGACCTCTTTTTACTTAGCACATCAAATTCTGTGAAATATTTCGACAATGACCAGCCAGAGTTGCCTTTATAGGCACTAACCCACCCTAACAGGCAATGCAAGTAAACCAAATGTATTTCCACCCCTCTAACCTCACACTGGAATACACGAGAACATTTTATAAAGCAGCAGTGGTGGGCAAGAGTCTTTAGAAAATTAATGAACGTGAGAGAGATTCATGTTTTTTCCGTTTTTTCTCTCTTTAGTTTCTTATATAATATATAAGAATATATTATATTTTTATCATTTATTTTTTTTCTCTTTTAAATAGTTTGAGTTAAAAACTTAATTGTCTTTTTATTTAAAAGAGACCAGTCTTTTTATTTAAAAGTTCACCACACTGTTGAAATGTGCTCATTTCAACAGCAGTTCTCCAAGTGTGGTCTGCAGGCCTCTGGGGTTCCCCTAGACCTTTTTCAGGAGGCCCATGAGGTTGAAACTGTTTTGATAGGCATATTAAGATATTACCTCTTGCACGGTTTGACATTTGCAATGATTGCTTAAAAGCAAAAGTGGGTAAAACTACTGGTTTCTGAGCACAAATCAGGGCAGTGATACCAAACTGCACTGGTAGTCATTCCGTTCTTTATTGCCACTTGCAGTTGAAAAAAAATTCTGCTTGGGGCCAGCCCCGTGGCGTAGCAGTTAAGTGCTCGCGCTCCCTGGCGGCCCAGGTTCGGATCCCTGGCGCACACCGACACACCGCTTGTTGGGCCATGCTGTGGTGGCGTCCCATATACAGTGGAGGAAGATGCTCATGGATGTTAGCTCAGGGCCAGTCTTGCTCAGCAAAAAGAGGAGGATTGGCATGGATGTTAGCTCAGATGATCTTACACACACACACACACACACACACACTAAATAAATAAATTTAAAAAAAAGAAAATTCTGCTTTACTTAAGAACATCCTTGACAAAGCAGTAAAAATTAACAGTGTTATTAAACTTTGATCCTTCTTTGTAACATCTGAATGAATATTCAGAAAATATGGAGAGTATACATTAAGCACATCTGCATACTGAAATATGGTTGTTTGTGTTAAGGAAAAGCATTTGTGACTTAGTTGTGAGCTGAACAAGCCCCTTTTTTCACAGAATACCATCTTTATTTGATAGTACAACTGTCATTCTCTCAAAAATGAATAGTGAGCCTGTCACTTCAAGGAAAATAAGTTATTTGTTGCCAATGATAAAATTCAAGTTTAAAAATCAGGAACTGGGAAAACGTGTACCTTCTGTTGCAAGCCTGACAGCTTCTCAATACTTATATAGACTTTTCTAATAAGATTGGTGGTGATACTAAAACAATTCAATTTTTGACACTGTATAAAAGAAATGTCAACCAATACTTTCCAAATGATTAATTCATAATATTATAAAACCACCTACTGGTAAAAGATCCATTCAACATGCAAGACAGATCAATAGGTATTAATGTAACAGTGCCTACTACAAGTTCATCGATATGATTTAAAATACCACTGTAACTAATTTAAGAAATATTCTCTGGTATAGTATCAAAGAATATCCACAATTATTTCAAGGCTTTAAAAATACACCTTTTTTCAACTATATATCTACATGAGGTTGGGGCTTCTTCATATTGTTTCTTCAAAACAAATGACTGTAATGATTGAAGTGATCGCAAATGACTGAAGACAAAGTAGATATGAGAATTAGCTGTCTTCTATTAAGCCAGACATTAAAGAGATTTGCAAAAACGTAAATCAATGACACACTTTTCACTCAACTTTTGCATTGTGGAAAATAGTTATTTTCATAAAAAAATATTATTTATGTTAACACTGTGGTTCCCAATTAGCAGTGATTTTGTCCCCTGGCGACATCTGGCCATGGCTGGAGAAATTTTTGGTTGTCACAATGCAGAGGAGAGGAGAGGGTGCTGCTGGCATCTAGCGAGTAGAGGCCAGGGATGCTGCTAAATATCCTATAGTGCACAGGACAGCCCCCCACAACAAAGAATTATCTAGCTCAAATTTCAACAGTACCATGAAAATCCTGTTTTAACATACAATGGATTTAATTTTTAAATTCTCAATTTTAATTTCTAGTACAATAAATATCAATATAACCCACACAAATACTCAATAATGTAAGTGTTAAGAGTCCTAAGACCAAAAACAAATGATTCACTTCAATATTGTAAAAAAAAGCACTCTACAGCTTACTCTAATGATGTCTATACTTATTACCTAACACTAAACTTATTATCTTGCAAATTCATTAGCTGGAATGACAACACAGGTTTTAAAAGAGCTCACCTGTTCTTTATGTGGTAATATATTGCTAAGGTCACACTGTGGAGGGAAAAAAAAAATTTTAACAATTGATATTTATCATGTTAGGCCTGAGGATATTTTTTAAAAGGGCGGGGGTGGGGGGAGGGAAGACCTTCCCAGCTGCCCAGTGGCCCTGAAATCCTCTAATTCAGAATGGGCACCATAAGGGCACTTTCTGCCTTGTTTTAGTTCTTTAGCTTTTAGCAAAAATAGGGGAACCAAAATGCTAGGTAATATGCTGTCAGAAAACACGTTTTGGTTGATTATTATAATACAGAAATTATTACACGTTTCCCCTGTCATTTGCCCTTCTACCCAAAGAACGTTTCATCCTGTACATCTATTCGTACACATGCTTAAATTTAAGCCGTCCAGTTTTTGGTTTTTTTTAAAGTTGTTAGGCCCTAGATTTCAGTTGATTTAGTTCACTATGCACCTACCCACCCATTTTTCATTACTTCTCTAAAAGTAAATAATGAAAGTATTCTAAATTAAATAAAATCATTTTAAATCACTTACACATAATTATCAGAAAATTCAATAACAAATATAAGTACCCACAAAACAGATGATAAGTCTAGATATCCTGAAATAAGCAGTGCTTATTTAAGTGCTTATTATAAGCAGCTTAATACTACACAGTATAATATTAATGACAGGTATTTCCAAATTAGCTTAAATGAAATATTAATGAACCAGGTATAAGTCCTCAGACCCTCTTCAAGTTACTGAGCTACTCACAGAGACTGTGCACTAGGCAACAAAGGGGTTCTCTTGGTTAAGTTAGATGCTTCTCTTTGCCCTCAGTGTCTAAAATGAAGCTCAAAGTAATTTAGGGAAGGCAAATCTGAATTTTATAACTAGGTCTATAGAATACTGGCACTTGTAAAAAGGCCTATCACACTGTTAGCATCAAAGATGGATACTTCTATAGTGCTTCAAACAGTTTCATCTTCAAATTGATTTTAAAATCACAAAATTCCACGTTATATGCTGAAAAGGACCACTGAGCCTTAGATGACATTTAATTCAATAACCTATTTTACAGATAAGGGAACCGAGGCTTAAAGCTGACTTGCCCAAGGTCCCACCACCAGTCAGAAGCAGTTCTTCTCCTCCTCCACTCCAACCAGGCAGTGGTTCCCAAGCTTGGCTGCACACTGGGATCACCTGAGGAGCTTTATAAACTGCCTAGCTTCCACCTCTAGATGTTCTGATTTACTGGCATTGGGCATGACTTGGGCATCAGGATTGTTTTTAAAGCTCCCCAGGTGATTGCAACATGCAGCAAAGCTTGGGAACAAAAGAGTTAGGGTTAAGATCAGACTCACCTGGGATGCTTTTGGCCATAATCATGCCTCATATCCTTCCTCAGCGTATCAAAAGGTGTGGGGAGGGGAGGGGTGGGGTGGAGAATGCATGTGTTTGCATAAGTGATTCTAATAAGACTCACTTACCCCACTGAGAATAATGCACTACTACCCCATGATAAGCATTTTTCAAAATCATTCCTAAAAGCCAACTTGCCCTATTAATTTTCTCAGTAAGCCTTTATTTCACCAATAGTTAATGTACCGAATGATCATTTTTAAAACTTAATGAGAGCAAATTAAAAGTTACTGAACTTCCAAAAATTAAGCTGGGGGAAAAAGCATGAAACATACTTGTCTGAACAAGGTTAATCTTTAAAACTACTTTTGAATTATATACTGAAATATCAGAATCTTTTGAATTCAAAAGAAGCTGTGGACTCTAGCCAAAGTAGAGTAGCTTTTACCCATGAATTTAGTGTCTTGGCTGAATAAAAACATTTAGTGATTATTCAATAGGTGCCAACGCTCAGGACTTTAGAGAGAGATGGTGCTCAGCTTTTGCTGAAATACAATTTGATCTCAACTATTGTTATAAGTGAGAGAGGAAAGTTACATTATTATGACTGTGAACTTGCTGTTTTCAACTAAAGTAGAAGTTACTGATAGTTTAATTAGCTTACAAAGCTGGTACATTAGAACCAAAATTAAGTTTATAAGCTAATTATGTTTTTAAGACTGAAAAATAAAATTAGGGATAAGGATATTAATATTTTCAAGTAGCATTTCCCAAACTATGTTCTGGAAAATCAACACTCATATCCCAAGGAGACGTTAATAATCTTAGACAATCCCAAAGGAGTCAGGAAGCTCTGGATCCTATATATATATATATATATATATATATATATAGGAAAGAAAATATATATATTTTCTTCCCTCAAATAAGCTTGAAAGGTCTCTCTTAGGGTGTTCTGAAAGTGCATTTCCAATTGTGGACTATGAGGTGCTCCTGGAAACCACCACACTTTTCATGTGTGCTTAAGTATAAACCTAACCATAGCTGTGTTTCCAAAACTTCATCATTGTCAATGTTCTCTGCTGTGATTTTCTTATATACGGATTGATATGATGATATATTTATACACATATATAAAATTAAATTAAATGTGTCTATTAAATTAAAACCTCAAACAAATTTTATCCATAAAGAAATTAAGCTTGACAAGTTGTTCCTTAAGACTGGTTCGATATAATTTCCCCCTCTTTGGGGGTAAGAAGGAGAAGTGAATTTTCACACAGAAATAGTGCAGGAAAAAAAATGCATGATGGGCAAAATCTGACAAAATCCAATTAAATTTAAATGCAGATACACTCTGGTGCCAGTAGGGGACAAGCTGTTCCTTCTTCCAAGAGTAGCTTCCAAAGCAGTATACATTGTCTTAGGCCCATATCTCATAAAGAAATAATGTTTTCTAGAAACATCCAATAAAAAGACCCTCTCCTTTTCATTATGTTCAACAACGTCTTAACAACAGAAATGCATCAAATAAAGATGTATATACGTTTTCTGAGATTTCTTATTTGCTAACTGGCTTTTCCTTCCACCATGCACTCTAAGATTAAAATGGAAATTGAAAATTCATATTTAGGTCCTTGAAATCAATAGATAATTGACACCAGTTTCTTAACCTGATCACTGAAAAGGACACTCAAGTGACTGAAATGGCGTGTGGCTAGGATGCTTTTAGCATAAGGGGGTCTGTCACTCAGCCCTTGATAACCTAGATGTACTCACCATTTTATTGTGGTTCTAAGATTAGGCTGGCTGACTGTGCTGTCATCTAGAAATATTGTTGAGCATGAGCTATACTTTTTAGTAAGCTGCCCTGGAGATACCTGAAGGGGAAGGGAAATAGAAGAAAACGTCACAGTAAGTTAAACCTATAGAAGTGTGTTTTTTCCTTGGTTAAAATGTCAAACGATTAAGCATCAAGACTTTTCTTACACTCCATGAACTGCTTGAGTGTGACTATCGTGTGCAGCTCCATGGGAAACCCAGTGGATACTCTAACTTCCACAGACGAGATGTGAGGAAGGGGTTATAAAATGCTGCCCTTGATATAGTACCTATAATCAAACCTGCCAAGCACCTATTATAAACTCCCTTTATAATAACGTAAAAAATTTAGGATAAGATTTCAGTGTTTTTTTCCTAAGCAATGAAAAGCAGCTGAGATTTTCTATTTTTACTATTCATTCACTACAATAAAATGTGATGCCTTACACAATACTGAAGCAAGAGCATTTTATTGCAGTAAATGAAAGCCAACAGTAAATGTATTAGTTCAGGAGACAGCGTGACAAAACATTTTCGAGACAGAGCCTCGTGCACCAGGGCACCGTCATCACTACCAACACGCTAGGGGCCACAGGTCTCTCTGGGCCTCAGCTGCCTCATCTGGAGGATAAAAGAGTACTGTTTTAAGATTCTCTCACATCCAAAAAACAGGTAAAATAACTCTGAGAATTTAATTTTCACTTCATGTTTAGATAAGACTGTCATTACATTACTCAAGTGAGAACCTTAGAGAATACTTTCCACTCATTTCAAAATTATATTAATTCTATTCTATAAGTTATTTGACACTCATCACACTTTCCTGCCTCACTCATGCTCTCTCCGTCCACACTGCTTTTTTCTTCCTCCTTGTCTCTCAGCAAGCTTGAAACCATCTAGCTCCAGGATATGTTTGCCAACAGCCACACCACAAAAAGTGTCCCTTTCTGCTCGCTCACACATCTGGTTTACCACGTGTCACATGACATCAATTGCTTGCAGGGTATTCCCTGCATAAGAAAGTAACCTTCTCCAGGGAAGAGAGGACTCTTTCCTCTCTCCTACCTGCAGGTGCTGAGCACAGAATCTGGGACAAATCAGGATTCCCACAAGTGTTTGACAAATTATTTAAAATCAATTACAATTGGAAGGTAAGTCTTTCTACAGATACAAATTAGTGAGAATTTATCTGCAGTGGTATTGGAGAGGTGACAATGAACTTTTTGAGACCTTCTAGAGAACAAACTATCTTTAAAACACTTTAGAAGTATCCATTTATTTGTGAAGAGCCCAAGAACACAGCAATAGTAAAATACTGAAATCGCCTCAACTATGTGAGGACAATTCTCTTCCTTAAACTGAGGCCAATCACCAAATCACAGTCATGGTAAGCAGTTGACAGTAACAGTAGCATTCTTTAATACCACAGAATATCAACAATTTTAATACTTGGTTTGTTTGTTTAATTCAGATGAGCCTTCCTTCCTTCTATTGATATAAAACAGTTTTCACCATGCTGTCACACTCTCCCAACAGTGTCCCCCACAAATACACAAAAGATGAGGCAGAGAAAAAATCTAGTTGATGCTTTTTAAAATACAAAGCATTTAAAAACTGCCAGTAGCCAATAATCATAAATATCTATATGGTACATAAAACACCATTTTTCTTGTTTCAGATGTTTTACTACACTTATTAACAAAAAGTTCCAGACATTATATTTTTGAAAAGTATCACATTTGGAGTACTAAACTCAAGGTAGAAATGTTTTAACTATACCTAAAACTCTGATATGTTCCTTAAGCTATTCAATTAATATGTAATTTAGTTTCAGAATCTCAAAAAACAAATACAGCATGAAAATGAAAATTCATTAATTCAAATACTTTTATTCTGAATGGAAGATTATCTTTTAAGGTCACTACTATTAGGGTGTAATATGACATACACTACACCATAAGGAAAGTCAATTCTGACCAAACAGCTATATATGGGAGGAATAAAAAGAATAGGAAGGAAATGCACCAAAATATAGATGAGTTGGTAGAGCTGTGGGTGATACTTGTACCCATTTTCCTCTACCTAAATTTTTTTTTCTATTATGAATGTATATTGGTTTGTCTTTGAAAATATTAGTGCTAAAACATTTGAAAATTTTAATTAGATGTGGTCCTTCAGCCCTATGGGGGCTCATTTAGTGAATTAGCAACTTACAGTCTACTGGCTAGATCCAACCAAAGAAATACTGAACAATTCCCCATCCATCCAGGCTTACTCCCAACTACTCAAACTTTTCAGTATCAAGTATCTAATACTTACTAGAGAGTGGCAGAGTTAAGCCTCTGAGCAAAGCCAGGGTGTATTAACTGCCACAGCAGGTTACTTTCCCTTCATCTTGCTTGAAAATTTAAGACAATTGTCTTTATGGTTAAAGCCTTACTATTGCTGGCTCACAACTTCAATAAACTACACTGACAAACGTAGGATATAAAATGCAAATACTAAAAAAAAATCAAACAGCAGAAAACACTAGTGACAGTTCAGTGTTCACAGTTATTATCTCAGTTGGTCACTAGCACAGACAAGGACAAAGAACAGTATTTATCTCAGTCATTCAGCACCAATGACAGAACAGAGGGACTTTCACAATCTTTAAGAAAGGGAAGGTGTCACTTAGAAGACTTAAGCTTCAATGGCAAAGACTAGAATGTAGTCATGCCTAGACGTCTAGTAAGCTACACCCCAAACCTCACCATCAAAGGCCAAGTGCCTACTGAAATCCTGCCCCAGCCACTGACTCTTCCCACTGTGCCTCCCCGTCTCATCTCAACCCATTACAAAATAAAGTGAAGTTCACTCTTTTCTCTCCCCTTTCTCACAAGTTTTAGATATGTTTATTAAGAATTAATTTTAATTCTTTAAAACTTTTAATTAACTTAAAAATTTCTAACACTTTATGCATTAATGAAAACTACTCCATCTACGTTACACATTAACGGGACAATACGGCAGGGTGCCTGGTTTAAACAGAACTCTTAATCAAGGCCTTAGCAGAAAAGTGTAATATGCTAATTATTGGTACAACCAAAAATACTGTCTGAATTAATATCATTAATTATATTGAATTAAAAGTTAAACTTCAATTTACACTTTAAAGATAGGTTCTAAGTTTGAGTTAAACATGGTGGACTGACCACAAGTCTGTTTCCTCTCCCCTGCCTTTCAGAGATATCTCATTAGAAATAAAGGCATAAAAAAAATGTTATACCATATACAGAATAAACAGCAGATGGTTTTTAATGTTTGGAAAATGAAAAGACTAGATAAAGGAGTGGTAAGGGACACGGCAGAACAGACGAAGCACAACCTTGGTGCCTTCAGACAGTGACTGGGACAGGAACAAGAAAGCCAATTTGTCTTAGAGAACCCAGGGCAGGCTCAGAATGCAGAGGTTGGCCCCCAAATCCTTGCAGTGAAGCCCATCATGTAACAGAAGTCTTGCTCACTCATGGTGCTTCCATTTAGATCTGAAGAGACAGCCAGGGACCACCACACATTTGAGGGAAGCCTCCAACAAGTAAGAGAGACCAAAATAGGAAAAAGGAATTGATGGGAGTGATAAAATTCAGGAGCAAATGAAAACTTAAAACAAATACTCAAACACTCTCAGAGAGATGAGAAATTGCATTGATGAAAGAACCAAATGCTATTTAAAAAAAAAAGAATGGCAGAATATAAAAGAACTCTATCAATTAAAAATAAGATAGACAAAACAAAGTATTGAATGAAAGGATTAGAGCATAAAGTCAAGTAAATCTCCAGGAAGTAGAATAAAAAAACAAAACGGAAAACAGAAAGGGAAAAAAATCAGAGATCCATGCAGGAATATTGGTCTAAGAGTTCCAACATCTGAATAATAGGAATACTAGGAAAAAGAAAGAACAGAGGAAAATATCGAAGAAACAAAAAAATTCACTAGGAGAGACAGTCTGCAGACTTAATAGCCCCAATAAAATGAAAAGGTCCATACCAAACCATATTATGCAATTTCAGAATCCCAGGGATAGAGAAGGTATTAAAAGCTTCCGGAGGAGGGAGGAATGGGGGGGGAAATGACAAATTGGTAACATACAATGTATCATATAATGTCATCAGCTTTAAGAGCAACACTGCAAATGAGAAGATAACAGAAATGTCTTTAGAACTGCAAAACTTAGTTTCCACCTAGAATTCTATACTTTATCAAAGAGAAGTTTCAGAGAAGCTAGATTTCTACAAACTTCTGCCCATGTGCTCTTCCCAGGGAAATGTGCTCCAGTAAAACAAGGGAGTATACCAAGACAGAGGGAACCAGAGAATCTAGGATGTACGGGATTCAACACAAGAGAGCAGTCATGTGAGACCCCAGATGACTCCAAAGAGATATCCCAGGAAAACAGGCACAGAGCAGGCCCACGGAAAACCAGTCCATAATGGAATAGGGTGACAAGGGGTCGGGGAAGGTTGTCTCCAAGAAAAAAGTGGAACAGATGTGTTTAGTAGATGGAAAATATTTCTGATAGGCATGTGACAAATGTTACAACATTTGGGGAAAATAATAGCTGTTAGAAAAGAGGCAAGTCTGGGCCGGCCCCGTGGCTTAGTGGTTAAGTGCGCGCGCTCTGCTGCTGGCGGCCCGGGTTCGGATCCCGGGCGAGCACCGACGCACCGCTTCTCCGGCCATGCTGGGGCCGCGTCCCACATACAGCAGCTGGAATGGATGTGCAACTACGACATGCAACTATCTACCGGGGCTTTGGGGGAAAAATAAATAAATAAAATCTTTAAAAAAAAAAAAAAAAAGCAAAGAGGCAAGTCAATATAGTCAGGAAATTAATTCCACAATAAAAATGAAGAATTATTAATTAAGTTAATGCAGCACAAATGTATTTCTGTCTGATAGTCATCATTCTCTGCCAAATTACCAGATTGTTAGGTAGGGAAAAAAAAAAAAGAATGTGAAAGCAGGAAAAGCAGGAAGACCGGCCAGGGAGCTCCTTATTGCATTTGGCTGCATGAGATCACGCTGGCCAGGAAGAGGGGGATTGGATTTTCCTGGAGAAGTGCAGAAGCAGTGAGATTTCAGTAACATTTAAGAAAAAGAATGAAGGGTGTACAAAGAGGTGGCACAGTCAGAGAACTATACAGCTCAGCACTGAGGTATATGCACAGCCATTGCATTGATTCTGATTTAATAAAAACCAGGATATATGTTGAAGAAACAGAAGGAGGAAGCCAAGCTTTCCTGCTATGACAGGAAGTCAATAGATAGTGCTAAAAATTAACTTAGCAATTATACTTTTGTTACTGTCACGAAAAATTAAGATTAAAAAATTAGGGCAAAAAAATTTACGGCAGATCTTTCTACCACAACCATGATGTTGATCTTTAACTTAAGTGTCAGAACTCTTAAAGAATGGGCACTACTAAGTCAAGGACTTTCCTGAATATATTTGATAATTAGGAAAACAGAAGAGAGTTAGAAAATCTACAAACAGAGGTCCATGCTAGTAGTGCTGGGTCCACTGCACTTCTTAGGAGCCACGGCAGACAGACTTTTAACTCACACCATTCGCTTCTTACTTCACTGTTCAGCCGTTTACTTACATGGTTTACATGGCTGCTCTTCCTCTTTTCTCGCACTAAGAACAAAAAGAATTAACCGATCAATTCTAATACCAATGCCACAGAAAAATAAAAGTAGTTGCTAATTTTCTGATGGATTACCAACATATAAAGTGAGATAAAATTCCATTCTGTTTTTTTAATATTTCCAACAAAATTTATAATTTAAATCACCTGGCAAGATGAGTCCCACAAAGCAAAATCTAAAAACTTAGTTTTACTTTTGGACCTAACAGATATTCTACATTAGGTGCAAGTGAAAAGACTCTCTAGATACAAAAGAAAAGGGCAAAGCAGATTAGGCCAGGTGAGCAATTTAGCTAATAAAAACGTTTACCTGTTGCATAGCTGAACCACTACCCAGTAATAGTTTCTAAGTCTACATTTACACACAGGTTGCTTTAATTACCAGGATCTAACAGCTGACGGCTCTAAGAACCAGTTTCTGAACAGGCACTAATCTCGAGATGCACCAGTACCCCTGGAAGCATGCTGAACCACTTACTGGTAATCAACTAAAATATTTTATTAAAAAAATAAACGGGTCTTTACACAACTGGAAAGTTAACATATCTTAAATTTAAATTTTAAAATGAGTGTGCTAACCCAGTTGAACACATATCTACAGCACACCAAGTCATTTTGCTCTACCAAAGGCCAGAAGAACAAAGCTCCAAAGAGGTCTTGGGCCGCACTTTGTCCCCACACTGCCTCCTTTACTGCATCATGGGCAAGCACTACATATGATGGAGGAGAAAGGGACATGATAGTTTTTCTTTCACTGTCTCCACTCTCTCTCTACATGTGAGCAGCCCATGGCTCTGGAACAAACTGAGAAACACCAAAATCCTAAGCAGAAATGATCAGCTCAAGACAGGCAAAGTATACACACTATGAAAACACAGGTTAAAAACCTCCATTTTTATTGTGCTGCATTACATCAAATACTATGGAACCCTCACTTCTTGTATTCCTGCTGTCATAATCAACTAAAAAACCTGGTTATGTATGGCTTTTTAGCAAATAAACTGGATTTAACATCACATTAAGGAAAATAAGCCGGCAAGCAGGAGCACTACCATCCTGCAGTTCTGATTCTCATCCTAAAACAAGCAGAACACAGGAAACTGCACTAGTTTCACACACTGAGGCTAACCTGGGACACGCCATAGGGCATGGCTGCTCTGATGTACCTGGCACAGCATTATGTCAGGATGAGAAAGTTCTGAATAGCTTAAAAGTTCTGAGTAGCATACATCTGGATGTGAGAGAGGCTCATTTGGTTGAGCACTGTGAAAAATGGGACCAAAATCACAGATTCAATCCCTATAACTGGTTTTTTTTATTTGCTCAAATGAAAACCTGTGACCTAAATCCTATCATTCATCTTTAAAACGTGTGCTCTTTGGAGCAAAGGGAAAAGGACAAAGTAGTATGGAAAAATAGATCCCATCTAAACCATGTGGCCAACTGACTGTGTTGATCAAGAGGCAGCAACAAGTGTAAACAGATAGTCTCGTGTTCTCCTCACTAAAACAGTGGCAACTAAAGGAAAGTGTATCATCACATATTAAAATAAGACAAGTGAATATATGAAAAAGTAAAACATTTAAACTAATGTATGAGTTCTTCTAAATACTTTCTATAATACACAAAAGCAGTTTCAATTCTTTTCTCAGGGGAAAAAAAAATATTCTCTTACCATCTGTTTGAGATTTGCTCAGGAAAATTGTGCTTGCCCTTGGATGGTCAGAAGGGTTTGATTCCAAAGCTAAGTCTGTACAGGAAGAAGAGAAAAAGGTGTGATCATTTAGTTGTAGAGAAATACATGATTTTTAAATAGCTACACATCAATTTTAACTACTTTTAACAATCGTGGGAAGAGTTTTAAGTAATGATAAAAAGCCAATTTTTGTAAAGGTAACAATATAAAAGTTCTACTGGGAAATTGCAAAATTATAGAATCTCTCCATACATGTGGAATAAAACCAGGCTTTGTTAGACTTTTTTTTTTTAACTTGCACCTAAATCATCTATGCAACTTTTAGATGAATCATATATGCGCCTTCCCCCTCCTACTTATCAATTAGAAATATGCTGATATTACTTTATACTGATATTACTAGCACATTCCAGAAACATCTCAAAAATCAAGTTATATGCTGTGGTCAATTACTGTCAGATACCAGCTAATACATACGTCAAAACCAAGTGACTGTTTTTTTTTTTTTTTTTGGCAAATGTTCTTTAGACAATCAAATGGCAAATTCTAACTCCATTCAACAAATGAACTCATTTAGTCAGCTGTGATTTATTTGGGAGCTATTCAACATGACAGATGTAAGAGGACTGCATAAAAGTTCAATGTTCTAATCTTTAGGAACATTTTCATGATAGAAAGTGATTTTTAACTTTTGCTCTCAATTTCCAAAGCTAATTCTCATTTCTTCCTTCCATGCCATATGATTAATTTGGGGCTTCAATAAGAGTCCTTTCTGGAGCAGATCATGGGGTTGCTTGCAAAAACTTTTAGCTGTACCTACATAAAGACAGGTCTGCCCGCAGTCCACCTTGTACCAACGTGGGACAGTCTTCTATTTAGGCAAGAATACAAAACAGGAACTTGAATTTTCACAAAAGAAAATTTGCCACCGTATGGGATAATAAGGTTGCCATTAAAAAAAAACCAACAACCCTATGACACTCCTCGGCAATATCCATCTCAAACCATATAACCAATCTTGTAAGAAACTGGACCAAGATCCTGATAGAGTAATGGTTAAGGCAATACTTCACAAACCACATAATAATTGTTCTGTTTTTAAAAAGGGAGTTTGGCAGTCAAATAGAAATACACTAAATCCCTGGCTCTTAGAGAATCAAAATGCACATTGATAAATTAAAAACATCAGTCTAGTAGTGAATACTGTCTAATTCAGCATTTCACAGATTTATCTACCTAGAATCCTTTTCCTCCTCCAAGTAATAGTTAGAATCTTGCACAAACATAATTTGGGACTTCCTGGTTTAACAGGAATCTGAACCATCCACTTTAACGGTACTGCCAGCACTAGAAATTTACATAGCTAAACCAATTGCTTTGTTCTTCAAGGAAATTCATTCTCTGAATTTGAAGTTTATTGAACTGCTTTTGGAGAAACTATTCAACATTTTTATGTAAAAGACCCATAAAATTATTTTCAAGTTTTTTTCCCCCACATATTTGAAAAATACATTAATTCAGTTGTGCACAAAGTGACAGGCAAAGACTTTCACAGCTGCCTCTAACCTAAGACTTCTGAAAGGATTCATGACTACTTCCTACCAAAAAGAAAGCAAATATACTGCATTTGAACCTAAAAAGCAAGCAGAAATGTTTGCATTAGTAGCCACATTATGTATCAGTGCCTATGGCACAATCAAGTTTAATTAAAAGTTTTCAACGGGAAGTCCAGGAAAAGCAAGTACCAGAATCAAACGAGGAGCAGGCTTAAAAACACACACCACACACACAAAACACTCCCGGAAACCAAGATGTGCTACTATGGATTTAAACACAAAAATCAAGAGTTGGGGTAAAAGAAAGGACCACACGCAGAAAAAAAGCAAAATTAGTCCAGTGACAGTAAACAAGCTGGCACTCCCACTACCCTACCTAGGCTTCTAGGATGGGCACGTGCCCCATGGCTGCCCATCACTCACAGCTGCCCTGGGACCTCCAAGAACCAGAGGAGAAAGGCGGAGCTGGACTCCAGGAGCCTTAGCTAGTCTGGAGCTGCTGGACACTCCCTTTCAGGAGAGAGGAACAAAGAAGAGCAGAACTGAGACAGGTTCTGAGAAGATCATTTAATTCCTGGGTCAAGTAGTACCCAATTTACTCCGTGAACTCTGGTTACACAAGTCAATATATTCTTTTAAATTTAAGCTATTTTGAGACAGATTTTCTTTAACTTGCAACTGAAAGAGACCAGGTTAAATCAGCGGTACTGATGATCCCACTAAGGATGGGGATAGGTAAACGTCACCTGCTCATTCCTTCAACAAATAGCTTATCACGAACAGAAATCTGCAAGAGCCAAAATAACGCTTTGTTTAAAAACTACCCATAAACTCACAATTACTTTTAGTAACTTTTCATGTCTTTTTAAAACAAATAGCTCTAACGAGCGTACAATTCATGCCCTATTTGTTACTGAGAAGCGATCTCCACCCCACTGCAGCATATTTACGGCTCGTTGATACATAATGGCCCATCAAGTGTACTTAGCCAATCCTCTGTTGTTGGGGTTTAGGTGCTCACAAAGTTCTGTTCTTATATTATGAGGAAACTCTTCAGGCAGTTTTTTTAAATAATTTTTTTTATCTCATTAGGAAAGATCTTCAAAATGAGATGACTAGACCAAAAGGCCAGATCATTTTCATGGCTCAAGGTATAACACTAAATTGCTTTCTATATTATTGTATAATGCAACCAATCATACCAGTTTTAGCTCCTTTTTAAAGTATCCACCCCAGCTTTGGATATTTTAAAAAAATTTCCTACTAATGTGAATGAGGAACCTCACAGCCTTTCATTTGCATTTCTTTGATTACACAGTTTGACCATTTTCCCATAGTTAACAGCGCTATTTCCACTTTGGTGAGTTGCCTATTATTTGTATGTACCGTATGTGTTGTACCCACCAGGGCCCGAATGTCAATTTGCATGAGGTTTTCAGAAAATATTAATCTTCTGTCTATAGCCTACAACAATTTTCTACCCACATACAAAATACAGGAAGATGGACACAGATGTTAGCTCAGGGCTAACCTTCCTCAAGCAAAAAGAGGAAGACTGACAACAGATGTTAGCTCAAGGCCAGTCTTTCTCACCAAAAAAAAAAAAGAAAAAAATATTTTCTTTATAATTTGCACTTTTTGCTAGTGACAGATACCACAACACTATACTATAAAATGGATATTTAAGCCATTACACAGTAAACATACACAAGCACTCCATTTCTGCACTGTCCATTAACTGTTTTCCCAAGAGCCCAAGGAGACTATGATAAACCAGACTACACTATTTTCACTAGCACAAAGGTAAGACTGCCAACTATTAAGCAAAGCATGACCACCCCCTCCCCAACATGCACACATGCATGCATGTGTACAGTGATTTAGAGAGATGTCAGGAAAATACTGTGCATCTTATACATGAATCTTTCCAAAAATTATTTCTTTAGAAACCTCTAAGAATGTTTTAACCTAGGAGAAATATTCTTGAGCTCATGACTAGGGGTTATGATTAAAATTGTATTTTAAGACCCACCACTTTTGCATTATCAATTTAAATTGCAACTTAAATTGACAGCATGATAGGTTGATGTAGGAAAAGTATGACTTCAAAAAAAAAAATTAAACTCCAGTCTTAATGTAAATATTCCTCGGAGGAAGAAATCTGTAAAACACTGACATCAAATATTGCTTTTCCTCAATCTAAGATTCTATCAGTTGTAAGATTCATCTCAATTGCACAGATGTTAAAAATGTGAAAATACAGGCAACTTAGAATAAATGAAATGCATTACTAAAAGGTTAAAAGTGTTAAAATTATGTAATCGTAAACTGTCAAAAATAATTCTTCCTTGTCAAAATATCAGCGGGACAGAGTAGTGACCAAGAAAATATTTGATAGAAGTAGCCTATTTCAGAAAGATTGATTTCAACATATTCCAATTAAATAGAAATGTCAGCAGTTTCTGGGCCACCTGCTGGGTACCTGTTTACTTAAGGCTTCCTGCATTTAGTGAACTGCTTTGTCACCCCTACAGTGTACACTGTATTAGTTTTATGGCCCACAATACAAACATTTCGAGTCCTACAATTACATATACACGGATGATTTTATCTCTTTCAGTCCACACTTTCCACCCCAGTCAGGTACTTCCTACCCGGTAGTCTTGAGCTGGCTTGCCTCACCAGAGGGCACACAGCACGCTCTTGCGTCCCAAAGTCGACTGCTTACTTGAGCCTTGCTAACTCTGGCTTCCAAACCACTTCTGTACTTGCCTCTACTTTGGTTCTCAGTCTTGCCTTGTTTTAATCCTCAATTCATGTGCGTGACCATGACTGAGATGCGACATTTCACATAGTGAAGTATATATTTTTTCCTTTATATATTTCTAAAGAGTGCTTTGCTCAATTTCTTGGACTTTTAAGAACATTTCTGGCTTCGAAGTTACCTCCATTTCATTTCACGTTATGCAATGTTACTGTTTTAACCCTAAAGCTTAATTACTTTAATACGCTAAAAAAGGGGGGCAAGAAAAAAGGTAGCACCCAAAGCAGCTGACTTAATGCGTCATCCTATATATTCTGTTCCTGTATGCCACAGATCTGGAGTTTACATTCCTCTTCTATCAAGTCTCACTTTTAAAACTATGGACACCTCAACTTGTACCTCTCAGAGCCTGTCTTCTCCTATGTAAAAGATATACTTCTTCTACTACCTAACTCGAAACATTGTTTGTGACAATCAAATGAAATGCAAGAGCAATCTATATACTATATTAAGCACAATAAATGACAAAACAAAACTTTCACAAATTACTTCAAAAGCAAAAAGTGAACATTTGGCATTTCATTGGAAAGTGTATGCAATGTCCACTCATAACCCATACCCAACTATCATCTTAAGCAAACGAGTGCTTTGGCTACTCACTAAAGGGAAAGGGACGATGGTCACAATCAGCAAGAATTTCTCCCAGTTTTTGTCTTTTTTTTTTAATAAGCAAATACATATTTCCCCTGCTCTGTGCTGTAGATCAGTGTGTCCTCTCCTTGCTTTTTTCAGGTGATCACTTCATAGCAGTAAAGAGATCTTACTCTTTCTTTCAGCTCCATGTTCTCCATTGTGTGAATGTACCAGTCCCTTACTAGACATTTGAGTTATTTCCAAAATTTTGCTTTTGAGAATAATGCAACAAAAACTTTGTGAATGTGTGGTTTCATATTTGTGGGTTATGTCTTCAGAATAAATTCCTGAATTTAGGATTTCTGGATTAAATGCATCTGCAATGTTGTGAGATTGCACCAACTTTGCCTTCATGGGATAGAACCATTTTGCATTTCCATCAGTAATTTAAGAATGTAACTGTTTCTTCACAGCCTCACCAAAGAATGCCGTGCCAAGTTTACGGATTTTCTCCCAATAGGAGAGAAACTACAGTATAGTTTTATTTTGCATTTCTCTTATATGTGAAGATAAGTTTAAGGATCATCTGCATTTCTTCTGTGACTTGTCCATCCGTATTTTTTTTAACCTACTTTTAGATTCACTTAAATTTCTTTAAGTCAGCCTATTTTAGGCCCTTATAGTTTTTTGTTCCTCTCACCTGAACTACGGTACCACCCTTGCCTGCGTTAGTCTATTCTCACAGTAGCTGATCTGTTTTTTGTTTTGTTTTGGTAAGAATTAACATGTTTCCCCTGTATATAATCCTCCAGTGGTTTCCCATTACAACTGGACTAAAATCTCTATTTTTTGTCAAGGTCCATTAGGCATACAAGGTCTTAATCCACCTTTCCCTCCTGGCATCCCTTTCACTCTGCTGCAGCCACCCCCACCTCCTTCTGTCCCTTGCCTGCACCAAGCGTATTCCCACCTGAGGAACTCTGCATGGAAGCCTCTTCTCCCACATCCTCACATGGCTCCTGCTCACTTTTAGGACTGCTCATGTGTCACTGAAGGAGAGCAGCTGTCTTTAACCACCCCATGTAAAACTGCCCCCTCCTCAGTGCACTACCCTCCTTTATTTTCTTCCCAGCACCTCACTGCCTGACATTCTTGATTATTCATATGTTGTCTGTTCCTAGGGCCCTCTAGAATGCAAGGACCTGAGTTAGGGTAAGGGCTTTGTCTTGTATACCACTGTTCGTCCTGCATCTGGAACGTGCCCAATAAACATCTCACTGTTTCAGTGTACCCAGTACCCGTTATGTTTCTCCCAATTTTCCCACATCTTCAAAGATTTCTTCTAATGCTGTCATCTGATTTGTCATCTAAGACCAGCATTACTTTCAGATCTCTTAGAGTGGTAGTTATTCAGAACTAAAAACACGAACAGGCTACCAAGAACCACAAAAACCTAAAAGAGGAATTCTAAGGTGCAGTGAAAAATCAATGATAATTTTAATTTGGGATAAGAACATTTAATGTTAAAATACCTTAACTATAAAATGACTCATTCTATGTATTTAATTGTCATAAGACAAAGTATATCATCTGAACCCTACAGGGAGGTACAATGCATCAGTTTTTACCTGTACCCCCAGAATGAAGAATTATAACGGGATTGTGTGCTATTTTAGTATAAAAGAGGCCCAACCATAAAGGGTGGGGAAATGAATGGTGCTCCAACCGTTCAATGGTACACTAAACAGTTACCAAGAGGTGTGTAGCAGAGCTACATGTAGTTGCATGGAAGTACATCCTGGAGCACTCTCCAGGTGTCAAGCACACTTCCAGGAGCTTTATATCATTACTTCTCTTCATAACAAAAAGTTACAAAGCAGCACATAAAGAGTGATTTCATTTTTGTAAAATAAAATGTTATGTTTATACACATACAAAAGGTTCAGGAAGAATCAACACCAAAATATTTATAAAAGTTCTGGACGTTCTGAGTATGAGTGAATGACTTTTCTGTATTTTCTAAATCTTTTCCATCAAATATTTATTATCAAAAAAAGCAAAAAAAAAAAAAAGGTTTAAAATAGCTACCGGAAAGAGGAAAGATCCATTGCTCAGAGGTTTTTCCACATCATATTGCCAATTCCTTCCCTACTCACTCAGTGGGAGGGGGAGGAAGGGGTCACTTGAGAGAGCACCTTTAGCCAGCAAATTAGCAAAGCTCCTGAGGTCAAAACACAAAGGTCTGCATGAACAGTTGGTGAGTAATAATAAAATTAGGTAAGAGGAACCTCACGTCTTATTTTGTTATTGATACTACCACGGGTTATACTGGATACACTGTTAGATAAAGGCGAGGTAGCAGAAAAACTCTTGTGAGTCCATCTGGAACCTACGCTAGGTTCACAGAAACAGCTCTTCGAAATGGCTCAAAGAAGTCATGTTCTTCTGAAATGTTTCAGAAGAACAAGGCAGAGTATCATTTATGTATGATTTCGTCTAAGTAACCAAATAACTCAATTCTTCATTGTACAAGAGCCAAAATGTTTTACATCTAAATAGGTATTTCTCAGTTTCCAGGGAAACTGATATAAAACTGTCTGAAATAAAGACATTAAAAGCAAACTTTCAGTGTGTCTTACTTTATTTTTGGTGGTCTGACCTTGTTTCCATGGAAACTTAACAGGCAAATGCTGAAACTGGTTTCTCTTATCACTTGATTGAATGCCAAAAAAAGGTTTTTTAAAAGACAAATTGAAATGAAATTTTAACTATCATCTTAAACATAAAAAAGTAAATTCTGTACTCATGAACTATATTTTTTCAATTTTTCTGATTTAACACTCCTTATCATAGTCCTATGCTTAATGCTTGGCACCTTATCTGCCCTCTTACCAGCTTCTCCTAATGTTCCTCTGTCCAGGGGATTCTTAGCTTCAATTCGAGGTCACCAGAACAAACTCTAAAATATATCCACTTGTTTACCTGACTGGTAAATTTAGGCTAGTTCATGATTTCTACTTTTATTCTTATCCATTGTAATGAATTTATAGACATAGGATGGAGAGGTGACTGTGGCTTCTGAGTTGTGCACAATGAACCTTGAATGGAAATAAGCCTGGAGTAAGACAGGCCTACCTTATGGATGTTATAAAATATAACATGCATTCTAAAGAGAACTGAATCTGGCATGTCTACCACCTCCATGTCATTCTCTTCTGCTCAGGAGCTGTGTTATACAGACTTTTCAGACCTCTAAGTCTCAGTTTTCTCATCAGCTGTATACAGAGAATACACGCAGACCTTATTTGTAGCTGGAGGAGCCAAATGAGATATACACACGAAAACGTGTCATAAATCTTAAAGGACTATATAAAGGTCCTCTTTTGGTCTCTCATCCAAGACTGCCCATCTACTAACTGGTCTGTAAACACCACTCAGAGGCTTACCTTACAGACCCAGGCAGAGCAGAAGTTTTCACAGGTCCTTACAGGCTTTGTGATTTAAGGTACAATTAATTAATTCACATAATTTGCTCATTCTTTCACAATATTTGAATATCTGAAAAGGGAGTATTTCCCAGTTACAAAGCCACGACCATCACATAGGTGAACTCACAGGCTTAATTATTCTTACTTTTGAAGAAATTAAGAGCCCAACTAAAGTTGAAACAGAGGAGGAGCTATACGACTTTTCCTCCATGAAATAATCTCTGGCATTTAAAAACAAACAAACGGACCCACGGGCTTTAACAGCTTTACGATCCGATGTTTCCTATTTCAAACACAGTATTCATCCAAGAGCCACGCTGTCATCCAGAATTATTTTTACCCAGACTCATCTCTTTCCAAAATTCTAGACGCAAAAATCGAAACACCCTCCCCGCCCCCGGCCGCTCCGTCTGCAGAACTCTCTCCTCAGCGCTCTTCAAGCTGCCCGGGACTCTGCGGGCAGGAGCAGGGGACGGGGTGACACGGAGACACACATGCCCGCGCAGGGCCCGGCACCCCGACTCCCAGACCTCTCCGCCACCCAGAAAGCGGGAGGCCGCTCTCGGGAAACTCGGAGCGGCGGTGTCGGGGCCGCGCTCCCGGCTCACAGAGGGGCCGGCCCGCGTCCGCGCGGCCCCGGCGGGCCCTCCACGGGGGCCGGCCGCGCTCCCCGCTCACAGAGGGGCCGCCCCGGCCGCGCTGAGCCCGCTCTCCCCGTGCTCCTTCCTTCCGTGTTCTGGCGGCAGTCGGGAAGAGCGACGCGCCTCTGGGGCGACGGACCACCCAGGTCCCCGCCCTCTCCGCGGCCCCTCCACCGAACCTGCGCGCCGAGGACCCCGGGGCGGGGCGGACACGCCCGGGTCGGGACCTCAGGGTCCGGGTCCGGGGCGAAGGCCCCGCGGGTCTTCACACGGCGGCCACCCGCGGGCGGGCCGTGGGGCGGGCGGGGGAGGGCGCGGTGGACGCGGGGCCGGCCGCCGCCTACCTTCGGGCATCTCGCGGTCGCTGATGTGCTGCAGGTGGTGGCCCTCGCCCGCCCCGAGGTCCGCCTCGCCCGGCTCCACCGCAGCGGGCGCCGCCGCCACCGCCGCCGCGTCCCCGGCCGCCGCCTCGTAGCCCTCGGGCCCGCAGTCCCGCGCCGCCGGCCCCGCGCGCCGGCCCGGCTTGGGGCTGGCATTGGGGGACACGCAACAGGTCAGCGTGTTGCCCATGGGCCGCCCGCGCCTCGCCGCGCCCCCTCCCCCACAATGGCGCGGCCGCCTGGCCCCGGCGACGCCCGCCGCCCGCTGCCCGCCACGCGCCGGCCGGGCAGGGCTGAGCCCGCCGCCCCGCGCCGCCGCCCCGCAACGACCAGAGCGGACGGCGGCGACCGGCCGGCTCAGCGAAAAGGGGTGGGGACCCGACCGGCGCTGGAGGCGCAGCCACTGCCGGGAGAGAGCGCGGCCGCAGCTCCTCCTCCTTCCGCCGCCGCCTCCCGACTGAGGCCGCTCGCCCGGCGGCTGCCAACCGCGGCGCGCCCCGCGGTCACCAGGCTACGGCCGACCAATCATGCCCGAGCTCCCGGCACGCGCCCGCCTCCCAGCCGGGCACGTGACCGCCGCGCCCCGCCCCTCGCGCTGCCCCGCCCGCCCCGCGCGGCGCGGGAGCGGGGTCCCTCAGCGCCGGTGCCGGCCTCCCCCCAGCGCGGGCGCCGGCCTTGCAGGGGCGGCGGGCGGGGGGCGCTCGGGGGGCCGCCCTGGTCTGGACAACGGGCTCCATGGAGGCTACCGGGCCGGCTCGTGAGCGGCCCCGCAGCCCGGCTCCGACAGCGGCTGCCCTGACGCGCCGCTCCCCGGGCTTGGTGACACGTTCGGTGGCCGCTGTGTGACGAGGCGCTCCCGGTCCCGCCTTCACAGCGCTGGTTCCGCCCGCAGCTCGGCCGCAGCACCGGTCCAGAACCGGAACCACCGGTTCCGCCTGCGGCCGTGCGGACGGACTCGGACACGTCACCGCCCAGCGAGCGGGACCTGCCCGCCGCTCTTCCTCCTCCGCGCAGGAGGCCCGGCCTGCCCCCTTCACCCCCCGCGCCTAGAAAATGGGGCGCCGGAGAGGGGCACAGCCCCGCTCCCGTGCGGAAGCTGGGACGACGGTCGGCACCGGGCGGGCCCCGCCGCGCCCCAGCGGGCGCTCACTCGGCCCTCGGAAGGCGCCTCCCTCTACGGAAGAAACGGACGCCAGCACCGCCCCCACGGCCGCCTGGCCGCTGGGGTGCGGCCGGGCCCGGTCCAGGTGTGGGTCCCCGCGGCGCCTCGTCGGCGTCCTCAGGACACGCAGGCGGAAGGACGGCGTGGGCGGAGGCGACAGTGCCGTCGGGGTGTTCCGGGAGGGACGCGTCTCCGGTGGCCTGCCAGGTGTGTCCCTCCCTCGACGCGGTCTGCGCGCCGGCCTGTGGGCGAGACGCTGCCTCCGCGAGCTCCGGCACGGGGGCACGGGGGCACGGGGCACGGGGCACGGGGGCACGGGGCACGGGGGCACGGGGCACGGGGGCACGGGGCACGGGGGCACGGGGCTCGAGTCCCGCCGTCCGAGGCCACCGCCGGAGAGCGCTGCAGCCCGCGATTCCGGCCTCGCGCCCCTGACCCCGAAGAGCGCGCTGGGCAAAGGGGTCGAGTCGCATCTCGGAGACCTGAGAGCGGCCGCGTGCTGCGAGGTCGAGGAGTCCCTGTCGCACGGTGTAGGGAGGTCACTCCACGGTGTGGAGGAGCGAAGGGAGCCAGGACAGCGGCGGAGAGCCCCTCCGTCCACCCCGGAGAGCAGCGGCCCCGCTGGGGGCGGCGCGGGCTGACGCGGAGGGAGAGGACCCGAGACCGTCCGGGGAAGAGCTGGACACTGGATGTGGACCGAGACGCGAGGGGAGCGGCACGGCCGCCCGGGCTCTGGTTGGGGACGGGGTGGGCAGTAGTGACTTTCTCCTGGGTAGAGAGGCAGGACAGGAGTAGGCTTGGCGAGTGGACATCATTTTCGTCTCCAAGTGGACCGTTGAAATGGAGCTCTCTGGTTGAAAGTTGGATATAAACCTCTTTTGACTAAGTCCGTTTTGTGATATCCCAACTTAAGTTTTCGAAAATAACACATATATTAAATCAAACCAGAAAAAGTAATTGGGGAAATTTCCTAAAGTTGTTATGCAAAGAATATCACATTTTTTAATGATTATTTTCATGGAGCAACTTGGAATCTATGGTTTTAGTAAATGAGGCATCCTATGTAAAATAAAACTGTTCAATGAAAACAACGTTTGAAATTGTATTTTTTTAGAGTGTGTAGAAAGTAACTGAAACGATGGTACAGAAGTGATTGCCTTGAGAGGGTAGGTATAACGAGAAAGGAAAGAAAGAAAGGAGACTCAGACAACAGGGAGATTGAGGTGGCACGTCTGTGAAGACTGCAAAGGTGAGCAGTGGAAGTCCAGGGACTGAGTGGTAATGAGGAATGGCTGATCAGGGGAGTCCCAGGAGGGTGGGGGTTACCTCTGCCTCTGGGTTCTGTAACAGGCAGTACCTAGTACAGGGCCTAGCCGGTGGGAACTCAATACGGGATCCCCTGAACAGAGTCAAATGCAGGAAAGCTCCAGGTGCCTTGGCTGTGGCAACCGGGTGACTGGGGATGTGTGTGAGCCAGATGGCAAGCAGGGAGTAAAGAAGTGAAGAGGAGGTGAGAAAGCAAAGTCTGGGACTGAGGGCTTCTCCTAGACATTTAACTGAAAAGAGATGCAGTACTAGTTAGAGGGAGATGGACAGTTAAGGATGCTTATTTTTTAAGATGGGAAAAAATATGAGTATATTTATGTGTTAAAGGGTAAGAGCCAATGGAGAAAAAAAAGTCTGAAGTTAGAAGAGAAGGGAGAATTAACAGAGCAAGGTCCCCAAGAAGGCTGAAGTGCATGCACTCCAGAGCAGGGGTAGCTTAGCCTTGGACTGACAGAAGAGCAGAGGGAGCGAGGACCTGTGTGGCCAGAGACACGTTTCTGGGAGAGTAGAGGCTTAGGAAGAGCTCATGGCATAAGTCCTATTGTTTTCTGCTTTAATAAGCTCTATCTGGAAAGCTACTGTGGGAAAGAGGATAATGTGTAGAGAAGTCTACACTTCAGAAAAGCTTGGTAATACCTAACAAAAATCAAATGATATCTTCCCTCAAAGGTGGATAAATTGACGAGAAATTTGAGCAAAAACCAAGGAGCTCTAGTATAAATAGATACATCACAAAAGTAGAAGATGGGGCTAATTACTTCCCCCAGATAGTTAAAAGAAATAGCAACAACTTTTAGGGAGAAGTAAAAACAAAATTAAGAAGAAAATGACATGTAATTGCAACAAGTATGAATATTCACAACCCTTTAGTCACATAAGGGATCAAAAGGGGGCCAAAAGTTGTGTTCTTCTCTATTAGAAGGATAGCAGGAGGAAAGTCACCTCAAAACTCAGGGAAGCAGGGATGATTAATATTTAATGGAATTGTTTAAAAGATGTAAGTAAGGTTTGGGGATAAAAATAGGCAATATATTGGGGCTGGCCCTGTGGCGTATTGGTTAAGTGCGTACCGATGCACCGCTTGTCGGGCCATGCTGTGGCGGCGTCCCGTATAAAGTGGAGGAAGATGGGCACAGATGTTAGCCCAGGACCAGTCTTCCTCAGCAAAAAGAGGAGGATTGGCATGGATGTTACCTCAGGGCTGATCTTCCTCACCAAAAATAAATAAATAAATAGGCAATATGTTGAAATGTGGGAAACAGGAATGGGAAAGGATTCAGTGAAGTTCAGTTTCAGTGAATGACATCCTGTTAAATCCTTAGGACCTAGTGACTGCATTCTGTGATAATAATGATACCATCTGAAGTCCAAGGAATGTTATTAGATACCATTTTGGATGATTCTTGTAGACTTGAAACAATGCCTAATATTAAGTTACAAAATAGTGCCTGCATTTAACAACAGACACACACAAAAATAGATACCCATGACCTTGAAAATTAAAGAATTTTAAACTTGCTAAGCAGAAAAATATTGGGAAGCATTGTTTTGAAAATATTTTGTTCGAAGAGAGCATTGGAGAGCATTAAGAAAAAGCCCTGTCCTATGACAGTGGCCAGTCTGGGAGAGCTAAGTGAAGCAAATAGGAGTGATGTGGTTTGAATTAAGCCACAGTTTGATTCTGTGACAGAACTTGAGATCTTGCATATGCCTACTTATGGCTGAACTTCCCCTGGGAGGACTTGATGATTAGTGTTTTACATGGGCCTGGAGTAAACTCATTCATTTTATTCATTCAATACCTGAGCCCTTACCACATGTCACACACTTTTTAGGTGCAGGGGATGTTCCTTTGACCAAGATAAACAAGATCCCTGTTCTCATGAAATTTATCTTCTAGTAGGGAGGTCAACAGACAGTGTTGACCGTCACACCTCAGACTCATGGCCCAGGATGGCTATTGAGCTCCAGCTATTATATCTTCATTCCAGACAGCAGAGTGGAGGAAGAGACAAAGGGAGATTTTTTGGAAGATCCACATAGCACAATGCCTTACATATCTTTGGCTTAAAGCTTAGTCACATGGCCACACATAGCTACAAGGGAGGCTCAGGAAATGTAATCATGTAGCTCAGTAACTACTGTAGAACGGAGTACTAGGTAATGGAAGGCACAGATTGTGGCATAGAGTGCTATACCACAATCTGTAAGGGAAGATTAGGGAAGTTTCAACTTAAAGAATGATCGTGATACAATTTCGTAGCCCTTTGCAAGCAAATATGGAAAACTTATACAAGGAGTGCTGTAATGATCTTTTCTTAAAAGTTAGAGGACAAAAAGTGAGAGAGGCTTAAAGTATAGAATTAAACTAGATTAGATGCAAGAAAGATTTTATGGCAGTCAAGTGATCAGGATTATATATTATATGTGAGTTGTGACTAATTGGGTTCCATCTTGAGTATTATGACTAGTTCTTATAGAATAGGATTTTTGTGTGTAAGTCATATGTACATTTTTTTCTGGGCAGAGAGTCTATCGTTATCATCATATTCTCAAAGGTATATGTGAACAAAAATGTTAAGAACCACTATTATACCTGATTTGACATGAAACGACTGATTTCCAACTTCAGAAAATTATAATCCAGATTTCTCAGTAAGTGGAGCATTCAATGGTGCTGGTACTCACATTTTAGGAAACTGTTCAGTGCTTCTTCCACCCGTCTCTTTACACGCCTTCTGAATTATTCTCTCACCTTCTTTCCTCATAGCATATAGGTTTCTTTCTGCCAATTGAGTCGGGTGAGATGAGAATATTAACTTATTTGACATAATGCTCTGAAAACAATAAAAATGGTGTTAGTTTGCCATACCATTAGGGCAGTTAATGTTCATTGGACAGGTCAGTTCTGACCCCAATATCCACTGTCATTACAGTTCCAAACCACAGGGCATCTTATGAGACAAATTCTAGGAAGGGCCTGCAGTTCTGAGACTGGACTTTCCTTTGCCTTCCTGGGCCTCTACTCTTCTCTGTTTAATGGTTTATTTGCTTCCAGATCCATTTGTCTACATGCTGTAGGAGATCTAAACTCTTTCTCAGCCACTGCTAGTGTGGCCTCATCACCTCCAAGGGTGTGGAGAGCCTTCCTCCTCTGGGAGTGCCCTGTTCCTGCTTTTCTAAAGCAGATGCCAGCTCTATTCCCAGCTCCACAGGGTGTGCACTTAACTAGTTTCCTAAGAGAGCTGCCCTCTACACACACCCAGGAAACACTCACTGCTAACTCCTCTTTGGAACAAAGCAGAGGATAATAAACACATTAAATGCTTTTGTTTTTTCCTAGTCATGCCAATGCTCCTTTTCTCCAACAATTCCATGTTTCACTCTTTCCCCTTCTTTCACTTGTGTGGTATCTTGGTACCTTTAAAAGGTGTCAGCTTTCACTCTCTTAAAATGGAATCCTTGGCCAAGCTGCCTTACTGAAGTTAGAACCATTTTCTCATGATGATTCCACATGTTCCCGTCAGCTCCTCCTAGTAGCCTGTTTGACAGCAGCCTCCTGAAATCCAGCTGATGTCAGAAATGCTGTAGGAGGAGGACTTTCATTAAATTTGACAGCAGGGAAAAGTTTGAAGTTTTTTTAAACCAAGTCTGTACCCTAGAAACAAAGCTCGTAGATTTTAGGACACGATCTATCCTTGTGATGACTCTATTGCCCTATTGTGGAGACAAACCAACTTTTATCCTCATACCATGGCGGCCACCCTGAAGTAGCCCTAGAATTTTTCTATCAGAAGGGATTAGGACAGCAAACGGCATGGATGTAGAGGCCAGGAAATGTGTCCAAGAGACAAGTTTGAATAGAAAGCACACTTAAAAAACAACAACAACAACAACTTAGATTGCATTTGGGAGTCTAAGGCCTTGGCCTCTCTGCTGAGCAAGCCCGGCTTCTGTAGGGTGCTCATTTGATGAGCCTGGGAGGAGTAATGCTGCACACCCCATGAGCTGTTTCTTCTCAGTTGTACTTACCACATAGATAAAATAGAATATTCCTCTGAAAAAAATACTCTGGTTACACAATGTTTTGCCCAGGAGAGGCAAAGAAAATCTGAGACAGGAGGTGCAGCTGAAGCCCATGTCTAAACCTAATCTGCCCTCTCCTTTGCAGCCACAGTGTTAGAGCTGCCATATCTTGGCCACCTGGTAAACCTCTGCTCATTCTTTGAGGCTTATCTCAAGCAGAACCTCCTCTGCAATGCTTCTCTGACTCCCTCAAGGCTATAAGAGTCTGCATCTTCAGTGTGATCAGTTCATTCTGGCAAACCCTTACAATAGAGCAGCCTTGTATCACATAGTTTGGTAATTGTTTGTTTGACACCTCTATTAAACTAGGCACTCCCTGAGGACAGAGCTGTTGTACTCATTTTTTTGTATCCCTAGCGCTAAGTGTAATACCTGGCTTGCAGCTATTTCAATACAGTTTTCTTGAGTGAATGGATAAATGAGTGAAAAAGTTGAGAGTACTGACAATCACAATTTGAGAACCATTATAACTATTCTTTATTTTTCAGTATTCTCCATTCTCTTTTATGCCTCTACTTCTAGTTCTGTTCCCCTACAACATTTTTTAAAAGAACAGCCATTTTGTAATGCTTGCAATTTTGTGGGTCAGGAAAGCAGGCAGGGTACAGTGGGAACTGTTCATCCCTGCCCCAGGAAGGCGGGGCCTCAGCTGGAGTCCATCTAGCGACTGCCTGGCTGAGACGGCTCACCTGTGGCCGCACATTTGGAGTGTCAGCTCTGGCTGTCAGCTGAGTTCCTCAGCTCTTCTCCATGTCACACCTCCTGAGGCTGGAATGTCCAGGGTAGCTCCTTCACTCACCCGTCAGGTGCCTGGCCTGCGAAGGCTGGACATCCCTCACAGCATGGTGGTCTGAGAGTAGTCAGGCTTCTTACTGGACACAGATATATAATCTCAATGTTTTTTACTTCTCTGGTAAACACACTAATCTAAAAATACCGGGGAGGAAGGGGGAGGTGTGGTGAGCAGCATTCCTTCAATTAAAGAAAAACAACTCAAAGCCAGTTTCTTCATTGTTACAAAGATCATCCGGATCATCACCTTACAATGGATTATGCTAAATTTACTGTAACCAAATCTAAGTCTTATGTACTGCCTGCCATCTAAATAAGCCCTTTTGCCCCTTGGTCTCTGAGTTTTTAGTAGCTAGGAAGAACACAGATTTCTGCTGGGGCTTTCAGAAACAAATTTGTCATAGGTCAAGTTCATTTTGTGACGTCTCAACTTGTATGTTTGAAAATAACATATACATTAAGCCAAAGTGAGAAGAGTACTAGGGGAAATTTCCTAAAATCCACGTGCTAAGAACACATTTTTCTGGTGATTACTTTGGTAGAGCCACTTAGAATCAATGGTTTCAGCAAATGAGGTGTCCCATGTACAATGAAAGCATTGCATGAAAGCAAGATTTTAAATGTTATTATCCTTGCTGCTTTAGCCATTTCCACGTGAATGTGCACTGTGCAGTGCTCTACATGCATAAACTAATACCCCTCAAACCCCTTGATATAGTAACACGAAAGCCCCTCAGGAAAACTCTCCACACAGGACCAAGACCTGTCTGACCCCATTGCAGGAGGATTTCCCTCCTGGGAAGTACATGGAAGAAACACACTGTTTGCTATTGACGGTTTCTGAAGCAAGGTGTGCCAAGGTCTGTGTGCCCTTCCCCAGAAGTACCAGGGGAGGAGCCTGCAACATCTGCACACTCTGCTTAGCACTCTTCTGGGTAGAAATCATGCTTGGCTGGCATTTTATGTGTCTATAAAAGAATAGGGAGAAACTTGCCCCTCAGAGTCTTCAATGAGGCCAGAAGGCTACGATCAGGTGGCGATTGTGATTAGGTGTCTGCATAGGAGAGAGAAAGAAACAGGGTCGGAAAAGTACACATTCTCTGCTGGTATCCTTCAGGGCCTGACTGAAGGCCCAACAATCACAGAGCGAGCAATGACAGTTCTGAGGCTCAGGATAATTTGGACAACTAATTATAATTAAGTAGTAATTAATAATGATTTGAATAATTGAAGATTCTCTACCTTCAGGCTGTGGGCTGGAAGCAGTGCCCTGCCGAGCCATAAGGGAGCCTGAGGCAAAGGAGAAATCAGTAACACTTATCCTGTCTTTATTAAAATTATTGATATTTTGTTCATTATAATTTTTTACATAATTTTATTTTTTTTTTAATTGAAGCGTAGTTGACAGACAATATCATGTTGGTTTCAGGTGTACTTCATAGTGATTTGACATTTATATACATTACAAAATGATCACCATCATAAATTTAGTAACTGTCTGTCACCATACAAAGTTATTACAATGTTAATGGCTATATTCCCTCTGGTGTACATTCCATCCTGGTGACTTATTTATTTTATAACTGGAAGTTTGTACCTCTTAATCCTCTTCACCTAATTCACCCAACCTCTCACCCCACACAATTTTATTTTTGAAAACATTTCATTAAAATATCTTATGACTGAGGTTTTGTGCCCCCTTAAATTTGGCACTGGTGGCAAGTGCCTCACTCACCTCCCCCGAGTCCAGGCCCTGTGCCCAGAAGCAAAGTGAGAAGTATCAGACATTGCTTGGCCTGCACTTGAAAGGGGATAAAGGGAGAACCAAACCCTTGGACTGGTCTTTCACCCTTGGTGTCCTGAAATTTCCAAATCACTGAATCAAAAGAGTCAAATTCCAGCCAGCGCCAGAGATGAGAGACAGCCCCAAGTCTTGGGTATACCATTATTACCCCATTTTACAGAGGAGAAACTGAGACTCAGTACACGTGACAGATAGGCTTGAGATGACACATCTAGAAAGTGGCAGGTGGGGACTCAAATCCAGTTTGGGTGGATTCTGTTGGCTGTGCTCTCAGCCAATGGCCTCCAAGAGATTGCCCACTGGCTGTGTTTCCCACCATCCCCCATTGAAAAAGATAAATAATGTATTTTTTCTCTCTTAGCCAGTTAAAAGTTATGACAAAATATCTTATTAAAAGTTATTATTAACTTTTAATAGCTTTTGTTGTCTTTTACATTCACTGAATAGAAATTAGAATATACACGTAAATGAGGGAAATCAAAATCCTACTCCAAGAGCCACCTACTATTAGCATTTTGTTGCATATCTCTCCAAGCTTTATTTTAATAAGAAAAAATTATGTATACTTGATTTTAAAATGAAACTATGCTACACATGCAGTTTTTTCAATTGTACTTTTTTCACTTAGTATACCTTGAACATCTTTCTCTATCATTTCTTTTTTGCAGAGTAATTTGTAATGGCTTCATAATATGCATTCATCTGTTCATAAATATTTATTGAGGGTCTGCTGCTCTACAGGTAGGGAGCTAGGCCCTGGAGATACATCAGTTAACGAAACAAAGTATTTGGCTCTCTAGGAATTGACATTTAGGTAGACAGAGACCTTCAAAAACTAAATGAATAAATGTGTCAGTTAATAGGTATGCTATTTTGGATGTGTCAGGGACTATTCTCCGATAAGAGGCTGTTATGGGCTGAACTGTGTCCCTCAAATTCATATATAGAAGTCCTAACCCCCACCACCTCAGAATGTGACCGTATTTGGAGATGGTGTGTTTAGAGAGGTAATACATTAAAATGAGGTCATTAGGCAAATGAAACCAGGATCAAAATGAATAGACAACCTACCAGCTGAGAGAAAATATTTGCCAAACATATATCCAACAAGGGGTTAATCTCCATAATATATAAAGAACTCACACAACTGAACAACAAAAAAAACAAACAACCTGATTAAAAAATGGGCAGAGGAAATGAACAGAAACTTCTCCAAAGAAGATGTACAGATGGCCAATAGGCATATGAAAAAATGTTCAACATCACTAATCATCAGGGAAATGCAAATCAAAAGAACACTAAGATATCACCTCACATGCATTAGAATGGCTATAATCACCAAGACAAAAAATGACAAATGTTGGAGAGGCTGTGGAGAAACGGGAACCCTCATACACTGCTGGTGGGAATGCAAACTGGTGCAGCCTCTATGGAAAACAGTATGGAGATTCCTCAAAAAATTAAAAATAGAAATACCCTATGATCCAGCTATCCCACTACTGGGAATCTATCCAACGAACCTGAAATCAACAATCCAAAGAGGCTTGTGCACCCCTGTGTTCATTGCAGCATTATTCACTATAGCCAAGAAGTGGAAGCAACCCAAATGTCCCTCAATTGATGATTGGATAAAGAAGATGCGGTATATATATATATATATATATATATATATATATATATATATATATACACAATGGAATACTACTCAGCCATAAAAAAAGACAAAATTGTCCCATTTGCAACAACATGGATGGACCTGGAGGGTGTTGTGTTAAGTGAAATAAGCCAGAGAGGGAAAGACAAACATCGCGTGATCTCACACATATGTGGAATATAAACCAACACACGGACAGAGAAAACTGTATAGTGGTTACCAGGGGCAAGGGGGTTGGGGGATGGGCACAAGGGGTGAAGGGAGACGCATATATGGTGATCGACAAAAAATAATGTACAACCAAAATTTCAGAATGTTATAAACTATTAAGACATCAATAAAAAAATGAGGTCATTAGGGTGAGCCCTAATCCAACACCACTGGGGGCCTTTTAAGAAGAGAAGGTTTGGACACACACACACAGGGAAGACCATGTGAAGACACAGGGGGAAAAGGGCATCTACAAGCCAGAGAGGCCTGGGACAGATCCCTCCCTCCTGGCCCTCAGAGGAAGCCAAGCCTGCCAGCACCTTGGTCTTGGCATTCCAGCCTCCAGAATTGTGAGAAAATTAATTTCTATTGTTTACTCCCCCCAGTCTGTGGTCCTTTGTTACGGCAGCCCTAGGACACTGACACAGGGGCAGAGAAAGAGGCCTGCATGAAGTGAGAGGGTGCGAGCCTTGCGGTATCAGGGAACAGTGAGTGCCAAGCCCCAAAAGCTGAGCGTGGTTGTTTGCATTAGAGAAAAGCACAGGGGTCAGGCGCCCAGAAGGGTGACTGAGGAGGGAAGGGTATGAGTCAGAAGAGGCAGCAGGGTGCCGCTAGGTCCTCGAGTGCCCTGCAGGCTTTGGGCAGGACTGCTGATGATATTCTGGGGGAAATACGAAACCACCAGAGAACATTGGACCTGACATATTTTCATGAGGGTCCTTGGCTCCTGTGTGGAGCCCAGACCGGATGTATTAAACAGTTTGTAACCTCTTGTTAATCAATTAAATTATTTAGCAGTGCATCTTAAAGGTTTGGAGTGAGAGGCAGGGGGAGGGGCTTCTGGGACACTGGCCCCAAGTCCCAGGCCCTCTTCATACCCCCACCATCCCATTTGGCCATCCTACTCCCCAATCTGATAACTGGATAAGCCGTCATCTTAAACCTGCCTCACTTTTCCATGAGTCCTTCTCCATGGGGTCATTCAGAGGGACCTCTCTTCCCCCATTTCAAGGCCAGCGGTTGCTATCCCTTCCCCTCCGTTAGGTCTGTTCCTTCTCCCTGTGTCTTACACCGAGGTTCCCAATCCACAGGCTCCACCCACCTAACTCAAGCCTTCCTAGCTCACCGGCACCAACCGCCATCTGCCAAGATTCTCTCCGACTCTCAGTTCTCTCTCTCCCCGGCCCCCCCCCCCCCATTCCCTCATTCCTGGCTTCCACCTCGGGACTGGAGAAATGGAAGCCTCCTCTGATACTTGCAAATGGAATTTCAGGGAAGTGGACAACCTCCATTACTCAGGTATAGGAACCAAGTCATGGCTGCCCCACTCAATTTGGAAACCTCCTACCTTCCTATCAAGTCAGAGGTAGTGGCCGCGTGGGCAGTAACACAGCCCAGGGCTGGACTGAACATTGACCGGTGTGCTCCTCTCGGGAGCTTTTGTTGTTTCCAGACCTCTCTTTTGCTACTAAGGGGTCCTCTCTGATGGAAAGAGCCCTCATCAGTAACTTCCTTTAAGAATGTATGTGCTTGTCTCTGCCTTCTGCTCAAAGTCTTTCCATGGCCCCCATCGCCCCTCACCTGAGGCCTATTGACTCTATTAACATATACTTGTCATTCATTCTGCTCTAGGCTGCATTTTGACTATTATTCCTTGAAAACAAGGGATCAAACTGGTTCTCTTTCTCAAAGAGCGATGAACACATAGAACTGGGAAAACCAAAGTGATGAAATTAGTAAGTGTGCCGTTCAGCCCAGACCCTTGGCTTGACCCCAGATGAGAGCTGACACTGAAAACACAGGCAACGGCACCTGTATTAGCTGGACATTCCCCAGTGCAAACTCCTGGCCTAAGAGGGGGCACACCAGGAGGGCCACTAGCCTGGGTCTTCATTGTCACAAAGGGCCTCAATGCTACCAGGCTATACCTATAATTAGAGAGAAGTGTTGGCAGGTTTGAAGAAAGAAGTTATCACCACCCAACTTAATTATGTGTCTCATTGCTGGGCCACGTCTCTCGTGAACTATGAACAAATATTTTAATAAATCTCCTAATAACTCTTTTAATCACCTTGGGAATGGTATAATTATATTGAACTGAATGTGTATGTTTGCATGTGTGGGTTGAAATTTTTTACTTCTTAGATATTGACATTTAAAATAAACCACAAATTCTGTAACTCTATTTGGCATTTCTTTTTCTTTCTTTTTTTGTTTTGATTTGGTTTGGTTGAATATGGAAGTGGCCTATGCCTCTCTTGACCTCAGAAAGGCCCTAGGAAAACTTGAAACCGAGGCAGGGTGACAAAGTCTGGTCATTCAGCACTAAGGGCCTCCTCGTGTTACTTCTTAGAAAATTAAAGTGTCGCTGTAGAAGACCCACAGTCACAAATGTGCTTCCCAGGCTAGTTAGTTTCTGAATTCTTAGATTTGTAGTTTAATTTAGCCATCAAGGAATTTTATCTATGCAAGACCAAAACAAAATCTCAAGAATCCACATCTTCCAGGTTGAGTGAGAATCAGATATGCCCATGAGATGAAGCGAGGGAGGGGTCTGATTCTCACCCCACACAGTCACCTCGAAATCAGATGGAAGGTGAGTGAAAACTTACACATGTCCGGCTGCGTGTCTTACCAGATCTTATTCCTATTTTCTTGAGCAAAAAGCAAAGTACTTAGTGTACTTTAAGAATGTTTGCAAAACTACAGTTTAATCTCTGTAAATGCCGTTGCCAACCAGACACTAACATGCCCATATGTTCAGTACAGAAATGACAGCATAAAACTTGAGCAGCACTTGTACTCCATAATGATACTGTTATCTTGAGTTTGAGGGATCATGACACTGTCTGTATGTAGCTTTAAATTCCCCAGTGATGCCAAATATATTTGTGTCACAGACGCTGTTCCAAAATAGCAGAGTTCAGTTTAGCTGAATACCAGGGGACTGACTCAAATTACTTTGAAGGAAATAAATATATCTTGAACTAACTCAGATGGTAAAACGTTGAAAATTCTGAAAATCTGTCTTACAAAGAGTTGGAAAGTAGTAAAGTAAGACGTTTCCAGAAAGGTTAATAACTTTTGTGCTTTCTTTAATTATATTATTCTAACCCCTTTCAGTTCACATCTTTTCTCAGCCATGTGTGAAAATACGTTTTTACCAACCCATGGCACCATCTCATTAATCACTAATAACATATCATTGTTGTTAAAAATGTAGAAATCTGTCTTATACTACAGAAGTATTCAATGCAATGAAATGCCAGTAATCATGGTAATGATAAACAGCAGAGTAATATCTAACTCTGATTGAGTACTTAATATGAGAGAAGCTTTGCTAAGTACTTTCATGGATTGTTTTGTATAAACCTCCCCACAGCCTCAGGAGATGAAATCATCTGCTAATTCCTACACCAGTAACTGGCTAAGATTTTCCCTGAGAACTGACTGTGCGCCAGGCACTGTCCATGCATTAACTCATTCACCCTCACAACTCCCCACCAAGCAGGTACTCTCATTGTTCCCATTTTAGGGATGAGGAAACGGAGGCACAGCATTGGAGGGACCTGCACAGGCCACACAGCTGTAGGTGACAGGGCCAACACTCACACTCGGCGGTCTGACCAAGCTCAGTCTCTTCCTGACTACGCAGCAGCTCAACACTAGCTACACCTCCTTTGAGCCTTCTGCGTGCCAGACGCTGTGTCAAGTGATCTCGGGGTGATGACTATCCCTCCTGAGGAGATCGCTGTTTTCCCGTTTGTCAGATGAGGAAGGGAAGGCCCAGGCCACTTGCTCAGGGTTCAAAACCTGGTCTTGCCTGACTCCCAGGCTCACATCCTTTCCGTTTTATTGCACAGCAAAAGTTGGTGTGGCTTTGAGAGGTGCACAGTGACTCCGGGGGGAAAGTATACACGTTGTGAGAATCCAACTAAGCAGGTCCTGACGTAGGAGAAACACCCCATAAACACCTCGGACACTTAGGAGTTAAAGACTAGACCGCACTCCCTCGGCTTGTCCCCTGAACCTCCCAGGGTGGGGCCCCAGAACAGGGAGAAAAGAAGCTGCCGCCTTCAGAAATCAGCCCAGAGGCGCCCGCCAGCCTTGTGGCAGGCTGACTGTATGGGCCTGCCCCTGCTGGAGGACGCCGGGTCAGAGTCCATCTCCCGGGCCCCTGCTCCACCTGTTTCCCAGACTGTTGAGTCATTTGTTGAGGCCAGTGGTTTGAAAAGGCTCAAGTCACAGGCGGGCAGCGGAAGCCCCAGAGAAACTATCCTTGTGGAGTGAAAACCAGCTTGTGGTTGTTCCTGTTCTTCATGTCTCCTCTTCCTTACCATTGGGCATCGTTGAAGGAATTATTTAAGTACCAAATTGCAGTAATTTCTATTTTCTTAAACTGCTTTTTGACACACATTCATAGCCTCAGCTTTTGACAGCCACATTCCCAAAATTTGGCGATGGTGCCAGCCCAGCCTGGTGCACTGTGCAAAAGACATTTCACCTGCCAAAAGGAGTTTCGTTTTCCTGAACTGTACCTGATTGTCACTTCACTTTTCTTTTTTCTTTTTAATTTTTTGTTTATTGCAGTAACTTTGGTTTATAACATTGTAAAAATTTCAGGTGTACATCATTGTACTTCTATTTCTGCATAGATTACATCATGTTCGCCACCAAAATACTAATTACAACCCATCACCACACACATGTACCAAATTATCCCTTTCACCCTCCTCCCTCCCCCATCCCCTCTGGTAACCACCAATCCAATCTCGGTCCCTATGTGTTTGTTTATTGTTGTTATTATCTACTACTTAATGAAGGAAATCATACGGTATTTGACCTTCTCCCTCTGACTTATTTCACTTTGCATTATACCCTCAATGTCCATCCATGTTGTCACAAATGCCTGGATTTCATCGTTTCTTATGGCTGAGTAGTATTCCATTGTGTATATACACCACAGCTTCTTTATCCATTCGTCCCTTGATGGGCACTTAGGTTGCTTCCAAGTCTTGGCTATTGTGAATAACGCTGCAATGAACACAGGGGTGCATGTACCTTTACAAATTGGTGTTTTCAAGTTCTTTGGATAAATACCCAACAGTGGAATAGCTGGATCATATGGTAGTTCTATCCTTGATTTTTTGAGGAATCTCCATACTGTTTTCCATAGTGGCTGCACCAGTTTGCACTCCCACCAGCAGTGTATGAGAGTTCCCTTCTCTCCACATCCTCTCCAACACATGTTGTTTCCTGTCTTGTTAATTATAGCCATTCTGACGGGCGTGAGGTGATATCTCATTGTAGTTTTGATTTGCATTTCCCTGATAGTTAGTGATTTTGAACATCTTTTCATGTGTCTGTTGGCCATCTGTATATCTTCTTTGGAGAAATGTCTGTTCAGGTCTTTTGCCCATTTTTTAATTGGGTTGGTAGTTTTTTTGTTGGTGAGATGCATGAGTTCTTTATATATTTTGGAGATTAAGCCCTTATCAGAAGTATGGTTTGCAAATATCTTCTCCCAATTGTTAGGTTGTCTTTTCGTTTTGTTGATGGTTTCCTTTGCTGTGCAGAAGCTTTTTAGTTTGATGTAGTCCCATTTGTTTATTTTTTCTATTGTTTCTCTTGCCCGGTCAGACACGGTGTTTGAAAAGATGTTGCTAAAACCGATGTCGAAGAGCGTACTGCCTATGTTTTCTTCTAGAAGTTTCACAGTTTCAGGTCTTACATTCAAGTCTTTAATCCATCTGGAGTTAATTTTTGTGTATGGTGTAAGGTAAGGGTCTACTTTCATTTTTTTGCATATGGCTATCCAGTTTTCCCAACACCATTTGTTGAAGAGACGTTCTTTTCCCCATTATATGTTCTTGGCTCCTTTGTCAAAGATTAGCTGTCCATAGATGTGTGGGTTTATTTCTGGGCTTTCGATTCTATTCCATTGATCTGTGTGTCTGTTTTTGTGCCAGTACCATGCTGTTTTGGTTACTATAGCTTTGTAGTATATTTTGAAATCAGGGAGTGTGATACCTCCAGCTTTGTTCTTTTTTCTCAGGATTCCTTTAGCTATTCGGGGTCTTTTGTTGTTCCATATAAATTTTAGGATTCTTTGTTCTATTTCTGTGAAAAATGTTGTTGGAACTTTGATAGGGATTGCATTGAATCTATAGATGGCTTTAGGAAGTATGGACATCTTAACTATGTTAATTCTTCCAATCCAAGAGCACGGAATATCTTTCCATTTCTTTGTGTCTTCTTCGATTTCTTTCAGAAATGTTTTATAGTTTTCGGTATACAGATCTTTCACCTCTTTGGTTAAGTTTATTCCTAGGTATTTTATTCTTTTTGTTGCAATTGTAAATGGGATGGTATTCTTAATTTCTCTTTCTGCTACTTCGTTGTTAGTGTACAGAAATGCAACTGATTTTTGTATGTTGATTTTGTATCCTGCAACTTTACCATATTTGTTTATTACCTCTAAAAGTTTTCTGGTGGATTCTTTAGGGTTTTTTATATATAAAATCATGTCATCTGCAAATAGTGACAGTTTCACTTCTTCCTTTCCAATTTGGATCCCTTTTATTTCTTTCTCTTGCCTGATTGCTCTGGCTAGGACTTCCAGTACTATGTTAAATAGGAGTGGTGACAGTGGGCATCCTTGTCTGGTTCCTGTTCTTAGAGGGATAGCTTCCAGTTTTTCACCATTGAGGATGATATTAGCTGTGGGTTTCTCATATATGGTCTTTATTATGTTGAGGTACTTTCCTTCTATACCCATTTTATTCAGAGTTTTTATCATAAATGGATGCTGTATCTTGTCAAATGCTTTCTCTGCATCTATTGAGATGATCATGTGATTTTTATTCTTCATCTTATTAATGTGGTGTATTACGTTGATTGATTTGTGAATGTTAAACCATTCCTGGAATAAATCCCACTTGATCATGGTGTATAATCTTTTTAACGTATTGTTGTATGCGATTTGCTAGTATTTTGTTGAGGATTTTTGCATTGATGTTCATCAATGATATTGGCCTGTAATTTTCTTTTTTTTGTGTTGTCCTTGTCTGGTTTTGGTATCAGGGTAATGTCAGCTTCGTAGAATGAGTTAGGGAGATTCCCCCCCTCCTCAATTTTTTGGAAGAGTTTGAGAAGGATAGGTATTAAGTCTTCTTTGAATGTTTGGTAGAATTCACCAGGGAAGCCGTCTGGTCCTGGACTTTTATTTTTGGGGAGGTTTATGATTACTGTTTCGATCTCCTTACTGGTGATTGGTCTATTCAAATTCTCTACTTCTTCTTGATCCAGTTTTGGAAGGTTGTATGATTCTAAGAATTTATCCATTTCTTCCAGATTGTCGAATTGGTTGGCATATAGCTTTTCATAGTATTCTCTTATAATCTTTTGTATTTCTGAGGTGTCTGTTGTAACCTCTCCTCTTTCATTTCTGATTTTACTTATTTGCACTTCACTTTTCTTTGTTTCTTCAAAAGTGAGTCCCTTCCTACAATAAACAGTTGTCATTTCTTCTTTCTGAAGTCATCTCAGTCTATTGTATTTTATATATATATATGTATATATATATATATATATATATATATACACACATATATGTAAAATCACAAATTGACTTGGAATGCTGGAGTCCTCAACCAGTGCTCACTGTGAGTGGCGCCCCCAGGACTGCTCAGTGCACAAGCGCGTAACCACTGGCCATGCCCTCGCAGGTAGAGCTCTGTGCCAGGAGAACCGAGCACCAGGGCAGACAATTTAACAGCAGGAACGTGCTGTCCTTTGTTTTTTTTTCCCCTGCTCTATCTACAACCATTTACCTTATTTCCAGATTTTAGCATTATGACTTTTAAATTCTTTTCTCTGCTATTGCAGAACCTGAACAGATAAGCAGAATAGTTTATCTACCTTTGTGCGTAAGACAGAAAATCGGTTGTTGGCTTATTTGAAATAAGTTCAGTTTAATTTTTTAAATTTAGGTTTTTCAAGAAATTGTTGCTGTAGATCAATTTGATTCTTCTGATCACTTGGTTAGTGTTACTTCTCTGAGATGAAACAAGTAACGAAGAGCTGGAGTTTGTGAACGTGGCTCTGACGGGTGTATGTTGTGGTTGAATAGATACTTTGGTAAGCTAACATAGTTTTCAAATGTGGCTACAAAAGTTGTCATCAAATCCTAGAATTAGAATAGGAAGAAAGTCTGGGAAGGAGGTAATCTAATTCACCTTACAGATGCAAACACATCTTAAAGATCAAATGAAATAAACCAACACTCCAGCACTTTTGCATCTAACCAGGAAACTTGTTTTGCAAATTTTTTAAGTGCCCAGCAAATGTCCTGAGTTTTCTCTTTGCTGGCTTAGATCCTATAAGCTGGACACAGAAGGTAGCTGAATTCCCTCCTGCTTCCTCTTCTCTTCCTTTTCTTTTTATACACTCACACTTGCACACATGTGTGCGGTTGCCAAATTTTCTACGGTGCATGTGATGATTTTGACAATCAGAAAGAAAAAAATACACAATAAAAAGTGTATAGTTATCTGCACACAGTAGATACTCAAAGTTTGTTAAATTGAAATAAATACATTTGAAAACATGAATTGTAAAAGATCAAGGCTTGTTCCTTTATTTTAAAAATCAAAGACATAGCCTAAGGACATAATCAACCCCATAAACAATGATTTATGCACAAATATTTATTGCCGTTATAACAATGAAAAAATGGAAACAATCTAAACAGGCCATAAGAGAATTATGCAATAAATAGTATATCTGTGAGGAAATATGCAACCATTTAAACTGTATTTATAACAAGTTTTAGGGACATGGACACGTGCTTATGACATAATGTTAAATTTATAAAATAAAGGCCATACTAGATTTTATTTCAATAAGTTCAGCTCCATAAGGACACATTGCACAGAAAGCATAACTGGAGGGAATATACTAAAATGTTCGTAGTGCTTCAGAATAGTGAGATGACTGATTTTTTTGTACTTCTTTTCCATATTTCAGAATTTGTCTCAAATAATAAAGATGTATTATTTTGATAATTAGAAAAAGTTAAAAACTAGAAAAACATTTCTATGGAAAAATTTTATTTATGTAGCAGCTCAAAATCAATGAAAAGTTTGTGTATTTACGGTCTGAGCTAAACCCATTAGGTGGTTTTAAATATAATTGTATGAGAGTCACACAATTAAGTTTCCATAATCCCCTCAGGCAATCTATTACAAAGCGTAACAATCAAAAAATTTCAAGCTTACCTTCAATTCTTGGTTTCAATTTGAATCCATGACGAATTAGTGACTTTGTAGGAATATGTGCACTTAACGTCATATTCTAACGTCTCTTTGTTTTATTGAATAACCTATTCTTTTCATCTTTTCCTCCTTGCATTTTATCTTATTGTCTCTTGATTGTTTTATTTTATTGTTTCTTATTTTTGTGTCTATTATCTCGCGTTCTTGGGGTGCTCATTCTCCCGTTTGTTGTCTCCTGACTCTCCCTCACAATTGGCCTTTCTCTCACGTAGTCCGTGATTTTTAATTGTGAGCACATCTTTAGCAAGGTGCATTGTTTCTTTAGATTTTCCATGCGGCTTGAGTTATAAAAGTGTCCCCAAAGAGAGATTTTGTATTTTCTTCTGTCATGGCTCTTGGGGATTCCATCCCATTTTTATACTAATATCTGGGCTTGGGATCTTCATCCCAGGTAGATAGTACACATTCAGAACTTACAGCTTTGCGTGGGGTTTTACTTTCTCAAAGGAAACCCCTTCTTACTCACAAAGTGCCCAGGGCACAAGGTTCCTTTGGGCCACAGGTGTGGTATGTCTAATGTCCTTTTCAGGACTCTGCTCTGAAGCAGAGGTCTTGGTTCCAGCTCCCTACTGGATGTGAGCCCTCAGCTATGACCTTCATCCTCGTATGGATACTAAAATGCCCGCTCACGGCCATGGGAGCTCTGTCTGGGTCCAGTGTCCCCAGGACTTCTTGGATGTCATCTCATATACATGCAGCTCTAGTTTTGAGCTCCATCTTGTTTTCTGGAGCGTAAGTCTTTCCTTTTGAAAACTATATATTAAAAAAAATTATTGCATTTTATCCAGAAATCCTGTTGTTTGGAGTGGGAAGAGTTCTGCAGACCTCTTGGAACGTTGGAGTGGGAAGACTTGCCTCAGCTAGATTTTGAGTCCTGAAGAGGTTTTCTGGACCAGAGCATCTCAGGCTATCTTATTAGCACACCTGATGTGCTGCCGTCCATTTCGAGGAGAGTCACAAGAGATTAGTCACTAACAATAGTTAGAGCATATATGTTTTTCAATTTTTCACCTTTTAAAACAGATTCAAGTTTCTTCCTGTACGATCCTCAAGGATCCTCACTTCCTTGAATTCTCTACTGGGTAGAAATACTCTAAGAATGTCATCTTTAATGGGTGTTGAGATGGGCAAAAAAGCTAGGAAGTTACTCTGGACTGTATTCACCAGCCCCTTAGGTGTCATCTGAAGAGACCCTCAATACCAAATCGTTATCAAATTAATTCTTAAAAAGTAAACACCATGCTTCGTAACAACAAGCAGAAAACTAGATTTACTTTTGGCACCTTTCCCAAGATTTTTCTTATAATTAATTCCAAAGTGCAGTTTCACCCAAATGAAACATAATTTGTAAAGTCTGTGCTATAGTTGCCTAGTTATCATAAGAGGGAAATAAATTGGGCTTCTTCCCTTACACAAGTCCAGTCCTGAGCCCAAGCAAAGAGCCCAACAGAAGAAAAATGAAACCCACCTCAGTGAGGCATCCCTCACCTTGTGCCTCTTCACCTTGCCAGTGGCCACTCTTGTTCCTGAGATCTGTGGCATTTGTACCCATGTTCTTCTTATTGATGGTGAAAAATTTAAGGCGGGGGTGCTGGATACAGATAAGCACAAGTCAGGGGCAATTGATTGGTAGGTTGTGATTTTTACCTACATCACTAACATGAATTTTCTTCAATTATGTGACACTTCAACAGAGAGTAATGGTAGGAATTGCCTTTTTTAAAAAACGTAAAATTTGTTTCTTGCTGTGCAGGATATCACCAAGATTTTTGTAAGCTTTTTTTGGTCGCCTGTCCCCTCATTGGCTTTGAGAGAGTCCTCTAAGGAAAAGAAAGAGAGTTATTCCTCATTTCACAGCAGAAGCTGCCCCATGCTAACGGCCTCAGCTGTCCACTGGGCAGACCTGGGGTGTCGAGGTTAGCACTGACTTGGACCCTTCCTTGACCAGTGCTTCCCTTTGCAGCCATGACCTTAATTCAGCGGTTCTCTCCTACCTCTGTAGGTGGGTCTTCACCTACTCATCATTCCAATTCCTCGTGTCTTAGCTCCACCGCTCCTGAAATTCCCACACGTCTGGCATGCCCACTGCCCAGCCCCCGTAAGTCCTCCCCTGTTATTCCTGAAATGAGTCTGCATGGGTGTTCACAGGAGCCAACTGCACACTTACCACTTCTGCTTATGTTGACCTTGACCACAGTCTTCCAAGTCGTAACAGGTGAACCAGCATGATTCACGCAGGGATAGTAGGAATGACTGTGGCAAACCTTCGGAAAGACAAACATTCTTTGGTATCTCACTTGTGATGGGAAAATATTCTAACATATAAAAGGCATCTGAATTTATTAGGTTGGCATAGCTATAATGTAACTTCTAACAAATGGGGTTTTTCTCACAGTCTGATAACAGCTTTATTGCATGTTAGCCTTGTCATTTATTGCTTCCTATGACTGTAAAAACTGAAAAGACCATGCTATGCCTTGACTGGTTGACGTGGATTTGTGATTTATTTGGTCAGAACTGTGCCCTCTAACCATGGCACTTCAGTTTATGGTCGAAGTTGGTTTGACAGCAAATTAAAAAACATAACTAGAGAGCACTTAGGAAATTGAGCTGTTTCCCTAAACTAAAGTTTCTAATTTGGTTATCATTTGAGCCCAAAACTCTGCTTGAGTTTTGACTTTTGCATTGTAACTTTATAAAAGTTATACAGATAAGTCAAAAGGGCTAACTAGGTAATTAAAAGGGCACGAAGACTGCAGGGTCACACCCATGTGTGAGGAGCAGGAGATGGAAGAGAAGGGCCGTGAGCAGTGAGTCATGGTACAAAGATGGCCATACTGTGGGGGCGACAGAGAGGCCGGGGCCTTGGCTCTGCCCCGGCCCAGGCACAGCAGCAGTGGGGCAGCATCGGTCTGAAGGGAACATAAGAAAAACCAATCTCCAATGGCACTGAGGGTGGTGGGCATAGAATGTTGGTAGGGATAGTCTGCGATAGACGGAAGAGGAGAGCAACAGAACTCAGCAGAAAAAATAGCTATGAGTGGATGATTGATTGATTTGCAGTACTTAGCAGATACACTGGATCTGTTTTAAATCACCTCTACTATTTTTTTTTCTTTTTAATCAAAGGATTGGTTGAGGCCAAGACAATGACTGTGTGAGAAAAGGCGGGAAACTGAGAGTTTGGCACTTAGGGATTCTTATTCAGAAATCCCATGAAAATCCTGAGTAGATATGACGTTGAGAGATAGAGGCATTAACAAAGACAAAAGCTGAGAAATGAGATCAAAAGATGAGACACTGAACACCCTTCAAATAGTATTTGTCCTAGCATTTGAACCATTTTAAATCTCACTATCCTCAGGCAATCCTCAAACAACATAATTTACCATGCATTTAATGACTGACAAAGGGCTAGCAATTTCCCATATAGGTCATGTGATGGTCCATGTTCTGTGTCAACTTGCCTGGGCTAAGGGATGCCCAGGTAGCCTATAAAACATTATTTCTGGATGTCTGTGAAGACATCTCTGGAGGAGACTAGCACTTGATTCAGTGGACTGAGTAAAGAAGATCACCCTCACCCCTGTGGGTGGGCCTCATCCAATCCCCTGACCATCTCAAGGGAACAAAAAGGTAGAGAAAGGGTGAATTCTTGGCTTTCTCTTCTTGAGCTGGGATTTCCATCTACTCCTGCCATGGAACATCAAAGCTCCTGGGTCTTGGACCTTTGGATTCCATGACTTACACCAGAGGCCCCCCTAGTTCACAGGCCTTGGACTCAGGCTGAATCATACCACCGGCTTTCCTCAGTCTCCAGCTTGCAGAGGGCAGATTGTGGGACTTCTCAGCCTCCATGACCATGTGAGCCAATTCCTATAAAGTCATGTGCCACATAGCAATGTTTCAGTTGACAACGGATCACATATATGATGGCGGTCCCATAAGATTAGCACCATATAGCCTAAGTGTGTAGTAGGCTGTACCATCCAGGTTTGTATAAGTACACTCTATGATGTCCCCACAACAAGGAAATCGCTTAAGGATGCATTTCTCAGAACATATCCCTGTCGTTAAGTGACTCATGACTGTAATAAATTTCCTGATATCTATATATCTATATATCTATGCAGATGGCCCCCGACTTACGATGGTTCAATTAATGATTTTTAACGATGATTAACGATTGACGTGATGCTGGGCGGAGGCAGTTCCCAGTCAACCACGCAATCACGAGAGTGAAAAACTGATACACTTACAACCATACTGTACCCATCCAACCATTCTGTTGTTCACTTTCAGTATACTATTCAATCAATTACATGAGATATTCGACACTTTATTATAAAATAGGTGTTGTGTTCAATGATTTTTCCCAGCTGTAAGCTAACGTAAGTGTTCTGAGCATGTTTAAGGTAGGTAGGCTAAGCTATGATGTTCAGTAGGTTAGGTGTATTAAAAGCTTTTCTGACTTACAATATTTTCAACTTATGATGGGTTTATTGGGACGTAACCCCATTGTAAATTGAGGAAGATCTGTATCAATCTATATCCTCTTGGTTCTGTTTCTCTGGAGAACCATGACTAATATATGCCATTTCTTCACATAAAAATCATTCTATTATAGGGAGAATATAAACCACACTTAAAAGTATAATCTGACTTCTCCCCTTTCCCCTTCCTAAACAATTCAGTCCTGAAGCCATTATGTGGGGCAAAGCAAGGCACATGTCTGTGGCAGGGGGTGGAGTGTGGGGAGCCACGATGGTCCAGTGTGGGATGCCAGAGTCTGAACAGAGAGAAACGGGTGCCCCTCGGAGGGGCAGCCTGGTGCCAATGTCAGCACCCCATGGAGGGTTGAGGCCGTCACACGTGCAGCGGCCTGGTGTGGTGGGGGTGGAGGTATGAGCCTAAGTAGTATGAGGAGATAGGATTGCCAGATTTAGCAAAAAAAAAACGAAAAAACAAAACATGACACCCAGTTAAATTAGAATTTCAGATAAATAATGAGTAATTTTTTAGTATAAATATATCTCAAATTTTGCATGAATTATTTGTAGTTTATCTGAAGTTCAAATCTAACTGGACATCCCATCTTTTATCTGGCAACAGTATGAGGAGGGCGTCCACACAGAGGGCGTGCGGCCTGGTGCGGGGTGTGGGGTGTGAGCAGGGCACCCTCAAGGAAGGTGGGAAGTGGCTCAAAATGGGGGCCAGAGCTGGAGCCAAGAAAGGCGGGCACTGGCACAGGAGGGTAGCAGAGGAGGGTGAGCTTCCCATGGCTGCTGTAACAAATTATCACAAATGTACTAGCTTCAAACCACAGAAATCTATTCTCACAGACCTGAAGGGCAGAAGTCTGAAATCAAGGTGTCTGCAGGGCAGTGCCGCCTCTGAAGTTTCTAGGGGAGAATCCTTCCTTGCGTCTTCCAGCTTCTGGTGGAAGGCACTGGTTCCTTGGCTTGTGGCTGCATAGCTCCAATCTCCGCCTCTGTCTTTACGTGGCCTTCTCCTCTTCTGCCTGAGTGTCTCTCCTCTGTGTGTGTCTGTTATAAGGACACCTGCCATTGGATTCAGGGCCCACCCAGATAATCCAAGGTAATCTCGTCTTGAGATCTTTACCTTAATTACATTGGCAAAGCCCCTTTTCCCAAATGAGGTCACATTCACAGGTTCCAGGAGTTAGGATGTGGACATATCTTTTTGGGGGCCACCATTCAACCCACTACAGTTACAAATAGGAAATTGATCAAATAAGCAAATATTTTAAGGATAATGGAAGCCTAGTTTTTCCCATTGGAGAACAATATGAAAAGACATTGTATTGGAATTAGGTGTGTCAGTGTGAACTCATGGTTTTCAACATATGTAGGTAAGTATGGAAATAATTCTAGATGTAAATGTCTGCCTGTGTGTCTGTGTCTATGTTGTCTACTGGCCAAAGACATCCCAACAGCAATGAGTACATTTAGCACCCAGGTCTTGGCTTCCAAATACCATTTCCTACTAAAGGGAATCAAATTTCCTTGGAGAAATGGCTGATTCCATGGCTGGTGCAAGGAAAGTACCAGGCAAGCCTAGAATATTTTGTTGTACCGGAAAACAAAGAAGTGTTCAAAGAATAAAGGGAACGTGTCAAAAAAACATAGAAGCCAGCTTGAATAGGCTCCCAGTTGCCAAATCAGGGACAATTTGAGCATCAACAGAAATGATAACAGCGGATTATAATCCATGAATAAAACAAGAACCCACAAGTCCATACTGATCTAAATGAATGAATGAATAAATTGAAAGTTTAATGAGAAATAGGATATTTTCATAGTTTCAAAGTACCTCCCCACAAAATATGTATCAATTACAAAGGGGAAAAGAGTAATTTTACAATGAAGAACCTCACCGACAACACCTTAATCAAATGATCCAAGTGAATATCATCAGAAATGGCACAGGGCCGGCGCCGTGGCTTAGCGGTTAAGTGCACGTACTCCGCTGCTGGCAGCCCGGGTTTGGATCCCGGGCGCGCACTGACGCACCGCTTCTCTGGCCATGCTGAGGCTGCGTCCCGCATACAGCAACTAGAAGGATGTGCAGCTATGACATACAACTATCTGCTGGGGCTTTGGGGGGAAAAAAAAATAAAATAAAAAAAAGAAATGGCACAAATTTAAATCACGCACCACCTGGTGGGATGCAAACAAAAACTCAGCGTCAGTTCTGTGTTTTTCTTGCCAAACACTCATAATAAACTTAAATTTAATCACGAGGAAATGTCAATTAAACCCAAACTGAGGGTCATTCTACAAAATGACAGGCTCGTAGCCTTCCAGAGTATCAAGCCCGTGAGATCAAGAAAAGGCTGACAGGGAGCCGGCCAAGTGGCGTAGTGGTTGAGTTCACATGCTCCACTTCTGGCGGCCCAGGGTTCGCAGGTTCAGATCCCGGGTGCGGACCTGCACACTGCTTATCAAGCCATACTGTGGCAGGTATCCCACATAAAGTAGAGGAAGATGGGCACGGATGTTAGCCCAGGGCCAGTCTTCCTCAGCAAAAAAGAGGAGGATTGGCAATAGGTGTTACCTCAGGGCTAATTTTCCTTACAAAAAAAAAAAAAAAAACTGGCTGATGGAACGTTCCAGTACATAGGAGACTAAAGAAACACGATGACTAACTAACACCTGAATGTGAACTGGATTCTTTTGCTATAAAGGAATTATTGGAACAATTCCCCAAACTTGAATGGGGACTAAGAATTACTAGATGGTAGTAATGTATCAGATTACTGATATGTATTATGACATACATATTGACATACATACATATGACATACATAATTACAGATTATGATATGTATCAGAAATGTATTAATTTCTGGATTTTGGTATGTTATTTCATGGTTATGTATCATTTGTAGGAAAACACACAGAGAAATATTTAGAGGTGATGTGGCATCAGGTTGACAATTGACTCTGAAATGGTTAAGGAAAATAGATTTCTTTGAATTGTACTTTCAACTTTTCTGTAATTGTTTCAAGATTTAAATCTGCTATTATTTCAAAATTTTAAAAATTAAAAAGTACAGTCGGAAAGGTCAAGATACGTTCATGTATTTCCATGGCAGCACTATTTATTACATCAGAAAACTAAAAACAATGAAAATGCATAACAATTCGTACAGAATGATCTCAACTGTTTAAAAATATAGAAAAAAGACGAGACAGAAATACATGAAAAGTTAAGATTCTGAATATCTGTGTGGAAGGACTATGGTTTTGTTGTTTTGCAAGGATGTATATTATGTACAGAAAGAATGTTAGGGTTCATTAGGACTAGATAGTAGAATTTAATCATAAAGTAACTAGACATGAGGAAAGGGATTAGGTGAACGAGGATGAAGTAAATAGTAAAATTTAAGAATCTACTGAAATTGCATCATATATGTCTTTAATTTCTGACAAGTCAACTCTGCACACTCAAATTGTATTTTTCATACAGCCTAGGCCTGAAACGCAAGCCAAAAACATCATCTGTTACTTAACGCTAGAAACGGTGATGGGCTCCAACACTGGAGGGAAAACTGGTGGGGCTGGATTTATTAAGAAATGGTAAAGAATATACTAATCCTGACTGTTACTATGCCCTGGGCAATTCAAGGGCTTTTTCAGAGTAATTTTCATAAAGCAGACACAATTTTCACTTGATCTGCTGTGTAGAATGTAACCTTTGGTCAAAAAGTGATTCTACCCTTGATTTTAGGATAAATTTTAACATTTACTTTTATTCCTTGCAGGGCTCCTAACTAAATAGTATAAATTTGTTTTTTCAAACTGAGATGTAATTCACACAGCATAAAATTCACCCTTTTAAAGTACAAATTTAGTTTTAATTATCAGTTTTTAACATGGCGCAAGAGATCCTCAGAGAAAAAAGAAATCTCGTTTTAAATAATTCTACAGCCTTGTTTAAAAGAAAAGGAAATTCAGTTTTTAACATTTCGAAAGGAAGTGATTAGAGCAAATCAGTGGGAAAGGATCTGCCTGGCCCCTTCAGGAAGGTCACCACCGTGGGGACGCGTCTGAGCCTGGCCACCCCAAGCCAAAGCAGGAGAAAACAAAGTTTGTCTTTAAACACACGCTCCCCTCCTGTCCTTCTCTCTCTGGCACTTACTCCCCCTCTCTTCCCTCTTGCCCTACCTCAGACTAACTCCCTTCCCCAGTCAGAATCCACCTTGGGTGAAGAGGAAAGTGCCGGAGTGTTGTCCCTGTCATTGGTGGTGTTTTCTGACAGCGGGTATTGACGGAGCAGTCCCTAAGTGGTGGAGCTGTGGGGACTCCACCGGGCCACTGCTCCTGGGAAGCAAGTCCCCACCGCGCTCGCGGTCTCTATCATCTCCCCATCAGCCAAGGCAGCCTGGTGCACGGGAAGGACCAGTGGTGTGGGGTCAGCTAAGACTGGTTGGAAGCCTGCTTTGCAGTTTACCACCTGTGCATTCCTGGGCAATTTCACAACCTCTCTGAGCCTCACTTTCCTCCTGGAAAATGGTTGAAAGAGTAGTTCCAGCTTTGTAAGGATGTCGTGAATGTTTAAGAAAGGATTAACGTGAAGTGCTTTACATTAATCCTTTGACGTTACTTCTCTTTTGTATTAGTTTCCTGTTGCTGCTGCAACAAATTGCCGTGAACTCCCTGGCCTAAAATGACACAACTTAGTGTCTTACAGTTCTGAAGGTTAGAGGTCTAACACGGGTCTCACTGGGCTAAGATCAACGTGTCAGCAGGCTTGGTTCCTCCTGGAGGCTCCAGGGCAGAGTCCATTTCCTGGCCTTTCCAGCTTCTTGAGGCTGCCTGCATCCCTTGGGTCCTGGCCCCTTCCTCCCATCCCTCCCAGCTCTGCTTCCGAGGTCATATCTCCTTCTCTAACCCTCTTGCCTCCCTCTTATGTAGAAGGACCCTTGTGATTCCGTTAGGCCCACCCAGATAATCCAGGATAAACTCCCCATCTCAAAATCCTTAACTTACTCACATCTGCAAAGTCCCTTTTGCCATGTAAGGTGACGTATTCACAGGTTCTGGGGATCAGGACATGGATATCTTTGGAGGGGGCGTTATTCTGCTGACCATACTTCCCTTTCCTCCCATATTTCATCTCCCTCAGGTGCTCCCCAGCCTGGCCCAAACCTCTTTCCTGCTTGAGTTCTCTCGGGTCCCCTACTCATGCCTCTGTATTTCAGCTCTCACCTTCCCTTCTCCTCCAGTCCAAACCCCACCCTTTCCTCAAGGCCCTGTCAAGTCGTGAGGCCTTTGGTAAAGTCTTCCCAGGCCATGGACTCACAAAGATCGCACCCCAAATCCTATCGCGCCCCTCGTTTGGCAAACACTCTGCCCTCCTGCCATGTATTCGAGGCACGTGGGTGCTGCATGTATGTTGAATGAATAAATGAATCTCACCACCAGACCATAAGCAAACTGTGAACCATGGCTTTTGCAGCTTCATTGAGACGTAATTGGCATGTAGCGTGGTTTTAATTCAAGGTGCACAATGTGATGATATGATAGACATGTATATTGCAAAATGGTTACCACAGTAAGGTTAATTAACACATCCATCGCCTCACATAATTACCATTTTTGTGTGTAGTGAGAACATTTAAGATCTACTCTCTTAGCAGCTTTCAAGTACACAATACAGTATGTTAACTATAGTCACCATGCTGTACATGAGACCCCCAGGACTTATTCACCTTATAACCGGACTTTTACACCATTGAACCAACATTTCCCCATTCCCTCGAGTGTCTCCCCCCGCCCCACCCTCCACCCCCCAGGCCCCTGGCAACCACCATTCTACTTTAAGAACCATGTCTTGTGCTACTTTCTAATCCAGCGCTGGAGAGAGGTTTAGGGGAGATAGGACGCAACGAGGAAAAGACGGAGAATGTCCAGGAGCCCCAGGGAGGAAGAGCTCATGGAGTCCCCTGTGTTTCCTTAGCTGAGAGCAACACTGACTTACTTCCTGCGAAAGCAGACCGAGGGCTAGGGGACTTGCTTTTCTGGCTGGTGTGAGTGTCAACCTTTGGTAACGATTTGCTTCAGTCCTTCCTGCCCAACCTCTTGTGCTCTCCTGATTTGACACCTGTGTGTGTGGCCAAGAGAGGCTCCCACAGAAACCCTGTCGGCACCTCTGAGAAGAGCTCTGGAGCCACCACAGCTGTGGAGGGTCGGGTGGAAGTGAGAGGGGAGAAGGCTCCTTAAGCCCTCCACTCCCTCAGGACGACGTTCTTCCGAGTCTGTGGCCTTCCTGGGTTTGCACACCGCTGATATTAGTGTTATCTACTGCTGACTTATTTTTCTTTTTTTTAGGGTTTTGGAGAGGGGGTTAGTGATCCTGCTTCTGCTATTTTGTCTTACCTCCATCACTATTTCATATGTAATTTTACCTTTCTAGCCAATGATTATCACTTTATGTAAGTAAATGTTTTTACTTTTCTATTAATACCTTGAAAAAGTATCTTTACCAGAACTTTTTCCTCATCAGCTAATAGCATTCATGGGGCAGGTCTTCCCCATCAAGGAAAAGGGATAAGGAGATTTCTGGGTTACTTCTGGCCTTGTGATTCTAACTGCCAGCCTAAAGTTCACCTCAATATACACATCACAAAGTGCTGTTTGTTGTCTCACATTTTTGACAGATGAGTTGAAACCTTTTTATTCTTTTATTTATTGTTTAATTCAGCAAACACTTAATATGGAAATACTTTGCTAGGCCTTTGTGAAATAAATAGGTGAATAAGAAACAGTCCTGGCCATCCAAGGAAGATCAGACACACAGATAACGGCACATGAACTATTTCAGGCATCCCTTCTGACTCACCACGGGTGACAGATTGGGCCTCAGGCCAAGAAAAATTAAACCCAGATTGCAAAAGAAGTCCTTTCAACTTACTAGGCAAATAATCGAAACTACAGACTTTTCAGGTTTTAGATAACATTACAAACACCTTTACTGATTGTAAGTGTGCTCTTCTAGAAACATAAAGTGTCTTCCGTGCTTATAGTTAGTGCCACTTCTGTGACTGAACTTTACAGTTGGGCATAGATGTGGAGTTTTGCTTGTGTTCAACTGTAGAAGATAAACGCGTAACTTTCCCCCTCCCTTTGGGAAAAAAAATCAGGAAGGAAGTTAAATACAAGGCTTTTCCTCCCATTTTCCATTCAAATATGTCCTACAGGAAATGAACAAACAGTGGTTCTCAAACATAACATCGTGCTTCTCTGTGCTGTGGTACAAAGGGCTTTACAGGAATTCTGTGTGTTCTAGAAGGTGAGATTTTTAAGGACAAATGTGGAACTTGGATTTTCACTTCCTGCTGAATATAAATGCCAGATTCCTTAGGCTAACATTCAAGATCTCCAAAATCTCATCCAACTCACTTCCAGCCTTGTCTATGTCCATCCTACTGCATGAACCCAGCAATGTCCCGTGAGCTATGTTCAGTATGTTTATTTCCGTACCCTTGTTTGCCCTCTGGCACGCCCTTCTATCTTTCCTTTCCCCCCAATACCACTGTCAAAATACTTCTTCTTCAAGGCACATGTTCAAAGAAAAGGCATTCATAAGGCAACCCACACACCAGTCTCCAACTTGGAATTTCCCCTTCTTTCTTGGGTTTTCATAATTTCATGTAATTAAGGGTTTTAGCTTTTGTAATCAGAAATAAAAACTAAAAATTACTTAATAGCTTATCAAATAAAACTTGAACATAGTTTTTTGAAAAGGGGAAGAAATTCCTTCAGAACCAAAGAAGTACGTTCATACCTTTAAGTGTTTTCACTACTAAGACAAGAGAGATAGAAATTCCAGCCAATGTAGGAAGCGGTAACAAGACAGACTTGTCCTATGGACCACAAGTAATTATTTTAAAAAAGTATAATGGAAAAAGGAAAAAAACATCAAAAAGCTAGAATTACCTTAAAAATGAATGTGACCTACAAAAAGAAAATCAAAAACATTTTAATGAGAGATTTAAAAATGACATATTAAGGCATGCCATATCCTGTAAATTTTCCTCAAATTAATATGTGGGTTTAATGAAAATACTAATAAAAATTCCAACGTGATTTTTTAAATTAGAAAAATGAAGTAAAGTTTATTGAGAAAAACTAAATAAGAATTAAAATACATTTTGAAAAAAGAAAGAATAATGCAGTGGGACTTGTTCTACCTGATATTAAAACATACAAAGGCTGCAACAATTAAAGCAGAGTGCTATTGGAAGATGACTAGACAGGTAAATTAATAGAACAGAACAGATAGCTCGGAAATAAATCCTATTAAATGTAATAGTTTAAGAAATGATAATGCGAGGGGCCGGCCTGGTGGTGTAGTGGTTAAGTTCATGTGCTCTGGTGGCCTGGGGTTCGCAGGTTCAGATCCCGGGCTCAGACCTACGTACCACTTATCAAGCCATGCTGTGGCAGGCGTCCATATATAAAAAAAAGTAGAGGAAGATGGGCACAGATGTTAGCCCAGGGCCAATCTTCCTCAGCAAAAAGAGGAGGGTTGGCAACAGGTGTTAGCTCAGGGCTAATCTTCCTCACCAAAAAAAAAAAAGAGAGAGAGAGAAATGATAATGAGAAAAGAAAAGACTTTTCAATAAATGGTGTTGAGAAAATTTTAGCTCTTTAAGAAGTTCCTCATCTCATACTTTATAATAAAATGTGTTCTAAGTAGAATTAAAAAACTAAAGATTAAAATGAAATAGTAAAATCTTCAGACAAGGTAGAAAAAGTGAATATTTATCCAACATCTGGAGAAGAGAGTTCTTTAAGGCTAGAAGTAGGAAGAGGAATCAAAAGAGGAATGAAGTAATATTTGATCACTTAAGTCCCAACCTTTTTGCACATTAAACATAAGCAGGAGGAAATTAGTCAGTCTAGTGGGCAGCAGCTTCCCGCTCTGATAAAACGTTCTCTCCCACCTTTAGTCCTCACACCTGTTCCAAACACATAGTAATAACAAATAGGATATTAAAAGGGAAAATCAAAATGATATACTTGGGTTCAAAAAGCACAAATATAAACACCGTCATGGAACAGAAACAAACAAAAACACCCCAGTGAAGAGAGAGAAGTGCAGCTGTACACCTACTGGCCTTCCATGCCACGTGCAAGGCTCCAGCTCCTAAGTTAATGAAGACTCACAGGGAACAGCCTCATGCAGACAACTCTGAGGGCAAGGACCAGGGCTAGAGCTCCCTCTAGTCACAGGAGACCCACTGCTTAGAGCTATGGATTCATAGGAAGCTGCAGATGTTGGGAAGTAGGAATTCAAAGACACAACGGGATGCAGTGAAGGAATCTGTGACATCTACAATATCAAAGTAAGTCAGGAATACCAAAATACTACTGCGTAGCCGGTTCTGAACTGGGGGTCCCAGGGTGTTGTGTGGCAAAAACAGTATTGTCAGAGAGGAAGGGGTGAGCATGGAAGGAAAGAACGAGAGGAAATAAAAGACTAAAAACCTTTCTACTAAAAATGAGTCTCCTGCAAAATAAAATTCCAAAACCACATTAAAATATCTAACACAAGAAAGAGTATAAACCCCACCTCCCCAGTTGGAACATGAATTCACTCTAGGTAAAATTAATTTTATGAAACTGTTTGATAAGGAATTGAAAATAAATGTGCTGATGATGCTCAAAGAGATAAATGAAGATAACCTTTCCATTAAAAAAGAACAAGCAAGTATGATGGAAAAAATCAATAATGAAACAAGAAACAGGTGGATCTGAAAGAGAAACAAATAAAAACAAAAAATATAGACATTAAAATTTAAAAATCAATTGCAAGAATGAACTTTAGGTTGGAAATATTCAAAGAGAGGATTATTGAGTTGGAAGGGAGGAATTCACCCAGTTCATGGCCAAAGAAAAGAAAAATATGAGAGAAAAATTAACAGTTATTGACATCAGATTGTGAGGATTCCAGAAGAAGACAGCGAAGGGAAAGAGTTGAATCCTCATATCAAAAGTGTGTTATACATACCAAAAGGATAAAAAAGTTAAATCGTTACAGGGTGAGTTCAAAACATCAAGAATGACAAGAAAATCTTAAGAGCTATCATAGATAAAAGACAGATTCTGTGCAATTAGGCAACAGTCTTCCCATCAGAATATTAGATGCCACAAAGAAGCCAGTGAAGTCATGTCTTCATGGAAGACAGACGTCTACACTGCTAAACTTTTGCAATGTTTTAGCCCCCCTCCAGCCTGGGGCAGATTTTTAATGTGCAGCCAAGGTGAAAACCACCAAATTATGCCTAAAACAAAACTATATGAAATTTGAAGGGAAAAAAAACAGGACGGGAGAGTGTTTGGAAAGAGAGGCATAAGGCAAGTATAGAAATAGAGGAAATACTCAAAAAAAAAAAAAAAAAAAAAAAGCCAGTGTAGAAGTTACCGTATTAGACAAAATAGAATGTGAAGCAAAAAACTTAGATAACAAGGGATGCTACATAATAATTAAGAGCAAAAATCATGTTCAGTCATGTGTGTGTACCCAACAACATAGTTACAAAATAGATGAAGCAAAAACTGACAGAAGAAGGAGACATATTTTTTATTTTTATTTTTTTCAGTGAAGAAGATTAGCCCTGAGCTAGCATCCGTTGCGAATCCTCCTCTTCTTGCTGAGGAAGACTGGCCCTGGGCTGACATCCGTGCCCATCTTCCTCTACCTTGTATGGGATGCTGCCACAGCACGGCTTGACAACAGTGCGTCTAGTCCATCCCCAGGATCTGACCCTGCGAACCCTGGGCTGCCAAAGCAGAGTGCTCGAACTTAACCACAACACCACCAGGCTGGCCCTGAGAAGGAGATACTTATAAATCCAAAATCATTGTGGTAAATTTCTAACACTTTTATCAGAAACTATTAGATCAGAAGGCAAAAAACTTTAGGAAGGATATAAATTATTTAGAAAATAAAACTAACAAGTTTGATCTAGTAGGGCTATAGAGAATCCTGTAAGTGGTAAACAGAGAATGTTTCTTCTTTTCACAAGCACATGAAACAATCATAAAAACTGACAACATGCAAGGTCACAAAGCAAGCCTCAACAAATTTCAAAAAATCGATGTTGTACAGATCATGTATTTTTTATAATTTGTAATCTTTTCTCCTTGAAAATTTTCTGACATTATGGGAAAATATTATTTGAGAAAGTTGGATGTAGGTTCATGAGTGTTCACGTCATTATTCTCTAAAAGTGTCTTATGTTTGCAATATATGAATAAGATATTTTTTAGAATTCAAACCACTAGAAAAATATATTTCCAACAAATATAACAGGAGATTAATATTGCCTTATATAAAGAGCCCACAAAAAGATAAGAAAAACACTCAAATGTTAATACATAAGTACACAAAAGACATTGAATGACATTCAACATGAAGAAAAAACAAGTACTCCACAAATGGAAGAAGATTCATTCTGAATAGAGTCAAGGAAATGTAAATTCAAATTGTGAAATACCATGCTAACCAATTTAAGATTTAAAAACTGATTACACCCACTGTTGGTAAGGAGGTGACAGCACATTCCCTCATACATTTCAGGAGGCAGTCTAAATTGGTTAAAGCATTTTGGAAAACAATTTAATAATATCCATCAAGAGCTATAAAGTTTTCTATGGTTTTTGACTAGTAATTCCATTTCTGAGGCCCTGGCATATGGACATGATCTTAAATATAAGAAAAACTTTATGTACGATGATGTTCATAGTGCGTTATTTATAAAAACTGGAAACAAATTAAATGTACAAGTATTAGAGAAGTAATTCCATATGTTATGATATATCCTGAAATATTTTGTAGCCGTTACAGTTTTGTTTACGAAGGATAGGTAATAGAGAAAAATGCTTACTAGAGCATGTCAAGTAAAAAGAGCAAAATTCAAAATTATTCTCTATGATTATTAATATTTGTAAGAAAAAAGCTTGGCAGAAACAAAATGGAACATCAAAATGTTAAACTTAACTATTTTTTGGATGGGACCATAGGTGATTTTTTTCTTTCTTGTGTTCTAATTATTCTTTGTGTTTATATTACTTTAATAATAACCTTTAACAAGATGCTTTAGTGTTCCTGCATCTTTCCTAGGTGAGGACTGATTGGCAGATTGTTAAATATTTACAAACTGTGGACTTTCTCTCTCCCCTTTGGGACCAGGGGGACGCCCACTAAGACCCCAAGAAAAACAAAGGCTCCCTCTTCAGTCCCCAGTGTTCTCATGTCAGGAGATGGGGTTGAGGCCCTGGTTGGAGGGAAACTCGGTTCTTCATCTGGCTGCACGTGACAGGTGACAGCCAGGGCCTCAGCCCCCCACTGGCAATGCACAGAGGGTCCCCCCTCCTGAACTGGGGTGGGAGAGGGGAGAGAGATTTGCAAAGGCACTCACGTGGAAGACAGGGCACCTTTAAACTCAGATTGTGCCACGGTAGATGAGATTAACTTCACCCTCCCCCACAATGAAATGGGAAAGCTGAATAGTTCCAGTAATTTAGACAAAGCACAAGTCAAAGGATCCTAAAAGGATTGTAATTCCTGGAAGAGTACAGAATCCCTTCAAACAGACTCCCTTTCTAAAAAGACAGCAACCCCAGCTCTGGGGGTAAATTTAATCCTGACTGAGACCACACAGAAAAGTAAGATTGCGAAGGAGAGCTAAGTAATTTAAATAAGAATTTTCCGTAAAAAGCATCTTTTTTTGAAAATAAAGAAAACATTTCAAAATATTTTGGCCTATCCTCATTTTACAAACACAGTTATAGACATTTTTCCCAAGGTTCTCCCTAAAGAGAGACAGCATCTCTCAGACAAGGTACTATATTTTGCGAGCATTTGAATGAGAACCCATCTCCAAATCAAACATTTGTTTTGTCTTAACGATTGAAATAGGTTCTTGCTCTACAAGGTGGATTTGATCCTCCTACCAAACAAAGCCTGTTTTGATCATTAACATGTTTGCCAGTGTAGCTGTATTCAGAAAGTACATATCCACATGCTGAATTTATCCTTCCTCTCTCCCTCTCTTCCCTCCTTTCCTCTTTCCTGTCTTCCTTGAGTCACAAATTCTAATGTCCATAAGGGCCAGGCAAGCACTGTGAATGGACAAATGTGGCGGATGTGAGCGCAGCTAGCGCTGGATCCACGCTGACCTGGAGAGCTCAGGCTCCAGGTGAAGGGAGTCAGTGCTCAGCAAGAGCCCGTGGGTGCCCTGCAGGAACGCAGGCCCAGTGTTAAGAGATCGTCCTGTTGCTACATTCAGCCAGAATTCTAGATATTCATATGAAATCGATCAGGTTTTCAAGTGGCTGCAGCAAATTCAAATATCTGTTCGGACTGCGCAGGCCAATAGCAAGCGACCAGTTTGCAGTCTCTGATTTACCTGTTTAAGCTTCACTGTCTCATCTAGATCCTGGGGCTGTTACATAGATTAATATATTGTTTTAAATAACAAAAGCTATAGTCACTGAGCCCTTACTTTATGCTGGGCAATGTTTGAAGCACTTTTTTTTTTTTACTGGTATTAATTCATGTTTTCCTCATATCAGCCTATGATGAAAGCAGCTAAGAACCCATCTTATAGATAAGAGTTGAGGTACAGAACAGAACAGAGGAGATGATGCGTGTTAGCAAGCTTATGACACCACATTTGCTGCAGGAACTCAAGGCAGGGCCGTAATTGCAGCGGGGAGAAGATGACTAGAAACATTTGAGGGAAAGTGGAGCAACGCTGCTCTGAAGAGCTGGGAGTCGGGATGACTTCCAGTTGTCTCACTGTGTAACCAGTGACCTCCAAACTTAGCGGATTGAAAACCTTAGTAGAGTGTTCTCTCTTTTGGTTTGGGGAGTGATCTGGCAGTTACTGGGGTCACTCTTGCAGCTATAGTCAGACGGCTTCTGAGATCGGAGTCGTGTGAAGCTTCTTCACTCACAGGGCAGGCCTTGGGCCACAGTGGCTAGAGCAGTGGGGTGCAGGCTGGGCATGTGTCCCTCCACAAGGCTCTCCGAAAGGCTGGCTTCAGCCTCCTCACAGCGTGGTGGCCTCAGGGCAGTTGGACTTAAATGTGGCTCAGGCTCCAGGAGTGAACCTTCCAAGAGACAAGAAGTGGAAGCCGCCAGTCTGTGAAGACACAGGCCCTGAGCCTGGCACAGTCACTTGCACTTGTTCTACAGGTCAGGGAGTCACAGCACCTGCCCAGATTGACGGGAAGGGGCATAGACTCCAGCTCCTGACAGGAGGACTGGCTGAGAAAGAGCAGCCCCCATCAATCTGCCAAAGCATGGCGACCAAATGGCGATCTCCAGATCACACTGGACAGGTCAACGTGCAGTGAGTCACTGCAAGTTCCATCCTTGTTCCGCCTGAGTTCCGTCTCCACGACAGTGTGATTGTCTAGGCCAAGGGAGGGCAGGCCTTGATGACAGTCCCACCTTGGACATGGAGAGGGGAGCAATAGTTCCCCCATAGGAAACCGAGGTGCTCTCACCACGCAAAGAAGGAGTGATGCTCCAGAGGTAGACAACGTCCTTTCAGACATTTATTGTTTGTCTTAAATCTATTTTTGTCCAAAGTGAGAATCTTCACACAAACCCATGCCCCCACATCCTCTGCACACCCAGACTTATTCTCTGTGTCCCTCATTTTATTCAAATCACAAACGTTGGCTTGCAGCAGTGCTCGGCAGGTCTGGGCGAGGCTCTGTGTGGGGATCAGAGGAGCCAGACCTGCAGCTCGCCCTCGAGTCATTCCCTGCCCTGTAGGGAAAGAGAAATAATAGCGACATCAGAGAGAAAGAGGAAAGTGCCAGCAGAGGCTCAGATAAAGCCTCTGGAGATTCAGAGAGAGAGAGAGAGAGAGAGAGAGAGAGAGAGAGAAAGAGAGAGAGAGAGCACATCAGCCACACCCTTAATCACAGGCTGCCTCACAGCATCTCTTATATTGTTGTCTGGTCTCGTTGCTAACTCCTGTATTGTTGAACCACAGCAAACCAGCCACGCTGAATAATTCACGCTGCTCCTTCTTCTGCACCCAGATCCTCATCTCCTCGAGGGCAGAGCTGGAGAACTCTGATAGGCATATTGCAGGGACTAATATCTATAGACTTAAGAATCCGGCTTCAACAGAAGAGAACATCAATAAAATATTATCCGAATAAAGCCTATACAGCCTCATAAATATAGACCTTAATTAGCTTACTAATGTTCCTTCAATGCATTAAACAAACTAAGACATTCAGATTGTTTTTCTCCATTGCACCTTTTCTTCCTTGTAGAAGGAAATGTCTTTCTGGTGGTATCTCCTGCTCCCAGTTGCTGACACCTTGGTTGGGTGTCTCCTTCCACCTTGGCCAGGTAGAAATGTCAAATAAAGGCGATTGACATAAGCGGAAAGCACACCTTGGTGAAGGCTCTAGGCAGACCTTTTACATACAGTAATCTCAGATGTCTTCGTGGAAAGTTCTTGTGTGTGCATCAGTACCGCCTTTTGGCGTCACTTCCAAGTCCTTCTGAAAAATTCACCACGTTTTCTTTTTTGTTTCTTATTTTTAAATGACAGATGGTTAGAAAATATCTTCTTCACTCTTGTAATTATTTTCCCCACTTTTTCTCCATTAAACAGCAATTACCGTCATGCATAACCTTTCTAAGTAGTTATTTTCCAGCTCCTGAAGAGAATAATCACAGTGAGGACATTCATCTTATGTACTTCATGGTTTTTCTCAGCATGACACTTCTATGGAAGATAATTTGCACCACAGTAACTAACACAGACACTTAAACATGCTCGGTAGTTAAGTTTTTTTAAGTGGACTGAGTTTTCAGATGAAACATCATCTGTTTTACAAAGTGTGGTTTTCCTGGATTCTATCAAAAAGTATCTTCAAAGAAAATTAGCTATGTGACCACTATATTTCAAATATTTCCCAAGGGAGAGGTGGAGTGAAAATTTTTCTTCCTCTGACTTATATTACTTCACATTGATTCTGTGCTAAGCATTTTACAAAACATGCAAATTATCTGCTTTATGGAGAAGTAAAACCCCTTCTGGATTTATTTCTTGATACTAACAATATTGAAAAACAATTTAATTTACATTATACAAAAAAAACTTTAGATAGATTTAACAATTAAATATATAAATCAAGTCATAGCAAAGTAGCAGAAAACAAGTAGTCATGATATCTTTAGAGGAATTATAACCTACCTAAGCTTGGGGGCACTAATTGCAATGCCAAAGGACAAAAACGAGATTTGATGACTTGTAAATTGTAATATTAGAGATGATTTTAACAAGCAACATTTTTTACCAATGGTCATTCATGACGAGTTGAGAAGAAATTATTCCTGGCCGTTGGCATTCAGTGATGCCCACATTTCACAAGTAATCCCAAAAGCCAATGACAGAGAGAACCAGGACATTTTGTGGAGTCAAAATTTGACTGGTGCCAAGAGTGTGGTCTGCCTGACAGAGTCCTCATTGAAAGTACCCCAACTGACCCCCAGCACCTGAATTTCAGGGTGGCCTTGTCCTTCTCACCCACGTACTGTGACATACTCACTCTCCAGAAGTCACCTGTTAACGAATTTGTACAAAGGAAAGTATTCACTACAATGGTTTTTCTCACATGTGGAGATTCAAAAAGGTTTCACACAGAATGCATTTCTGGAGAATGATGTCATTGCTGGGAAATTCCACAGAATGGAGCTAAAAGAAAGATAAATGGAAAGCTACTGAATTTCTAGAGATATTCCCTGAATCAGGACTGTCTAATTGACTTCAGGAGAATTGCAACTTTGAATACGAATGACAGTATTCAAGAGAACCAATGCTACTGTTAAAAAAAAGGGAAAGAAAGAGAGAAAGAGACAGAGAGAGGAGAGGGGAGGGAGGGAGGAAGGGAGGGGCAGAGACCCTGTCCCACAGTCGTACAGAGCAACAACCACAAGCAGATCATGTGAATTCCTGACAGGGAATCCTCTTGAATCAAATGACCTCTCTGGGCGGCTTTTAACAACATGCCAAGCTGGACAATGCCCAGAGCTGCTCAGGCAGACAGCGTCCACCGTTACGCACAGGAATAACCACAGCAGTTCCCAGCCAGGCCTGCATTCCTGCTGCCACATCTCCTCCTTGTTTCTCTCTGCACTTGTCACATCCTCATCAACCCAGGTCTGGAACATCGAGGGTCCTGCAGCTGGTCTCCCCAGACTCCAGTCTATTCTACCTCCAATTTGCCAAATCCTGAAACACTTTCCCCAGGAGTTGCTGTCTAAAATGCAGTTGTGGCCATGTCCCTCCCAGCTGTAAAATGCCCCAGGGAATGGCCCACTGCCTTCAAGAGACTGTTCCCAATTCTTTCTTTCTTTTTTCTTATTCTGGTAAAAAACACATAACATGAAATTTACCATCCTAACCATTTTTAAGTGTACAGTACGTTCGTGTTAACCATATGCACATCATTGTGCAGCAGATCTCCAGAACTTTTTCATCTTGCAAAACTGAAACTCTGTACTCATGAACAACTCCCCGTTTCCCCCTCCCCCTAATCCTTGGCAACCACCATTCTACTTTCTGAAAATCAATGTTTTATAATTTTATTTATTTTTTTCCCCCAAAGCCCCAGTAGATAGTTGTATGTCATAGCTGCACATGCTTCTAGTTGCTGTATGTGGGACGCGGCCGCAGCATGGCCGGAGAAACGGTGCATCGGTGCGCACCCGGGATCCGAACCCAGGCTGCCAGCAGCGGAGCGCGCGCACTTAACCGCTAAGCCACAGGGCCAGCCCCTACTTTCTGTTTCTATGAGTTTGGCAACTTTAGATACCTCCTATAAGTGAAATCATGTTGTATCTGTCCTCTTGTGACTGGCTTATTTCACTGAGCATGATGTCCTCAAGTTCCATCCATGTTGTAGCATGTGACAGGATTTCCTTCTTTTTTAAGGCTGAATAATATTCCATTGTATGTATACACCACATTTTTATCCATTCATCCATTGATGGACATTTGGGTTGCTCTACCTCGTGGCTATTGTGAACACTGCAATGTTGTTGTGAACATGCGTGTACAAATACCTCTTTGAGATCCTGCTTTCAATTCTTTCGGATAAATTCCAAGAAACACAATTACTAGATCATATCATAATTCTATTTTTAATTTTTTGAGGAATTGCCATACTATTTTCCACAGTGGCCGCACTATTTTGCATTCCCACCAGCAGTGCACAACGGTTCCAATTTTTCCACGTCCTCACCAGCATTTAACATTCTTATCGTTATTTTACAATGGCCATCCCTTGGTGAATAGTGAAACTGAGCATCTTTTCATGTTTGTTGGCTGTTTGTACATCTTCTTTGGAGAAATGTCTATTCAAGTCCTTTGTCCATTTTTTAATCGGATTTTTTGTTTTTCTGTTGTTGAGTGGTTGTTCCTAATTCTTAAGCACGGTCTACACCCTGCAGGATCTGGTTGTAAGCCTCATTTGCCTCTTCTCCTTACCTCACATGCTCCTCTTCGGCCAGCTCAGTTCCACGAGGTTCCCTAATGGAGGAGCCACGCTCCTGACATCTCCCTGTGTTGTTCCTGACGGGTGCTCCCCCTCTACCCCAAACACATCTGACTGCTGGAGCAAAATCTACTTCTGTCAGAAAGAAAAATTACCTTGAGGGAATTATCTTTGGGAGCCTCTCGCACCATGTCCTGTAGCCCACTACCCCCTCTAAACAGAACTGAGTTCTCCTTCTTCTGGACCATCGATTTATTCTGTGTGCAGGGCTGATCACGTGGGTGTGTGATTTTCATCACTATCTCTCTCCCCTACCAGACTATAAGCTCCTGAAGGTCAGAGCCAATATCTTATTTAACATTCAAACTCCAATGCCAAGCACGGAGATGCCACGTAATCTGTATGTTAAATATTTTCTGAAGGAAGGGAGGGGAGGAGGAAGAAGTGTGGCGTGCAGGTGAGCAAGCAGGTACAGAGGAAAGCACACAAGCGGGCTTCTCCTCTACGCCCTGCTCCCACACCCTGCCCCGCTCTCTTCACGTAGGACTCGAGAACCCTGAGGACCTCACCCGGCAGGCCGCTGCACTCGGGGCCACCTGACCCCACCTCAACTTCCCAAAGCTGAAAGTCTTCATCCTCACAAAGGTCACCTCTGCTTCCAGCTGCAGGGCTCAAAATGGGAGTTTAGATCCAGCGAGTGCAAACCGATGGTCCAGAGCAGTCTGGCACATGTGCTGATCAAATCCTGGATTATCGAGAAGACATTCACTTGTGAAGCATCTGCTCCATGCAGCCAACGTGCCAAGGCCCTCAGACTTGTTATCACAGCTCAACCGCTTTCAGTCCTTTGGGAGAAGTATTATCATCCCCACTTTTCCAATGAGGAAAATGAGACCCAGTCAGGATACTAGCCAGGTATTTTTAATGCTAAGATCACGTTCTCATGATTAGATCCTGACTCCCCAAGGTCGGAGTCCTTTTTGATTTTCAATAGTTGTGGTCCATTGTTTTGATAATTATTTATTAGGTGTCTGCTATACGGTTCACAGACTTGGAGTCTTTTAGACCTGGGAGACAGCTTAGAGAACATCTAGTCTAATCCCCTTAATTTACGAATGAGAACACTGACAACTTGACATGATTTAAGAACTGTAGAGTGAATAGAATGATATAATCATGCTCTGTAGAGATTCTTTTTTCTATTTGATTTTTCAAGTGTTTTCTTCTGAATATAAAAGCAATATAAGCTCAGTGCTAAAAATTGAAAATTAAATAAAATAAGAAATTAAAAATAATCCATAATTCATATTCCAATAATCCTAACACATTGATAAACATGGTTTTAGACTTAGATCATTTGTATATCATTTTAGGCCTTAGAAAACAGATGTATTTATTAGGCAAATGGTTATGTATTTGCATGTATACACAAATACATAAATAATTAGTTGATGCCTTCTTTATAAAATAGGGTGTTCTCACTGAATATTATAGATATTTTCTTATTTTATTAATATTCTTTATTAATATTCTTAAATGATGGAAAGGATTTTTGCCATAATCATAAAACTAGTACTTTCTCACTGGGAAAAAATTTTTAATATATAATTTAATATATTTACTAATATATAATTTATAATTTTTAAAATATAATTCCATAGTAAAAACTACCTATTATCCCATCACCAAGAGATCACCACCATTAACACTTTGGGGTTTTTTGGGGTGGGGGGAGGGTCTTTTTGTTCTGTTTGTGTGTGTGTATATAATCAAGAGAAATGGAATAGACATTTTAAACCCTTGATACATTTTGCCAAACTGCTTTCCGGAAAGTTTGTTCTTATTTAAATTAACACGTCAGTGAATGAAAATGTTCATCTCACAATATTCTCACCAACTTTAAATATTATCTTTTCAAATTACCCTGGTGGCATAGTGGTTAGTTTGCGCGCTCTGCTTCAGCAGCCTGGGGTTCTCAGGTTCGGATCCCGGGCGCGGACATATGCACCGCTTATCAAGCCATGCTGTGGCAGCGTCCCATATAAAGTAGAGGAAGATGGGCACGGATGTTAGCCCAGGGCCAATCTTCCTTAGCAAAAAGAGGAGGATTGGCAACAGATATTAGCTCAGGGCTGATCTTCCTCATCAGAAAAAAAAATAAATAAATAAAATTTTTGCTAATTTTATTGTGGGAAAAATGGATATGAATATGAACTTATAAAAAATAAACATTGATTGTTGTGAAAATTATTGCTTATAATTGTCTTATTTTATGAAGCAAACAACATTAAGCATATAATACCAGAGCTCTGTATAACTAAGTTCTGGTTTACATCTTGCCTATTTAGACTATTTTAAACCAAGGTAACAAGGGCTTAAAAACAGTTTGGCAAAACTGCGTTGTATTAACTGGAATCAAAAGAATAAGGAAGTAGCAGGTAAGGCAGGTCAAAGAGCCTCAAGTAAGACTTGTGTGGAAGAGATGGAAGCAGCGTCTCTCTGTAATCTATTCGTCTATTTCTTCCTACCTTGCTCCAAAAAGGGAACAACTAATACATTGATATACGCAGCACAATGGGAACAGCCAGACCCCGCCCACAATCAGAATGTCTTAAGGCCGGCCCCGTGGCTTAGCAGTTGGGTGCGCGCGCTTCACTACTGGTGGCCCAGGTTCTGATCCCGGGCGCACACCGACGCACCGCTTCTCTGGCCATGCTGAGGCTGCGTCCCACATACAGCAACTAGAAGGATGTGCAACCATGACATACAACTATCTACTGGGGCTTTGGGGAAAAAAAAAGGAGGAGGATTGGCAATAGATGTTAGCTCAGAGCCGGTCTTCCTCAGCAAAAAGAGGAGGATTAGCATGGATGTTATCCCAGGGCTGATCTCACAAAAAAAAAAAAAAAACAATGTCAAATGTTCTACGTGAGTGTATTATAAAGCCACTGCCGATTTGGAGGGATGTGCGTCAGTCACAATTCGCAGAACACTAGAATTAGAAAGCTGAACACCTGCAGAAAAAGTTTCATTTCTAGTCCAGTTCCTACCTCCCTCGGGCTCCCCGATGCTGCTGCCTGTGGCCCTCCTGTCCCTTTGCACCTGAGTTTTTTATTGAGGTCATATTGGTTGATAACATTATATAAATTTCAAGTGTACATCATTATATTTCAATTGCACCTGAGTGTTTTAAACAAGTATTTTTGCCCCTTAAATTTCCAGTATGCTCACACATTGATGTTTGACTGTACTGTCTGTTGGAGGTGAACGGCAACCACACCTGTGGAGTGTGAGTGTTTGGTGATGGCATTCAGAGTTCTCAGCTGGGGGAGGTCCTCTGCCCCACTTGAAGGAGGCCTGCTGGTTTGTGATGTCAGTTCGTGAGGCCACCCCTGGCATCTCTCAATAACTGTGTGAGGTAATTCTGGGAGAGGGAGCAAGAACAGAGTGGCAATGTTTGTATTTCATAAATATCAAGACACACGGGAACAAATGCAAAATTCTGGAATCTTTTACAGCCTGGGAATGCAATATGATACCATCATCATTGCTACCATCTGAACAATGAAATCCCTTCACACTGAATGTACTGTCTGATCTGTGACTGTTCCTGGCCAGAGGTTACTGCTGTCATTGTTCTGGGGCCTTTGTGTTAAAAACGCATGATAATCATGATAATGGAGGCATGGAACTCTTTCTCCTGACACTCAAGGCCTTATATAACAGTGACCTAACCCACCTTTAAAGCTTGATCTCACCCTTATGCAAAGCTTTGTCCCAGGAAAACTAGTGACTCAACATTCCCTCCCCACCTCCAAGCTTTGTTAGTGCCTGAGCTCCACCTGGAATGCCTCTCTTACCAACACCACCGTCTGGCGCTTCTGTCTGTCAATCAAGGATCATCTCAAATGCTGTCTCCTCCAGGACCTTTCTCTCTCGTGAGCTTTTTTCTCTACTCTGACCAAGATTCTTTGAAGGTAGAAGCTACGTCTTAACACAATACGAATGACAGAGACCTCTTGCTTGTTCCCTCCTTCCCGAGTGTAGAGTTGTTGCAGGCAAGTGGCTACCCAGCCGGGGACTACATTGGCTAATACTGTCACCCAGGTGTGCCCAATACTGTGTTCTTACCGGTTTAACGTTAAGTGGAAGTGACAGGCGTCCCTTCTGGGCCGGGCGTTTTAAGAAGTGTGCATGCCTTCTTCACTCTTCCCCCTTTTAGGCAGCTTGAGGCCAAAGATTCTGCTGCCCTAGAGCATGGCAGGAACTCAAGATAGAAGGAGCCCAAATCCCTGGATCTCCAGGTGGAGGATAGCTGCCTGCTGACTTATAACACTATCACTGAGCTGATAAGTGAGTGTGAAATTGACTTCCACTGTGTTAAGCCGCTGAAACCCGGTGTTTTCTTTCTTACAGAGCAAGAGCCATTTCCCTGACTGATACAACTCGGTATCCTCTCAGTGCTCAGCTCATTCCATTTCACAAGGTAGGTGCTCAGAAAGTATTTGTTAAACTGAACTGAAAATTCAGAGACAAACACAAAGAAATATAAATTAGGTTATACCATTAGAACACAGCTTGAGCTATCTGATGACACCAAAACGCTCTTCCAACTCTATTTTCTTAAAAAATACTCCCCCCTGCGAGTCATTTATATTACAAGTGCAAGTATGATAAATCCTTACACTTTGAGATCAGTTGTCACTTTGTTCTTGGCGAAGAGAAAATAAGATGTTTTGAGAACTGACAGGCATTCTGGTTGAATGTGGGTGTCAAGGTTTCTTCTGATTATGTGAGCCAGATGGCATAACTCTGAACAAATAATGGCAAGATGAAAGATACTCCTCTTTGATTGTCAGACACTTGGGTCAGATTTTCAAACAAGACATAATAGGGGCCCTCGGCCAAGAGCACTTTGATTCACATCCACTTAGACTTTCACTGTAAAATGATGACGCTATTATCCCTGGTATTATTTCTCAGGTTGAGCTGTCATACGAAAGGGAGATACCTCTTAGCTCTAAGCCAAAACAAGATTGGGTCATCAGCCCTGCAAATCAAACCTCAGGCTAATTCAGTACGATTGGATATTGCACTCAAAAATCAGAGTGTAAAGCTTGAAGAGTAAGAGGAAGGGGATAGGTGACCAGAAGTTGGCATCCAGCTGCTCTTGGAGATACTCTTTAATCTTCTCTCAGTGTGCTTCTTCTTTTTTTTTTTTTTTTAAAGATTTTATTTATTTATTTATTTCCCCCCAAAGCCCCAGTAGATAGTTGTATGTCACAGTTGCACCTCCTTCTAGTTGCTGTATGTGGGACACGGCCTCAGCATGGCCTGAGAAGCTGTGCGTCGGTGCGTGCCTGGGATCCGAACCCGGACCGCCAGCAGCGGAGCGCGTGCACTTAACCGCTAAGCCACGGGGCCGGCCCTCAGTGTGCTTCTGTATCTCCTTCACCCATCTTATTTCTCCTCCATCCCAGTAAATAAGCATCCCCACGGAGTCCTGTTCCTGTCTCTGTTCAGAGACGTTTTCTTATGATTTATCTTAAAGCCTGGGTTATTTGATTTTCCTGGCTGGCCTACTGCAGATTGTTTCCCATGAAAACGTCAACGATCATGTATACGTTCGTTTTTGATCATTTTTTCCAAATATGTTTCGTTTTTTCCCAAAACAAAAAGCTGAACCCACAGTTTCTCATAGCAAGTGGACTAACTATGATTTAAATCCACTTCTGGGGGCCCATTAGTGGTTGATAAAAATCAATTTACTAAGTCACAACCAGCATTTCCAAAAATAAAATAGAATAAACAGGAAAAAAAATCAGAAGGTGTTATACATAGTAGTGGGTAAATATTGATTCATGAGATTTCTATTTAAGTTACTTATATTGGCATGTACAATGAGAAAAAATAAAATATTTCTCAATGTGGGTTGAAGTCAAAAAGTTTGAAACCCAGTGATTTAGCAGATATTTTTCTGCTTATCATTGCATTAATAATTTAGCTATCTATTATTGGGGTTTCTTGGGGAGGAGGGAGAAAGGGAAAGATAAATATTTTAATAATTATCATTGTTCCTTGAGGTAAAATGAAGAAACAGAGACAATTCCTAAGGAAGACGTAGAATGGAAACTTCAGTAATCCTTTTACAATGAAAACTTTTGAAGCCTATTTCCTGAAACATCCATAAAATTCATAAGAAAGTTAACACATTGTCCTAAACTTCTACTAAAATATTAATTTGCTTAATTATTAGCTTTGAAGACTAACTCACTTTTTAAAAACAGCTTTATTGAGATATAATCCACATAATATAAAATTTACCCAGAGTATACAATTCGGTAGATTTTAGTATGTTCAAAGATACTACTACAATCTAATTTTCATCCTCTCCCAAAGAAATCTCATACCCATTAGCCATAACTCTCTATTCCCCACCCTCCCCAGCCCTAATAAACCACTATTCTATTTTCTGTCTCTATACATTTGCCTATTCTGGACATTTCATATAAATAGCATCATACAATACATACAGTCATACATGCATATATATACTGATATATACACTGTCTTTTGTGTCTGGCATAATGTTTTGAAGATCCATCCATGTTATAACATGTATCAGTATTTCATTCCTCTTTATGGCTGAATAATATTCCACTGTGTGATTGTACCACATTTTGTTTATCCATTCATTAGTTGATAGACATTTGGGTTGTTTCCACCTCTTGGTTATTATGGATGATGCTACTATAAAGATTTGTGTACAATTTTTTGTGTCGACATATATTTTCATTTCTCTTGGGTATATACCTGGGAGTGAAATGATGGGCCATATAGTAACTCTATATTTAACATTTTGAGGAACTGTCAAACTGTTTTCCAAAGTGGCTGTACCATTTTACATTCCCACAGCAACTTATGAGGATTCCAGTTTCTCCACATCCTCTCTAACTTTGTTATTGTCTGTCTTTTTTACTATAGACGTCCTAGTGGGTGTGAAGTGACATCACATTGTGGTTTTGATTTGTAATTCCCTAATGACCAATGATACAGAGCATAGTTTCATGTGCTTATTGGCCATTTGTATATCTTTGGACAAATGTCTGTTCAAATCCTTTGCCCATTTTTTAATTGAGTTATATTTTTATTTTTTGGTGAGGAAGACCAGCCCTGAGCTAACATCTGTGCCTATCTTCCACTATTTTGTATGTGGGACACTGCCACAGCATGGCTTGATGAGTGGTGTAGGTCCGCACCGCGCCACCAGGCTGGCCCCTCAAGTTATCTTTTTCATTGTTGAATTGTAAGTGTTCTTTATATATTCTACATACAGTTCTCTTACTAGACAAATTATCTGCAAATATTGTCTCCCATGGATTGTCTTTTCACTTCTTGATTGTGTCCTTTGAAGCACAAACATTTTTAATTTTGATAAACTCCAATTTTCATTTTTTCTTTTGTTAGTTGTACTTTTGGTCTTGTATCTAAAAAGGCATTGCCTAACCCAAGGTGACAAAGATTTATTCTTATATTTTCTCCTAAAAATACTATATTTTAACTCTTATGTTTTGGTCTATGATTGATTTGGAGATAATTTTTGTGTGTGGTGTGAGATAAGGATCCAACTTCTTTCTCTTCATGTGGATAGCCAGTTGTTCTGGCACCATTTGTTGAAAAGACTATTATTTCCCCTATTGAATTGTCGTGGCACCCTTGCCAACAATCTATTTCCCATAAATGTAAGGATTCATTTCTGGACTTTCAATTCCATTTCATTGGTCTATGTGTCTCTCTTTGTCAGTACCACACAGTCTTGATTATCATAGCTTTGTAGTAAGTTTCGATATTGAGGATTGTGAGTCCTCCAACTTTGTTCTGTTTCAAGATTGTTTTGGCTATTCTAGGTGTCTTCTATTTCCATCTGATTTTTAGAATCAACTTACCAACTTCTCCAAAAAGTCCAGCTAGGGTTTTTGATAGGTATTGCATTGAATCTGTAGATCAGTTTGAGGAGTATTGCCATCAATAACATTGTCTTGTGAGCCACAAACACGGGAGGTCTCTCTGTTATTTGTTTAGGTTTTTAATTTCTTTCAACACTATTTTGTAGTTTTCAGTGTACGAATTTTGCATTTTTGTTAAATTTATCTAGAACTATTTTATCCTTTTTGATGCTATTGTAGATAGAACAGTTTTCTTAATTTCATTTTCAACTGTTCATTGCTAGTGCATAGAAATACAATTGGCTTTTGTATATTGACCTTGTATCCTGCAATCTTGCTGAACTTGTGCATTAGTTCCAATAGTGTGTGTGTGTGTCTGTGTGATTCCTTAGGATTTTTTTTGTATACAAGATCATGTCATCTGCAAACGGAGATAGCTTTGTGTTTTCCTTTCGAATCTGGATGCCTTTCCTTTTCCTGCCTGGACTGGATCCTCTGGTACAATATAGAACAGAAGTGGTGAGAGCAGCCATCCTTGATCTGCTCCAAGGGAGACAGCATTCAGTTTTTGACCGTTAAGTGTGGTGTTACCTGTGGGTTCTTTGAGGATGCTCTCTCTCAGGTGAAGAGGTTCCCTTCTATCCTAGTTTGGTTTTGTTTTTTAATCATAGAAAGGTGTTGGATTTTGTCAAGTGCTTTTTCTGTGTATTGAGAGGATCACGTTTCTGTCCTTTATTCTCTCAATATGGTGTATTACATTGATTTATTTTTAGATGTTAAAACCAACCTTGCATTTTTTGGATAAATCTCACTTTGTCATAGTGTATAATTCTTCATATATGTTTCTGGAATTGTTTTTCTTTTATTTCCTTGAGGATTTTTGCATCTGTATTTATGAGAGATATTAATCTGCAGTTTTCTTAAGATGCCTTTGGTTTTGGTGTCAAGGTAATTCTGGTCTCATAGAATGAGTTGAGAAATATTCCCTCCTATTCTGTTTTTTGAAAGAGTTTGTGAATGGTTGATATTAATTCTTTTCTAAATATTTGTTTAAATGACGAGTGAAGCCATTTGGGCCTGGGCTTTTCTTTGTGGGAAGTTTTTAAATTACTAATTCAAAATCTTTACTTGTTATAGGTCTATTTGGGTTTTCTATTTCTTCTTAAGTCAGTTTTGGTAGTTTGTGTCTGTCTTCCTAGGAATTAATCCATTTAATTTATCCAGTTTGTTGGCATACAGTTGTTCATAGTATTCCCTTACAATCCTTTTTATTTCTGTAAGGGTAGTGGTGAGGTCCCCTTTTCCATTTGCATCTTCTTCCTTTTTTTCTTGGTCAGTCTAGCTAAAGTTTTGTCAATTTTATTGATCTTTTCAAAGAGCAATTTTCAGCTTCATTGACTTTCTCTGTTGTGTTCTAGTCTCGATTTCATTTTTTATATGTTTACTATTTGTTTTTCATATAGCTCAAATCTTTTTTGTTTCTCTATTCCTCAATTCCTGCTACTTTTGTGTTACATAGATATTTTCTAGTGTACCATTTTCCCTTGTTGTTCCTTTTACTATATATTTTCAGTTCTTTTCTTAGCAACTGTCCTTGGATTGCAATTAGTATCCTAACTGGAAACAATCTAGTTTGGATTAATACTAGCTTAATTTCAATAGAGTACAGAAACTTTGCTCCAAAATCGCTTTGTTTCCTCCATCCTCTTTTGTATTATTATTGTCATATAAATTACATCTTTTATTTTATAAGCTCATGAACACAGTTTTCTAATTGTTACTTTATGTGGTTGTCATTTAAATCAGATAGGAAAAGTGTTATACACACACACACCCATTTATACTGTTGTTTATATTTACCTATGCTGTATTTACTGGTGCTCGCTCTCTGTTTTGTTTTTTTAAGTGGATGCATTCCCAAGAAAAGAGGGGAAGCCCAGAAGTGAGGGACCAATCAGAAAAGCCAACTACTCTTCCCTATACCGTGATATTGTGCTGGAAGGTGTAAGTAGGCAGCCCTTAGTAGAGCTGTCCCAAGCATGTGGTATGTCCGGCCTTTTCCTCCATATTCCTGGTACTCAGTGCGGTCAAGGGTGAGACCTTTATCTCTTTATGTGGATTCAATTACTGTCTCATGTCCTTTCATGTAGCCTGAAGGGCTGCCTTTAGTACGTCTTGTAGAGCAGGTCTACTGGTGACAAATTCTCTCAGGTTTTGTTTATGTTTGTCTATTTGACTGTCCTCTCCATTTTTGAGGGATATTTTGCTGGATGTACAATTCTGTCTTTTGTTCCAGCTCTTTGAATGTGTCGTCCCACTGACTACTGGCCTCCATCATTTCTGATGAGAAGCCACCGGTTAATGTCACCGAGGATCGCTGGTACAGGCCGTGTCATTCTTCTCTTGCTGTTTTCAAGATTCTCGCCTCGTCCTTGGCTTTAGCCAGTTTGGCTGTGATGTATTTCAGTGTGGCTCTCTTCGAGTTGATCCCACTTGGAGTTTGCTGAGTTTCTGGGATGTGCAGATTAATCTTTTCCATCAAATTTGTGAAGTTTTTGGCCATTATTTCTTCAAATACTCTTTCTGCTTCTTTTTCTGTCTTTTCTCCTTATGGGACTCCCATTATGCATATGTTGGTTAATTTTCATCTCTTTATTCCAATTTTGTAATGCAGCCATAAGTACTCCTGCTAGGTCATGGCAGTGACATTAAGAATTTTGATAGATATTGCTAACTGCCTTCTCAAAAGTTTATAACAAGGCACCCTCACACCAACAATGTATGAGCAAACCCATTTTTCTTGGGGCCCTTTATTGATTACACTAGAAGTGCTTTTTAACTACTGGATGAGGTACTTATTTTTGGTTGGGCTGCTGTTCCTTAGACATATCTTACTGCCTCTCAGAATCTCCCATCAACGCTGTTGTTACTCCTCTGGCCCAGGGAATCATCCTCAGAGAACACTCAAGAAGTAGGAAGAAATGATGGGCACATTTCCCACGCTCTTCTGCTCTGTTCTCTTTTGTTTCTCCCTAAAGGGAAGTCTCTTCATTCTAAATTACCCGTGTCTCAAACGCTAGGCTGAGCTGTGACTCCTCTCTGGGCGCTCAAGGCCATGAGGAGACATCTTGTATATGCTATTTTCTAAGCTGCTTTTTTCCACTCAACCACTTAGTGTGAATGTTTTCTAGTGTGTTCTACAATAAAATTTGTAATGGCTGCAGTCACTCATAACTGAAAAAAGAAACACTCATTTTGGTTATTTTGTTAGTTTCTGATTTTCCCTTATCACAATAGCGCTGCGAGGATTATTAACAGGCCCCAGAAAGGCAGGAGCCCTGTCTGGTGCACTCTGTGTGGTATTGCAGCACCCAGCACAGTCTACCTCATGAAAGGCGCCCGTGAGTGTGGATGGAGTGAATCAGCAGTCGAATAACAAGCCTTTATGTATTTAACACCTTTATTTACAATTTTGATTATGTCCTTCAAAAAATACCCAGAAGAGAAATTGATGGGTAGTAGATGTACATATTTTTAAAACCATTGGTCAGTATTTTCAAACTGCCTACAGAAAGATTTTGCCAATTTTCACAGCCATTGGGTGTATATGGGAAGGCCTGTTTTTTCACCCTGGCCGACTACTGATTTGTTTAAATCTATGTAATCGATGGTTGAAGAATAGGGTATTCTTGACGGTTTAAAGGTATTTCTTGTAGGACGAATGATGTTGACTTTTTAATGTCTTTTGCCATTTTTCTCCTTTGACCAGCAGAGCTCATCACTTTGGGAAGGAGGGCTGGTCTATCTGAGTTCTGGGAGCCATAGCCTGGGGCTGCTCAGGGAATGAGAAGGCTGTTCTGTGACTGTCACAGCCCTCCTGCTTCTCAATCTTACAGGGAGTCATCATCACTGTTAAGAAGAAAGGCAGAGAGAGGTCTGACTGTAGTAACTCCATGACCCAGAAAATTCAGGTTCACCTTCTGGATCTCAGGAACTGGTGGCAGGCCCTCGCCGCCTCATCCTCCACAGATGTTCACCTACCTCCAGGCAGAGCTTCCAAGCTGTTTTGGTTTTGCACCCATGTTGGCAAACACTTTTCAAGCATGCCTTTACAATATATGTCTGTTAACTAATAAAGTCTATGCATGTATCATAATACTAATGTTTTAAATACACACAAACTTGTCACATGAAACTCAAAATTTTAAAGGGTGAGATTAAAAAGATGTACGCAACTGGCAGTTCCACATCCCTTCTTGCTCGGTGACACCGCCTTTCAGGCCCCTGACTTTGGCGTCCAGCACTCTAGGGTATTTGTGGGGGAGTGGGTTGTCTCCCGTCTGAGCAGGCGGGTTGATACACATTTCTTAGGGACGAGACTTCCTCTGCCACTGACCAGTGGGCTCTCTACCAGCACTTCGTGGGGTGCCGCACGAGGCCACCTTGCACTACTGTTCAGTAAACTGAACCCAGCGCATCTGATCAAACCTTGTACCACAGCCAGGTCTGGAGAAGGGAGGCAGCCGTGGTCTCCCACTTTCCTCATTCTCTGCTGCTTCGTGGTCAGCAACCCTGCTTATTCCAAGACCACCAGACGTCTGAGTAAAGGAGAGTGGCAGCAGCCGCCTGGTCAGGACCCACCCTTTGCTGTTAGATTTTGCATCACAAAGATCCACTTGAGGAGTGCAACATTTACATCACATCATCCTGTGTAAATATGTAAGGTCTGTGTACAGAAAAAGATACATGCAAAATAATATAAAAATTTAACTGAAATGATGAAAGGAACACACACAAAAGTTAGGAGGGGAATTCTTTACAGTAAGATTTACTACCAAGTGCCTTCATGGAAATATCTCCCTAAAGAAAGAAGAACAATCTTCCAATGGATTTTAGTTGAAAACTGGAGTGGGGGAGGGGTCAGGACCAGGCCTGCTGACGCCGCCCTGAAGGACCGGGCTGGGTTTGAACTAGCTTTGGACCCACGCCTGCCGTGTCCCAGCAGTGCGACCTTTGTTGTTGAGATTTTTGGTCTATACAGAGAGGATAATCATCTCCGTACCTTAGCGATCTTGCGAGGATGAAGCGAGAGAACGCCCACACATGTGCCTTGTGGGGGGATTCGGTGCTCAGTGACTGCTCCGTCCTCCTTCCCTTCCTGGGCCGTGAGTTTCTCTCCTGCCTGCTTACCCCGGCTTCAAAGTCTGTCTCTTTTTTCCTTCAGCATTAGTGATGTAGAACATTTCTTCTGGAGTTGCTTCAACTACCTAAACAATGTCTTAAATCCGCAGCCTCTCCTTAAAACTCCTGAGCTCTATTTGCTCACGTCTACGTCGGCGATGCACCAGTGGGTTCATTTCCGACGTTCGCTGGTGGACAGGGCCTCGTGCTTCTCCAACGCGACGGACATCGGAACTACTCTTCGCATCATAAGCTAATTGTTTTCCTCTTTTTAATTATAGGTAACTCCTCAGTGTTTCAGAAATTCACATATACAGCAAAACTCACACCGACACGCACGGAAACTCCTGTCTCAGGAGCAAGCCTGTCCATCCGCCTCTCTCTGTTCAGCTTTTCTTTGCTTCTCATTCAGTTCCGTAAGTACAGGCTCCCCTGTTTGATTCCCTATATGTTCCTTCTAAAAACATTTCCTATTTAGGAATTTTCGGTAGTCGACCTCTTGGAGAACTACGGCGTGCCTGATCCCAGAAAGTGTGTCGGGTTTGTCTCCAGTCGCATCCCGACTAGTCCAGGGGTCCAGAGCCCTCAGAGAGGGTCCTGCCCTGAAGGTCCCCCGCTGTCCTGGAACACTCGCTGCTGATGACGGGAGGGTCGAACGGGGTGTCTCCCCTCCCCATCCTCTCTGCTCTGTGTGGGGTGGGGAGTGACGGCCAGATGAGGTCGTGCACCCCAGACTAGAGATCACAGCAGGGAGAGGCGAGACGCCACCGTGCCCGGGGCAGGCGGCGGGCGTCGCCCAGCCCAGCGCGGGCCTGACCCGGCTGCGGGTCCGGACAGGGGCCGGCCGCGCCGCCTCTCCGGGAGCCCGCCCAGCGCGGCCGAGGGGACAGCCGCGAGCGGGACGGTCCGGACCCGGAGTCGGCCCGGAAGCCCGGCACGGCCCTAGGAGCCCCCGGCCCGGGCTCCTGCCCTCTCGGGGGACACCGCCCGCCGCGCAGGGTCGGGACGTGCGCGCACCTGCCGGCGCCGGTCCCGCCCGGCTGGCCTCCGCGCGTCCGGGTCCAGCGTCTGCTCATCAGTGCAGCCGGACTCCGTGAGGTCCTCGTCTTTTCCTCCTCTGCCTGTGTTCAAGGCTTTCCATCCAGTCGGTTGCCCCGGTAGACGGTGGGCTCTGCTGCTTTCTGTCCGGGACCGCGTTTCCGCGCGCGCTGGACCTGGAGCTGAAAGGCCCTTGAAGGAAACCGCCACGGCGGGGTCGGCGTCGGGGGTCCCTGCGGGGCACTCAAGGAACCCTTTCCCCAGCCTCCGCGGCCCAGGAGCCCCCGAGGACCGGCCGGGGGGTGCCCTTTCCCCTCCGGGAGCCCCGTGACCCGCACTCCAGGCCTCTGCCCCCGACGCGCTTTGGGAGAATAAGCGCCTGGCAGGTGCGTCCATTTCCTCCTGGGGGCAGGGCCGCCCCAGAGGCTGGGCTCGCGCTGCCCCTCCAGTCTGCAAGGACCACCCGAGCCCGCCCCCCGCCCCCCAGTGTCACCTGCAGCACCTGGGTCAGTCACGCGGTTCTGCCTGGAGCTGTCAGCCACGCCCTCCAACCTCTTCTCTCTCAGTAAATACAGGGGATATTTTGCCCTCGGTTTTATTTTATTGTTTTATTTCTTAACTTGTTTAGAACCCAGAGAGGAGAGAGAGAGGTTATTTGTTGAGACCCCTCAAGACCCCACAGTATCGTCAATGAATGAAGCCGGTTGGGGGTGACACTAAGGAGTGGTGGGGACTGTGGCAAACTAAAGAGAGAGTACCTCTAAAGAGGGCAGAGGGAGCTTGGCTCTAGCTCAGTGCTACCTTGTGGGCATTTGGACCCAATTCTGCCAGATATTTCAAAATTTTCAAAGGAGGCCAGAGATCCTGATTTTTATCTGACATCTCCCTACTTTTAAAGGTTGACAACAGAACTAAAAAAGGAAACAGAACACCATGAAGGCCAGGTTGGTGTGGGACAAACAAAATACATCCATAGGCCAGGGCTGTCTGCAGGCTGCTGGTCTGGGACAGCTGCCCCTCCTGCCCTGGGCTCTCAGCACTGCACCCTCCCTGGTCATCCCATCCAGAAAACGAGAACTCCAGATGCCGTGTCTCATCTGAGGAGGGGCACTGCTGTAAGTATACGAATTTTTTTGGATCTACAAGCTAGCATTTCATCTGCTAATTTACTGTTCTCTTTTTGATGATGTCTTTTGGTTTGATTTACTTAAAGTGTATCCGCTTTTATACTTACACACAAAGTAACATGCACAGTATGAAAGGGCAAATGGCTCCAACCCTTTTCTTGGACTCGTCAAAAGATAAGCAGTCAACAGCTTCTTGCCCAAACGTGTACCACACCTGTGGATATTCCTGAACCCCAGGTTAATGAAACACACACACAAAATGAAAGCGACAACTAACTCTTCAGTCTTGGAGTCTTCAGCATCGACTCCAAGGTGTCTAGTAAGTGGAATTTGAACTTACACCTCTTACAGTGAGATGGGCAATGATTAGTGTGACAGTTCTGAATTGTCACAGTCATTCAGTCATTCAACAAATATTTATTCAGCAGCTCTCCAAAAACCACAGCTGTGAGTGCAAACCCAGCAGAACATGAACGTGGACACTTCTCCCCACGCTGCTGCTTTTCTGTGCCGCCGAACGGGACCCAGGGCCTCTCTGGGCCGCTGAACCGGACCCGGGGCCTCTCTGTGCTGCTGAACGGGAGGCGGGGCTCAGCTCAGTGGCCACGCAGTCGTGAGCAAGTGTGATTTCACTGGGAAAACGAAAACTCCGGATGTCACTGTTCACGCCGCGCATCCCTCGGTGCGGCACCGGGCAGCTCCGTGTGCCTTTCTGCACGCAGTGAGGTCCTGTGAGACTGACCCTGAGGTGCCGCAGCTGGAGACGCCCGGAAGACGGCGGTGAGCTCGGCTGCACCAGGCACCGGGACGGCTGTCTTGCTGTGGCACCAGCTGGAGCTTTATTCCCTAGGCGTCTCGGATGTCTTAAGGCAGGAACGGGTCAGCAGTGTACTGGTGTCGTCAGGGCAGTCAGCCTCACCCCTGGGGGCCCAGGCTCTGTGGCTCCACGGAGGAGCGGGCGCTGAGGTGCAGCAGCGTCCCTCCCACGTAGTGTGGGGTGCTTCAGGGTCTCAGCACGGGTTTGACGGACTCCTAGGCTTCTCTCGGGCCACCTGCCCTGGCTCAGGGCTCGTCTCCGACAGTCTCTCTCTTCTGCTGGGGCTTCTGCATTTTCTACTCCCTGACCGACGCCCCCTTCATCCCCACGCCTGGGCTATTTCCTTCTAATCTTTTGTATTCCACATGAAGGTCACCCCTCAGAGCCCTCTCCTTCCACTAGTCAAATGGCCTGCCCTGTGCCTTAGCGAAGACAGGCCGGCTTCACTGTAACAGGGAGCCAACGCCACATCTCAGGGCCTAACACAACCAAGGGTTACTTCCTGCTCATGTCACAGTCCAGCTCCCTCGTCTGTCCACCTCTGAGCGTGTGAGCATGGGCACGAGAGGGCTTGCAGGCAGGGTCCTTACGGCCCTCATCCTACTGGCCAGGACCCAGTTCCCTGGAAGGGGCTGGGGACGTAGTCTTCCTGTAGAGATTATTTCAGGTAATCCTCACAGGCCTCCGGGGAAAAGAGGAACAGCCTGCTCATTTCACAGACAAGACACTGAGGCCAGGGGGCTTGGTGATCCACCCAGGGCCACACAGCCAGGTGGTGGAGCCGGGATGGGAACCCAGGGCACCAGCCTCCAGAGCCCAATCAGAACACAAACTCCGTTTTGCCTACATTGCCTTCATGTTAAAGATAACAAGACGATTGATAACATATCAACTATATACTTATATTCAGTGTTAGAAACTCAGAATTTTGCATGTATTCTTGGACTAACCTCCTGAATAACAGTAGCTTAGTCAGAGAAGGCAGCTTTGCTAAGAAGGTGAAGGAACAGCTTGGAGGAATGTTCTCAGGTCTGGTCTGCAGCTTCTGGGGAACCCTGAGGCCTTTTTAGGGGACCCACGGGATCAAAACTACATTCACAATCACATTAAGATGTTATTGCCTTTTTCCCACTCGTCCTCTCCTGAATGCACCGTGGGGTTTTCCAGAGGCTCCCTGCGTATGATGATGGGCACTGCTGTGGCTCCAACATCGCACGGAGGCGTAGCTGTTACTTTAAAACGAATTCACAGGCAGTTTATCTAATATGATCAACATCAACAGCTATAACACACACAAAAGTTCTTTGGGGTCTCGGCAGTTTCAGAGTGTGAAGGATCCCGAGACCAAGACGTCTGAGAACTGCTGGTGAGAGGTGTCCTGGTGTCAGTGTAACTCGAGCACAGCAGCTGAGCGTCTCGGGTTAAAAATGCCCACGTCTCTATTTATTTATCTTTAAGAGGAGGGTAAAGCACAACTACAGTACTAATCTATGTTACAACCTTGGACAAGATTGATCCAAAACATCAATCATAGGAGCCTGGATTGGAATCAAGCATTCGAAAAAAATTGAGAGGAACATTAACAATAAATTCAGAGAAATTTCCTCAATTTTCTGTTCCTTTTCCCCTCAACGCCATTCCTTCTCGAGAATAGTGGGAAAACGTCTCCCGTCTGCCAGCCCCACAGGTTCCATCGGTGGAGGGTCTCCCTGTTGGAGGTGAGTAGCCTAAGCAGTTACCCTGGCCCACATCCATGAACCATCACCACAGGTGGAATCCGTGTAGCAAAGCCCCTTTAACAGCAAACTGTAAACAGACAGCCCCGAGCTTGGCTGGCGGCTCGTGTGTCGTCTCATGCTGCTGCCATTACGGCAAAGTTCAGTTTAAATAAAACCAAGTAGCCACTCTCTTCCAGTTCACTGCCGTGGCTATTCAACGTCACAATAGCTACTGGATGTTTATAATCCATTTCACTTCACAGAGAGGGTAAGCCATGTGGGCAGAAAGTTCGCTGCAATGGGATACAATGTGGAATAACTTGATAGTTATAATCCCTGTCACCTTGGTAGAAGGCAGGCTATACGGGCACAGACGAGTCCATTTACAAAATGACGCATAAGGCCGGCCCACGTGCACAATAATGCTGATTTAAGGCCTAATAACAATGGATTTATTTATTCAAGCTTTTTGAAAAATTAAGATTCTAAAGGATAAATTAAAAAACGAGTAAATGAGAATCACTGGTCAAATACTGCTACTGAGTTAAGAGCAGATGAGTCTTCTGAAGGGGTTACTGTGCAGGTGTCAATCTGGTGACTGACGTGTTTTCGCTCGGGCACCCCCACACCCCCAAACAGTCCAATGACGCAGGTATTACTGTTATTACAAAAGCGAAGAAACTGATCTTTGCAGGATTGAAACTCAGACACTAGGACTCAGTGACCCATGCTCTCAACCACTATCCCATACCAGTTTCCACGACAAAACTGTGAATTTTAAGCAAATTCATAGAGTTAAAAAAAGTATTTTCATTAAAATTTGTCCTCATTTGTTTGACCTTCTGCTTTGGTTGCTGACTCTTGTGGGCTGAACTGTTCCCTCAAAAAATATGTTCAAGTCCTAACACCTGGTACCTGTGAATGTGACCTTACTTGGAAATAGGGTCTTCTCAGATGTAATCGTCAAGAAGTCATGCTGCATTAGAATGGACCCTAAATCCAGTGACTAGTGTCCTTATAAAGAGTGGGGGACTTGGAGACAGACTCGCAGGGAGAGGACAGCCACGTGATGATGGAGCAGAGACTGGGGTGACGTGCCACAAGTCAGGGAATGCCAGGGGCCACCGGAAGCTGGAAGAGGCCAGGAGGGATTTTCCCCAGAACCTTTGGCGGGCGCATGGCCCTGCTGACACCTTGACTTCAGACTCCAGAAGTGTGAGAGAATACATTTCTATTTTCTAAAAGCCGCCCAGTTTGTGTTGCTTTGTTACAGCAGCTCTAGGAAGTGAAACACTGACTTCATGGGCTGGATCCCCAGCTGGACCAAGGTCCTGGGAGGGTGCCGTGACCGGGGCTGCACTCAGAGCACACACCCTGGAGATGGCACCAAACCAGCAGAGGGCCCGAACACACGGAGCAAACCATTTGGTCTGGGTTCTACGACTATTTTGAAGGTCTAGTTTTGTAGCGAGATCATTGAGAATCTTAATAATAATGAGATACTGCCTTAAGTACTTTCTGGTACAAGGCAGGGTATAAAGAAAAAAAATTAGGTCTTTGAATTTGATGCAATGAACTTGTAAGGAACAGGGAGCCACTGAAATGCATGGCTGTAAAGATGGCATGCAGGCAAAGTGAGGGCCGGGGGCCTTCAGAAGGAGAGGGTGGCAGAGGGGTCATCTGGTGAGGCAGGACGCGGAGCCATGGGGTGGCAGAGGGGGGCTGGCCAGGGGGGACAGCCCTCAGGCACCCGTTCAGCAGTATGGCTGCATTTCAAGCACAGCACGGCTGCCCGGTGTGTACTGATGTTGGCAGTGGACAGGAGACCTGGCAGCCAGTCTAGAGACACCAGGGCTTGCCTTAGAAGAGGAAAGGAGGGTTCAGGGAGAAACAACAAGACCCTGCTACCCGTTAAGTATCTTAAAGTTCCGACAAATAAACCAAAGGATGGCAAAGAATGGAAGTCCTTCACTGCGTCCCCAGGTTGGAGGCAGACCCCACGGCAGCAGCCGGGCTGCAGAGACGACAGGGAGAAGGCCGAGTCGAGGGAAGCCACGGGCTTCTTCCCCAGGGCGCGCACCACAGTGCCAGTCCCTGAAGACACTGGACACCACAGCCACCTGGGACTTCATGATCGGTGACTGAACAGATCTAAAAATGTGGCACTGAAAGGGAGGAAGGTTAGGAATCCTGTTAACCAGGAACACGCGGGGAACAGTGAGGAAATAAGTCACAGCAGACATTTGGTGAATGCTCTCAGTAAGCCAGGCGCTGTTCTGAGCTCTGAGCACGCGGGAACCACATTCCTCCCGACATCAAGCTGCAGGGTCGTGGTAAGACACCCACTTCGCAGATGAGGAAAATGAGGCACAGAAATGCTCGGTCATTGGTCAAGGTCATACAGCTAGGAAAGGACACTGCCAGGAGCTAAGTCGGGTGCTTTGACTCTGAGCCTGTTTCCTTAATTCTTACAGTATCATATGTCACTCAATAATCCGCGTCGCAGCGTTCAGCAAGGTGTTCCCTCCATCAGCTCCTCTGGCGCCTGAAGCAACCCTGTGAGGGCATCACTATCGACCCCATTCACAGAGGAGGGAACCGGGAGAGCCGGAGTGACTTGCCTAGGGTCACATGATTAGGGACTGGCAGAGGTGGGACTTGCAGTCAAGGCCTGGGATGGCACGCTCCTGCCCCCCTGCCCCAGGTGGCTGCTGAGCGGGCACACAGCACCGGAGGAGGCAGCTCTTCCTCCACTAGCACCGGCACTGGCTCCATCTGTGCCAGCTCAGCCCTCTTGGGACCAGATGACCAACAGGAACTCCAGCTTCCATCCTCACCCAACATGGTTCTCTGATTGTCCCAGCAGGTCTCAGGATGGGCTGGGGTAAGCCCACCAGTTTTGCTCTGTGCCCACTTCTGAAGCACCCACGGCCAGATGGAGGGAAACGCCCATTGGCCAGGCCTTGGACATGTGCCTGGTCTTGGAGCCAGGGCCGAGGTCAGCCCCCCCAAACACATGACAGAAAGAGCAAAGGGACATAAAGTTCACTGTTTATTGGGCACTTTTTTGTGTGTGTGTGAGCAAGATCAGCCCTCAGTTAACATCCATGCTAATCCTCCTCTTTTTGCTGAGGAAGACCGGCTCTGAGCTAACATCTATTGCCAACCCTCCTCCTTTTTTCCCCCAAAGCCCCAGTAGATAGTTGTATGTCATAGTTGCACATCCTTCTAGTTGCTGTATGTGGGACGTGGCCTCAGCATGGCCGGAGAAGCGGTGCATCGGTGCGCGCCCGGGATCCGAACCTGGCCCACCAGTATCGGAGTGAGAGCACTTAACCGCTAAGCCATGAGGCCGGCCCTTGGGCACGGTTTTAACCTCAGCTTAGTATCTTCTCTGTTCACTAATTTAGTCAGCACATTGTCTCCCTTTTATAGATGGGGAAACTAAGGCACAGGCGAATACCCTCAGCAAGTCCTCACAGCTGGTCAGTTGCAGACCTGGGATCTGCCCTAGACTCTCCGGCCCCAGACGCTGGGCTTCTGACCATTACAGGAGGGAACATACCAGCAAAGTGGGAGTGGATGCTGGGCTGATGGAGATAATCACAACAGATGCCCGTGGCACTTGGAGTTCTCGCCCTGCAGGGAGAAATGTTTACTCGGCCTGGGCGGGGATCATGTGGCACAAGATGGCTGCTTCTACTGTGACCTCTTGGGTGGACTGGTCCAGGACACAGGAGGGACAAAGAAGAAGCATCCTTGCACCATTATTCTCTGGTGAGGGTCATGATTGGGGAAAGGAGTTTTAGTCACAGGGACAGAAGTAAAAAGCCATCAAGCAGTGGCCTCCGAGTGTGCTCACGTACATTCCACCCACCCTAAATTCTGCTCCCCACAGGGCCGAGCTGGGATGCGGAGTCCACAGTCTGAAGGTGCACAGGGAACCCACTGTGCGGGAGGAGATGCCCAGCACAGTCCCTTTCGGTTGTCTGGGTCCAGGAGAGGACCAGAGAAAGAGGCCAAGTCCCTGAGCTAAGGCGGAGCACATAATTTACAGATGGTTATACTACGATTGGACTGCACTCCGGCATTACAGACACCTCGGAAAGTGAATTGCACATCTCTAGCAAGACTGTTGGGAGAACCGTCTTCAGTCCTAGAACCACAGGCGGACAGAGGTGGTCAGGAGTCAGGCGACGCTGACGCTGGGCCCTGCGCAGGGCAGGTGAGGAGGCATGATGAGCCAGGTAGGCTCCACAACAGGATTTACTGAGAAGCTACCCTAGGCACCCACAGTAAAAACGTCTACTAATCTCTGAAATTTCCATCTCTTTCACACCTGTGTTCTGTCAGCTTCTGCAGAGTTTTACCACAGTAACACCACTAAATCTCAACGGCGACCTGCACAAAGGCTTGTTCCACAATTTTACAGGCCAGCTGTGGCTCTGCTCCACCTGGGGACCTGGGGTAGGGAGGTGGACATGCAGTTCCGGAGCAGAGGGCAAAGGGGCAGTGGCTCGGCTGTGCCCGGCCCTCAGGCTCCTGCCGGCAGATATCACCACCCCCACACTGCATCACGGCCACGCCCGACCTCCACAGGGCTCGGAGACATTCGCTCCTCGGGAAGGACACCAACGACAGGCCTGGAGCAGGTGGACTGGGCATTTCGAATAAAATAAAATAAGATAATCTACCACATACCCGACTTCTTTTGAGGATTAAAAATTTATTTTCAAGTAGTCACAGGGAACTACCGGCTGTTTTAGCTTATTTTGGTAAAAACAGAGCTCCACGTGACGTCTACCCTGCTATACAAGTTGCACATGCTCCTAAATATTCTTTTTGGTGCTGCCTGAGCCAACCGTACATCTAATTGTACCAACGAGAACATGGGTAAAGCTAAACAAGGCTCTTCATTACCACCGAGGAAAAGTGAGGGCAGCTTTCTGGATAAACTGTCAGTAAACACCACAAGGCAGATGTCCTGTTAGCGGAGAGCTGGGGGGGGGGGAAGTCCTGTTCTGTAGAGGCGCACACATGATTTCAGCAGAAACAACGGAGAACAGGGAGAAGGGGCCAGAATCTCTGAGCCAGGCTTTATGGAGGATGAGCCTGGATCTAGGGAGGTTTAGGAAATACTCAAGTTCATTCCAGTTCAAGTGTCAGAGGCAGAATTTAAATTTTCACACTTTCTCCAGCTCCAAAGCACTTACTTTGTCTTGTGCCCAGTACTGGCTCCCCAAAGGAAAGGGACAAAGAGAGGGAAAGAGAAAATAAGGAGAAGAGAGGTTAAAAAAAGGAAAGTTGAGAGGGAGAAACAGCAGAGGGCAGAGGAGGCAAGAGAGAAAGGAGACAGGAGAGGAAAAAGCAGAGGGAGAGAAGACCAACAAAGGAAAAATAATATTGAAGGAGAACAAAGTTGGAGGATTGACACTACCCAACTGTAAGACTTACTATGAAGCTACAGTAACTGAGACAGTGTGGTACTGGTGAAAAAATAGACAAAGAGACCAATGGAACAGAATAGAGAGCCAGGAAAGACACCCCCATAAATACAGTCAACTGATCTTTGACAAAGAAGAAAAGGCAATACAATGGAGCAAAGATAGTCTTTTCAACAAATGGTGCTGGAACAACTGGACATTCACATGCACAAAAATGAATCTACACAGAGACTTTGCACCCTTCACAAAAAATAACTCAAATGGGTCACAGACCTAAATGTAAAACAGAAAACTATAAAACTCTCGGAAGACAACATAGGAGAAAATCTAGATGACCTTGGTGTGATGACAATGTTTCAGATACAACAACAAAGGCACGATCCATGAAAGAAATAACTGATAAGCTGGAATTCATTAAAATAAAAAACTCCTGCTCTGTGAAAGACAGTATCAAGAGAATTAGAAGACAAGCCACAAACAGGAAGAAAATATTTGCAAAAGACGCTGTTATCCAAAATATACAAAGAACTCTTAAAATTCGACACTAAGAAAACAATCAGATTTAAAAATGGTCCAAACAACAGGCACATGAAAAGATGCTCAACATCACTAATCATCAGGGAAGTGCAAATCAGAACCACAATGAGATGTCACCTCACACCTGTAATGATAGCTATTGTCAAAAAGACAAGAGATAACAAATGCAGGTGAGGATGTGGAGAAAAGGGAACCCTTGAGCACTGTTGGTGGGAATGTAAACTGGTGCAACCACTATGGAAAAAAGTATGGAGTTTCCTCAAAAATTTAAAAATAAAATAGAATTATCATATGATCCAGTAATCCCACTTCTGGGTATATATCTGAAGGACATGAAATCACTATCTCAAAGAGCTATCTGCACCCCCGTGTTCACTGCAGCATTATTTACAATAGCCAAGACGTGGAAACAACCTAAGTTCCATTGACAGATGAATGGATGAAGAACACACAAAATGGAACATTATTCAGCCATAAAAAAGAAGGAAATTCTGCCCTTTGCGACAACATGGATGACCTTGAGGGTATTATGCTAAGTGAAATAAGTCAGACAAAGACAAATACTGTATGATCTCACTTATATGTGGAATCTAAAAAAATACAAAACCAAACTCATAGAAACAGAGAACAGATTGGTAATTACCAGAGGTGGAGGGTAGGGGTGGGGGAAACGGGTGAAGGGGGTCAAAAGGTACAAACTTCCAGTTATAAGTTCTGGGGATGTGATGTACAACATGGTGACTGTAGTTAACGATACTGTATTGTATATTTGAAATTTGCTAAGACAGATCTTAAAAGTTGTCATCACAAGGAAAAAAACTGTAACTACATGAGGTGATGGATGTTAACTTATAGCGATAATTATTTTGCAATATATACATATATCAAATCATTATGTTGTAGACAAACTCACACAATGTTATATGTCAATTATAATCTCAATAAAACTGGAAAAAAAAGGTGCGCAACATCATATGCCATTAGGAGATTACAAATTGAACCAACAGGCCTATTAGAAGGGCCAAAATCCAAAACACAGACAACACCAAATGCTGATGAGGATGTGGAGCAATGGGAAACTCTCATTCATCGCTGGTGGGAATGCAAACGGTACAGCCACTTTGGAAGACAATTTGGCAATATCTTAAGAAACTAAACATACTCTTACCATACGATCCAGCAATCATGGTCCTTGGTATGTACCCAAAGGAGTGGAAAACTTATGTCCACTCAAAAGCCTGCACAAGGATGTTTATAGGAGCTTTATTCATAATTGCCAAAACTTGGAAGCAACCACAATGTCCTTTAGTAGGTGAATGGATAAACTACGAAATCCACAAAATGGAATATTACTCAGCACTAAAAAGAAATGAGCTATCAAGCTGTGAAAAGACATGGAGGAAGCTTAAACGCTTATTACTAAGTGAAAGGAGCGAATCTGAAAATGCTATATACTGGATGACTCCGACTATATGATTCTGGAAAAGGCAAAACTATGGAGACAGTAAAAAGATCAGTGGTTGCTAGAGGTCACCGAGGAGGGAGGGATGAACACATGGAGCAGGAAGGATTTTTAGGGCAGTGAAACTACTCTGTACACTATGATGGTAGATACGTGTCATTACACATTTGTCCAAACTCATAGACTGTACAGCACCAAGAGTGAGCCCCAGTGCCAGCTATGGTCTTTAGACGACAGCGAGGTGTCAGTGTAGGGTCACTGATTGTAACAAACATACCACCTGGTGGGGGATGTTGACAGTGGGAGATGCTGTGCGTGTGTATGGGATAGGGTGGGGGTACACGGGAACTCGCTGTACCTTTTCCCCAATTTTGCTGTAAACTTTGCTCTCAAAAAATAAATTCTACTACATAAAAAATTAAAAACAATAAAAATAAACAAGCTGAGCAAAGCAAAAAAAAACAAAAACAAAATCAGTAAACGACCTTCACTGGTGACTTGCAAAGTTCACTTCAAGTCACCTTTGCAGCGGCCCGGCCTTCTGGAAGGCTGAGGAAATCCGGAAGGCGGGGACCCCCCTCAGGTGGGAGGTTAGGCCTTGCTGGCCTCCGGGCAGCTGCGCGCGAGGACCGGCAGGCCCCGGAGGGTCGGGGCGCCCCCCACCGCCGAGACTCTCTGGGGGTGCTAAGCCAGGCTGAGACTCTCCGTGAGGGCGCTGGGCCGGGCCGGGTCGGTCCGGGAGGACAAAGAGCGTCCCCGGGAGGAGCCGCTCTCCAGCGCCTGCGGCCCGGGACGGTGTCCCCAGGGCAGGGCGCCAACCTTCTGCGCGCCCCGGGGCGACCGGGGCCTCGGGTCGGCGGTCAGGGGCTGACCACGCGGCTTACCGGCCGCCGCGAGCTCCCCCGAGCGCCTGGTGGAGACGGGCCTTGTCCCTCGGGCTCTGCTGCCCCCCAGCGGGCCGCCGCACCGCGTCACTGCTCACTGGGGACGCGAGGACGTGGGGACCCGTGTGCCGGAGCGAGCTGTCTCCTCCGCCCCTAACTGGCCACCTTTAAACCTAAACACAAGCTGGCACGCGCGCTGAAAACCAAAGAAGAACGCGCGCGGGCACGGGAGCGTGTCCGGCGCCAGGTTGGGGCCACCCCGTCGCCGCAGCCCCGCGTCCTCGCGCCCCGCGCTCGGGGAGTACCTGTCCCGGCGGAGCGCGTCCCGGGCGGCCCCCACCCCTCCCCGCCTCTCCTTCCTCCCCTTCCTCCTCTTCCTCGCCCTCTGCCCCCTCCGCCTGCCCCGCCTCCCCGCTCGCGCCCTTCCAGGCGGCCGTGTCTGCCGCCTTCCCCCGGGCGGCCCCCTGCCCCCGCTCCTCCTCCCCTCCCTCGCTCCACTCTTCCTCCTCCTCTTCCTCCTTCTGCCCCGCTCCTCCCCTTCCTCCTCCTCTTCCTCCTTCTGCCCCGCTCCTCCCCTTCCTCCTCCCTCTCCCTCTTCCTCCTCCGCGGCCCCGCCTCCCCCCTCGGGCCCTTCCAGGCGGCTGTGTGCCTGGCCACCCTCGGGTCTCGGAGCTGTGCGCCCCGGCCAGGCCCCGCCGCGGGCCCTCGGGAGGGGGAAGCGGAGGGCACCCCGGGTGGGGGCCCTGTGGACGCCCCCGCATCTCCACGGCCCGCCGTCCCCGAGCTCCGGCCCGCGGGCAGGAACGCGCGCCGTGCGTCCTCGGGGAGGTGGGCGGCAGGCTTGGGGACCCGGCTCGGAGGGCGGGCAGAAGGGCCCGCGCGGGCCGCGCGCGTCCCGCTGCGTGCGGAGGCGGCCGTCAAACCGCTAACGCGCGGGGCGGGTTCGCGCGCGCTGTCGTCACCGCCGAGCGCACCGGTTAGAGGGCGGAGAGAAGACCGACACCAAGCGAGAAATACCCTGCGGGCTGCGGCGGCGTGGACGCGCCTCTCCGGGCTGGGCTCTGGTCCTCCTGGTTTGGTCCGCGGCACCGCCGGAGCGCGCAGGGCGTCCGCGGGGTGCTGCCCAGCGGGCTGCCCGGCCCGGAGACGACCCTCGGCGCGAATTCAGAGCCAGATCGCCCTTCCCAGAAGACTCGGGGTCAGCCGCGCAAAAGGAATTAGACAAAGGCTTCCCCCACCTCTCTGAACTTATAAAACGCCCTTAAAAGGAATTTGGAGCCACTTGAGGGACAGCGCGTTTTCTGGCCAGAGCGTCACCAGGGTTCTTTTGCCCAACAGGTTTGAGGAGGCAGAGAGCTGGGCGCGGGCGACATGGCCCTCGTGCCCTACGAGGAGACCGCGGCGGTGGGGCTGCAGAAGTTCCACAGGCCCCTGGCCACCTTCTCTTTTGCAAACCACACGATCCAGATCCGGCAGGACTGGAGGCACCTGGGAGTGGCGGCGGTGGTGTGGGACGCGGTAAGCAAGCCCGGGGGCCTCTGACAGCGTCTGCAGCTGGTTCTAAGACTAGCCTGTACTTTTTAAAATAAACAGCTGTCTTGAGATACAATTCATATACCATACATTTCACCTATTTAATGTGTACAATTTAGTGATTTTTTAAAGAATAATCAGAGTGGTGCAACCAGCACTATGCTCAATTTTAAACATTTTCATCACCTACCCCATCCAAAATAACTTCTACCCATTAGAATCATTTCCCTTTCCCCCTCCCCCATTGCTTTTTAAGGGTGAGTAACGGAAAGCAGAGGGGAGTTGAATGACTTGGGTCAGGGGTGGGTGAGGAGCAGCAGCCCCTAACAGCTTTGGACACTCATTTAGTTAATTTATTTTTTTTGGTGAGGAAGATCAGCCCTGAGCTAACCTCTGTTGCCAGTCCTTCTCATTTTGCTGAGGAAGACTGGCCCTGGGCTAACATCCGTGCCCATCTTCCTCTACTTTATATGGGACGCCGCCACATCATGGCTTGACAAGCGGTGCGTGTCTGGGCGCCGGGATAGGAACCTGCGAACCCCCGGTTGCGGAAGCCCAGCGCCGCACTTAACCGCTACGCCACCCAGTGGCCCCTAAGTTAATTCTTAAGTCAAAATTTTAAAATAGTGCACAAAGAATCTTTTAAAGTGACAAAACATGAAATGAAGATGGTGTATTTTCTTTGTTTCCCATAGTTGTGATGGTCACGGAATTATCCTTTTTATTCTTCTCCCAGCACAGTGACTTGCCCTCCACAGCTAGCACCACACCTGGGACTCAGTGGGAGCTCAGTTAGTGTTGGATAAATGACTGGCATGGATACAGTTTTACAGCCTGAACATTGTGTTAGGGATGTCAGAGAAATGTTTAGGAATAAAAATCTCCATATGTTCTAACCCAGTAATACCACTTCTAGGACTTTAGTCCAAGGTGACTACGTGACAAGTATTCCCGAAATGAATGATAAAGATAGCTGCTAGTGAGTAATGCTCACCAAGAAGAGGAATTGTAATTATACTTACAGCCTATGGCCATGAAAAGCACATTATAGTCAACAATTATGTTAACAGTACACAATGCCTTATAGAATTGTATTCGAGTGCTGGCTCAAACATCAAGTATCCAAAACTTTGGCCAAAACTCACCTTTTGACGCCCAGTAATGTCTGGTGAGGGCCCTGTGGGGTGGTCAGGGCTGCAGCTCCGGGGCCTGGGCGCTGCTCTGCATTTTCCCTCTGGGAGGTTGTGACCTGGCTGACCTGAGCTTGGGTGGGGACTCGACATTCCCTTAAACAAACTCTCAGAGACTGTTCAGTCAGCTCTGCAGAGTAGTTTTGTGAACCCCAAGTGTGAAAACGCTGTGACACAGTATCGGGACCCATCTCGTGTGGGCAGTGTCACTGACTGCTGCCGCCCCGTTAGGGACTTAGGGGGCCTCGGGGACCTGCGGTGGGGGCCAGGTGTCTGCGTGCTAGTGGAGTCCCTTGCGTGCTGTTGAGCTGGGAGCTGAGCCTTGCGGGGGGGTTTGTGTGTCCTCCCCGCAGAGCGTAGCCTGCTTGAAGCCCCCCAGCCCCTCCAGCATGTGCTGACCCTCATCACACTGCTGTGTTTTGACCCAGGCTGTTGTTCTTTCCACGTATCTGGAGATGGGAGCCGTGGAGCTCAGGGGCCGTGCTGTCGTGGAGCTGGGTGCTGGCGCGGGGCTGGTGGGCATAGTGGCTGCCCTGCTGGGTGAGTGTGACCTGCCGGCTCACTCCTGTGTGAGTGGACTCGTCGAGAGGGGCCTTGGCTGTTTCCATGGTGCAAATCCTTTGCCAGTTTCTCCCGTTCTGGATTACTTTCCTTTCTCCTGTACTTATGAGTTATGGGCTGACTGCTGGTGCTCTCAGCTCTGGGAGGGCTAATCTCTCTCTCTGTCACCCTGTAGTTCATACTTTTCGTGGGGCATTGCTTTGCCTCCTTCAATTCTCCGGTGCTGATAATAGGATCTGAAGGCAACCTTGAGTTCAAGGAGAGTTATCTTGTTCATGGACATAGTTGTTATGTCCAGGGCTCTCCCGTGCCCTCTGGCGCTTAACTGACAGGTGGGCAGAGCAGAGTCTCTTTGCTTCACTGCTGAGGAAACGGCTGGTATTTCTCTTCTGGGAAGGGTCGGCCCGGCTTCAGGTTGTACTGACATATTAAACAGTTTACAGTTTGAATTGATATCAAGGTTTGTCATTTTTTTGTTTGATATGCAGACACTGATTTAGGCCTAGAGCATTTTTAAGCTTCGTTTTTACTTTATTATTCATTCTTGACTCCTTTCTACAACTTCTGGCTTATACAGTTCAAGCCACCTGATGATAGGATAGACCAGCTGCTAAGATAGAATGTCCATAATGTTCATCACTTCAGTACTGTCACCTGGGGCTCTTCTGCTTCCGTGGAGCCAGGTCAGGCCCGAGAGCCTGCCTTTCTGACAGGCTCCCGGGTGCTGCTGATGCTGGGCCTGCGGCACTCGGGCCGCACTTTGGTGGGAAGGATCTAGAATTCCCATGTTGTGTCCAGGTGCTCCAGGTCCCACTAGAGCCCCTCTTTGTTCTGTGCTTTTTCTGGTACCTTCTTTCTTTTTCAGTATTCTCTTCATGGGGGCGTGGGCAGGGGTGGTGGCTCGAGCACAGAAGGCTGTGTTAGGAGCCCTCTGTCTGACACCACAGCGCTTGAGGCACTGATGGGGCCCCTGCTGCTACACCCTGTGTTCTCCTCAGGAATGTTAGGTATTATTTTTAATTTTCATTTTTCCAGTGAAACCGGGGTTGCAGGAGATTAAGCCGCTTTCTGAAGCCTGGTCGGGAGCCCCGAGATCACACCAAGTGTAACACACTTCGCAGCCAGAGTTGTTTCCTCTCCACGACACCATCTCCCTCTGCTGCACTGAGAGGGGTTAACCGAGGGGAGATGGGTCCTTCTGTCTACTGAGAGCAGGGGCTTCACGCAGAGCCGGCTGCAGAGACATGGTGGTGTGGGCAAGCACACAGGTTAGAGGTTCACACCTCTTTTCACTCCTACAGCTGTGTGACCTGGGGCAAGTTCCTTAATATCTAGACTTCAGGTTCCCTATAAAATGGGATAATAACTATAGTCACCCCTCAGTGAGGATCAGATGAGATCAGGGGTAGAAATCTGAGCTCCTTGACTGGCACACAGTAAGTGCTCACTAAGTGCTGATTGCCTCCCTGAGGGTTTCTGCTTCTGATCAAGAAATCCGGGCCTGTGGGGTTGGGATCACAGACGGTCATGGCGTGAGGGCCCAGTTGGTTGTCGCCACAGAAGACGGGTGGCCCTGGGAGTGGGTAGAACAGCACACGGTGTTCCCCACCCAGCCTCGCTGTCACCCCTGAGCCCTTTGCTGCCCCGTTTTGTTTCCCCGTGGCACTGTGCCCCCTCTCCTCTGTGCCTGCCTCCCGCGTGTTCCACGGTCTGTGTCCTGGCACCTGAGGCTCTGAGAGGGTCCGGCTCCTTGTGTGTGTGCCTGATTCTACTGCAGCACCTGCTTCACAGCAGACACTAACTCGTTCTGGAGTGAGAGACGGATGAGCTAGAGAATCACGACGGTTAATGTTTCTGTGATAAAAGTGATTAACTCTGTTACAAATATAGCCCTAAAAGCAGTCTAAAAAAAAAGAGGACAAAACCCCAGCAAAGATTCTAATTATTCATGACTCTGCTCATAATTACTATTAGCGTTTTGGTGTATGTCCTTCCATTCTTTCTTCTCCATCCGTATTTTTTTTTATTTTTTATTTTATTTTTATTTTTTTTCTTTCGTGAGGAAGATTGGCCCTGAGCTAACCTCTGCCAATCCTCCTCTTTTTTGCTGAGGAAGACCGGCCCTGAGCCAACATCCACGCCCATCCTCCTCCACTCCATATGGGACACCGCCACAGCATGGCTGGACAAGTGGTGCATTGGTGCATGCCCGGGATCTGAACCGGCGAGCCCTGGGCCACGGCAGCGGAGCGCACACAGCCAACTGCTTACACCACCAGGCCGGCCCCTCCATCCGTATTTTTAATCATAGTTGTAGTCATCGTTATAGACACGTGTGCACATGTGTATATACATGCACACATACGTGTGATGCTTCATTTAACACAATGTCGTGTGCACTTCTCTGCGCTGCTGCTCGATTTTCACACTCATTGTGGTGACAGTATTAGGCTGGAGAAGTTTTGATGTTGAAACCTGAGGGTGAGAAAAAGTTCATCTCTTTAGAATGGAGACTGTGAGAACTAAAATAGGCAGTGATTTTGAAATGTCAGAGAGAGATTGGTTGTTCTCCATTTCCCAGTGTTTTCATTTTCGTAACCCTCGTCATTTATTCCTGAATTCCAGGAGCACCCCCCACGTGCCTGGCCCCTCTTACGTGCTGCAGACAGAAGCCAGGCAGGTCACTGCTCTCAGGAAGCTTCTGTTCTAATTCTACTGGGGGAGAGGGAGGAAAAGACAAATTACGTTAAAAAGCCAAAACAAAAGGGTGCGTGCTACGCAGAATGTCAATTTAGGATGATGAGATTTCCTGTTAAAGCAGCAGCAACTGCCAAGGCCGAGCCATTCCTATCTCCTGGTGCTGGCTCTTTCCAGGCTCTCCTTCCCCCAGGGGCCCCTCGTGGTGGGTCTGCTCGAGGAGCTCTCTCCAGGAGGTGAAATGAAGGCTCCATGGAGGTGAAGGAACTTGCCCAAGGTCACAAAGCTAATGGATTGTGGAGTTAGAATTTGAGTCCAGTTCTGACTCTCAAACCCTGGTTCTCAGTCTGAAACTCTCCCCTCTCCACGTAACCTTTATACTGCTTAGAAGCTATTCTGAGAAAAAACCATCCCACCTTCAAGGTAGGGCTCTGTGAATTGGAGTGGGGTCAGGGAATCTGGACTTGGAAAGCTTTCCCAGGTGACGTGATGCCCAACCCAGCCTGCGGACACTGTCTTAAAATGTGAGGCTCAGGAAGAAACTGTCTCTTCGTTTTCCGTAATTCTGGTGCAAGTCTCCCTGATCTTCTGATTCGTGTGTGTAACTGAATGCTGGATGTCTCTCCCTGGCTGTGTCTCAGCCCCTCGCAGTCCGTGTTTAGACCCGAACTCATCTTCCCTTTGCAAACTCGTCCTCTCTTTTGTTCTGGGTTAGCATCACCATCCACGTGGTGGCTCAGGCCAACTCCTTGACTTGCCCCACCCTCAACCCTGACCTCTGCTAATTTTATCTTTTAACTATTTCTTTCTTTCTTTCTTTTTTTTTTTTTTTGGTGAGGAAGATTAGCCCTGAGCTAACATCTGTTGCCAATCCTCTTCTTTTTTGCTGAGGAAGATTGGCCCTGGGCTAATATCCGTGCCTGTCTTCCTCTGTCTTGTATGTGGGATGCTGCCACAGCATGGCTTGATGAGTGGTGTGTAGGTCCAAACCTGGGGTCTGAACCCGAGAACCTCAGGCCACTGAAGCGGAGCGCGTGAACTTAACCACTATGCCACTGGGCCAGCCTCTTTTAACTTTTTTGATTCTATTTCTTTCCAGTCCCACCGCCTGGCTGGAGCTCTCATCACCTTCTCCTTCGTGATCAGACCCACATCCCCTCCTGAACTTTCTGCCTCGTCTTCTCAAACCCACTTTCCCAGTGACTGTTGGAGTGGCCCATCTGAAACGCAGAAGTTATGGGGTGACCACACTCAAACATTCCTGTGTCCCCCACCACCTGTAGGCTGAACCCCATGCTCTATAACCTCACTTTGCCTGACTCCCCAGCCTCACTCTTGTTCAGCGCGATGGCACTGTTTGAAGTTCCGGGGACACACGCTGCGTCTGGCCTGTCTTCTCTGAGCCCTCTCTTCCCCTCTTCCCTCTGGTTAATAGCATGTCCTTTCAGTGTGAGCCCAGATTTCCCTTCCTTTGAAAGCTTTCTCGGGGCCGGCCCTGTGGCTTAGTGGTTAAGTGCGTGCGCTCTGCTACTGGCGGCACGGGTTCGGATCCCGGGCGCGTGCTGACGCACTGCTTCTCAGGCCATGCTGAGGCCACGTCCCACATACAGCAACTAGGATGTGCAACCATGACATACAACTATCTACTGGGGCTTTGGGGAAAAAAAAAGGAGGAGGATTCACAATAGATGTTAGCTCAGAGCCGGTCTTCCTCAGCAAAAAGAGGAGGATTAGCATGGATGTTAGCTGAGGGCTGATCTTCCTCACAAATAAATAAATAAATGAAAATAAAAAAAATAAATAAAAAAGAAAGCTTTCTCTGAGCTCTGCTCCTCTGCAAGCGGCCCCCCTTCGTGACCCAGAATTTCCCGGCCCGCCCGTGCTCCTCTCATTTATAGCCGAGGCTGCATCACAGTTATGTTTATGTGTCTCAGGAGACTCTGAGTTCTAGAGGGCAGGGTTTTCTTGCTTATCTCTGCATCTCTAGCACATAGTGTGTGCTCAAATGTTTGAATAATCCCTCCTTACCCAGCATAAATCTCAGGAATCATCGATCAGATCACTGTCTTTATCACCATCTTCACTTCCCGTCAACACCCTGCCCTTCCTCACTTCATCTTCTTTGTTCGTCTGAAAGCAAGGTGAAGTGCAGCTCTCCCCTTGTCCCCAGCCTGCCCCGTGCAGCTGAACGTGGCTGTAGGAGTCATCCTGCTGCTGGTCTCATTGTGAACTCCTGATCTGGAGCCTCAGGGCGCACCTAGTGCTGAGCAGTCACACTCAACTTCCTCTCTTTCCTTCCATGCTCTTTCCCTTGTGCTCTGCGGTGCTCCTTCCTCCATCCTCACTCTTAGCTGATGACATTTCTTCTTACTTCACTGAGGAGACTGCAGCCTCTGTACCCTCCCACCACTGCCTTGCCCCCACCTGCGACTGGACCGAGTCTGTGCCTTTGCTCCTGATGCTGTAACGTCCAGAAGAAACGTCAGTCCTGCCAGGCCCACCTTGTCACCTGTTCTCTTTCCTGCATCCTCACCTTTCTCCCTTTCTCCCTCATCATTCCTATCAGCATACAAACTTGCTGTTATTTCTCTCATCTGAAAAAAAAAAAAAATCTTCTTAAGTGGCTGCTTCTGGGTCTGTGGCAGGAAATGTATCAGAGGACCTGGAATACCTTGTCATACCAGACAGCGGTCAGGGATGACTGGGTTTGTGTGAAAGGTCCACTGGCAAAAGATAGGACAGTTTGGACATCAATGATGATAACAGTGATGGATTTAAGTACATCAAATATATTTAATCCACGAGTTCATGATACAACAGCAACAAAAGAAACCCCACTAGTCATCTCTGTCAGATGCTTAGAAACCAACTCTCTGAAATTTGATTTCTAAAAGGGGAGGGAGGAGCACAATTTGTCTGCCTTTCCTGTTCAGACAGTTCCTATACGAAAGGAGTAACCAAAGAGTCATTGAAAGAAGCTTCCCTTTTATAGAGGTTTCTCAACAAATAAATGCAAAAGAAATCTAATGAATTAAGGATCTGGGCATGGAGTATTCATGGCTGCTCACATTGCAGAAATAGAGCCCACCAGGTATTACATGCCTCTTGACGAAAAGCACACCACCACCTCTGAAATAGGTTCAAAAAGTCAAACTCAGATCAAACAAATTCACGGGAGATACAGAGGACTGAGGACACACTAGACTGTGCAGATGCGACAACCAGCAAGATCCAGACTGTGGGAAACTACAGGACAAGTGATCTAGTCCCTAAATTGCAGGAAAAAGAGAGAAAGGAAACTGATGATTAAGAGAGACCTAAAACATCCTCTGTACCCCTCCCCTAAACAAACAACCTTCAGCAAAGCTGTCTGTTCAGGGGTGACCTGAAAGACTCAGGACTGGTGAGGGAGTGATCCTGTGAGAGTCGGGAGATGGTCCCTGTGGACGGTGTCCGGGGGTGGTCACGGCCAGGTGCAATCCACCAGCCTCCGGGCCTTGCCCCCCTGCTGGGAATTCTGTTAAAACCCAGGTCAGAACATTGGCACTTCTGCTCAGCGTCCCCAGGGGCCCCAGCTCACTCAGAAAAAGCCAGAGCCCTTTCAGAACAGGACTAGGAGGCCCCGGATGGTCTGCCTCCCTCCCTCCTTTACTTCTCTGGCCTCATCTACTCTGCTCCTCATTTGCTCCCTCCAGCCTCCTCCTCGCCTGCCCTCTCGGCCTTGGCTCGGCTCTTCTGCCTCCAGGAACATGCTCCCGTGAATGCACTCCGTCGTCCCCTCACTTCCTTCAGGCCTGAACCTAAGTCCCCTTCTCAGTGAGGCCGTCCCTTTCTGCCCACCTCCCTCACTTCTGACATTGTGTGTCTCTCTTTCCTGCTTTATTTTTTTCCTTAGCATGTACCCCCAACTAACATACTGGATGTTCTACTTTTAAAACACTCTATCGCCTCTGTCCTCACTTGAGGGTCAGCTCTGTGAGGGTGGGGGTTTTTGTCCAGCAGCTGATGGAAGCCGCTTGGATATTTGTAGAATTGATGGATGTTTGAGGAGAATGGTCAACTGACATTAAGATCCTATTAAGACTCCTGGAACACCTAGTGGCTTATAAGCAGCCTCAGAAATCCCTGAGACAGTCATTAGAAGAGGTCTACATCTAAGAGCGATTAAAATGAACACCGAGCTGATATGTAGAAGACTAGATTACTCTAGTATTGCCAGCAGAGTGCTGTGTAGACTGTGAAGAAATCCAGAGATAAAGTTCTCAGTCAAACCGGGAAAAGGCCGTGATTTCCGTTACCAGGAGAGATGTCAGAAAGTGTCAGGGCCTCTGCTCCTTCAGCAGCACGCTGTCAGTGGTCAGGGCGTGCTCATGAAACCTAACAGCTGGAGCATTTTCATCAGCATCGCACTCAGGACTGTAAATGTCGAGTTGAATTACACACCGCCCTAATCCTACCAGTCAAGATAAGAAACATTAATAAGCTGCCCCTGAAATGGTGCTCACTGCAGCTGGCCTGGAATCCCGAGGAGATTACCCATGAAGATGACAAACTGAAGAAAGATGCAAATGAGAAATAATTTTGTGAAAGAATGAAACATAATTTTAAGTTTCAGAACTTAAGGGGCCAAAACTAAGCAGGGTTGCGTGTATTGTATTGTGACTACAGTGTAGATGAGGTGTGCCAGGGCTGACCTTATGTGGTTGCTTGACCTGAAGGGTAACTACCAGTCCAGTCTTCTCAGCCATATCAGTTCAAAAAGTTGGATCTTTTAGTTCATGGTAAACAACCCACAAGAAACAGAGTAATAAAATATTGCCTCATTAGTTTTATACACCACACATAGAAACTTAGCACTTAGAAAACATGACTTCACATTTTAACCTACAGTATTTTAATACAATTTAGTAATTTCTGTTTACTATTTTTCAATAATGGTATATGTTACATAAATACATATAGGTTGGCTGCTTCATAACAGTATAAGGAGACATGGACTGGGATTTCTCAGTAGCCGATTAATCTTTTCCTTGATTCCTTTAAAGCTTTAACCCCAGAAAGTAGCTTTTCCCTGTTCTTGGTATCTTGTCATCTTCACAGTCATTTGCTCCCTGATTTTTCACTCTTGGATTCCTTTTCATCCTAAAGTCTATTGACTTGAAGATCATGACCTAATGAATGAAGTATAGTGGTATTGTGGACCTGTGGAGGGTGGGCCAGCCCTGCCTGCAGAATTCAGAAGCATCAGCTAGCTTGTCACCTGGGGACTCCATATTTTAGAGGCACAGCTTCAGCAAACAGCAGGTGTGTCATGGAGGCAAACCAAAGGCTCACCTTTACCGTCAGGCAGTGCAGGAGCCCCTGGTCATTGTTCTGATCTACTGCAGCTGTCCATGGAGGGCAGGATCTTCTGCATGTCAGGTAGACAGTAGAGACCCTCACCCTGCCCTTTAACTTCACCCCGACCCCCTACTATGAGTTGTACTGATGTGCACATTACTTTCTCTGTCCCACTTTCTAGGTGCTCACGTGACTATCACGGATCGAAAAGTAGCATTAGAATTTCTTAAGTCAAACGTCGAAGCCAACTTACCTCCCCATATCCAACCCAAAGCTGTTGTTAAGGAGCTGACTTGGGGACAAAATTTGGGGAGTTTTTCACCTGGAGAATTTGACCTGATACTTGGAGCTGATATCATATATTTAGAAGAAACATTCACAGATCTTCTTCAAACACTGGAACATCTCGGTAGCAACCACTCCGTGATTCTTTTAGCCTGTCGAATTCGCTATGAACGGGATAACAACTTCTTAGTGTTGCTGGAGAGGCAATTTACTGTGAGTGAGGTTCACTATGATCCTGAAAAAGATGTGCATATTTACAAGGCACAGAAGAGAAACCGGAGGGAGGACTTATAGTTGGCTGTAATTGATAAGAAATGTCATCACTGAGTGCGTCAGTGAAGGTCTGAGACGAGGAGTGGGACTGTACTTCATGAAATGGCTTATGTACAAGAACCTAGCGCAGGTTCTCAAGCACAAGCACAAGGGCAGTTTCAGACAGAGCAGCACTGTGTCCCACTGCCGTGACTCTTCAGTTACACTTTATTCAGTGTGGCGTTTGGTTAACATGAAAGTGTGGATTTTGGTTCCTGTTGGTTGTGTACCTTGTGCTGCTCCCTCCTGTGAAGCTTCCACTGACAGCGTGAGGAAGGGCTGCTGTCGAGGTTCTTCAAAGCTGTGAGCTTGTGCTGAGGCTAAATCATGCAGATTATCTCAAACACATTCTGAGATAGGTGTTTAGCCCGGTTTCCTAATTTTCTGAGTATGAAACGAGGTTTAATGTCCATTCCCTGAGCTGTGAATGCTCTAGGAGTCTTCTTTCTGCCCCATTTAGGTCTTAGACTTTTGGTTTTTGAGATCAGAAAGTGTTTTCTGACGGCTCATATGCTTTTTGGCTTAATTTCAGATTTAGGTATATAAACAAAGGAATATGTAAAAATAAAGTTTCAGTTCCTTTTTGAAAGCACCTAAGATCTTCGACCTCCATGTCCTGTGAACAGGTTATGTTCTTCAAATCAGAAGCTGTACTTTCCCCTTGCAGCTTTACCCTTTCTTAAATGTTGGTTTTGTATTCCTTTCCTAAGCATTCCCTGCCTCCTTATAATGCATGGGATGACAATGAAGAGTTTTAAATCTCATCTGTCCATGTGAGGTTAGCTCCACAAGTGTGAGCTCCCTCCCTGTGATGCTGTAATTCTCAATCAGTGTCCGTGGTCCCCAGAGACTGAGCTGCTCTCCAGCCAGGGATGCTCGTGCCTCTTTCCTTGTTGCCTCTCCAGTATCGAGCATATCACAACCAAATATTTGTTGAATGCAAAACACACTCCATTTAGAGGGTATTGATCTTTGGGTTAAAAGACTGCTATGTTGTTTTATGATTATCTTTGATAGGCTTTATGAATGAAGTCATGCACACGAATGCCCCCTGCCCCCCTTTTATACAATGTAAAAGCTTAAACAAATTTAGACAAGAATATTATAATCCCAGTATAGTATTTGGTACCAAAGATAGATTTCCTTTGTAAAACCTTAGAAACAAGACCTCCTCCTCCCTCTTAACCTTTTAATGAATATCTTAGATGTGAAAATACCCAATACACTGTTTTCTACGTGTAGTTTAAATAGAGCTTTTAACTTTAATAAAGGTGAATTAAAAGTTCAGAGCATCCTGTGATGTACTACTTCAATACAATCCTGATAAATGCACACGAAACAGAAATATCCATAGCTTACCAAATCCATTAAAATGCCAGTACTGCACTGTGAACATGGAAGGTCTTTTCAAGCAAGTAAAATAAAAGCCCTGCAATACCATAAACACTGGACCGAAAGCCCAGCCCCACGTGGGTGTGCTGTTAGAAACGAATGTGCTAATTGGAGTCCAGCTCCTCGACTTGAACATCCCCAGCTTTGGAGATGGGTGTTACAACGGTTTAGGGCAGGGAGGCCTGGATGCTCTGCCAAGTGAGGTAAGCAGTGACTGGGTTATTTTACAACATCATAAAACATTAAGAATCAGAAAAGGTTGAAGGTAATTTTTTTTCTTGTCCTGCAAATAGATGAAGAGGCAAGGAAAATTCAGTAGGAACAGTTTGGTTGTCTAAGTGAAAATCAAATGATTTTTTTGGCTTTGGGTTTAAAATGTTGTCACAGGTCAGGTTCCCTGGGGAACGAGACTCAGCAATGGAGGTGTGGTGCAGAAAGTTTAAAAAGACCAACATCTTTGAGGGAGGCAAAGTAGCAGGACCAGGGAAAAGGAAATTGGGCTGGGATGCAGTCAGGAAAGTCGAATTGCGCCTGGGATGGCCCTGCAGCTGGGCCATGATGAGGTGAGGGGGCGGGGCTTTCTCCGTAGGTTAGTCGTTGGATCCAAGGGGTGTAACCCTGGGGTGAAGACAGGACCTGGAGAGAGACTCAGCTGAGCCAGCAGCCACCAGCATTCCCAGAAGCTGGGGAAGCGAGGACTTCATGGGTGTGTGGTGGGGAGAGAATACATCTGGGTGGTGTGCCACAGCGTCTGCTAGAAAGGTCAACAAAGTTGTGACATTTTCCACTTATGTTAAAAGGATTAATTTATCCCATAAATGTGCATTTTAAGTCCTCAAGTAAAGGACAGAAACCTAGTATAAACCTGCTTTACTAAGCCTTGATTCTCACATCGCTCAGTTTCTTTGAACTGTTGTACAGTTAATTTGTGCAGTGGATATCTGTAACTTTTCCCCAATTAAAATCAAGGACTGCTGCCGAGATGCTATGTTAAGATACACGTATGACACCAGGTTCTTAGAATGACCACCACCAAGTACTCGGTGGCTTTCTACTAGATTACCTCTTAAGGGTATCTTGCTTTAGGTCATGATAGAAATATCCAAAGCCCTGGTACCATATTCAGATAGTTTCTAGCAGAACATTTATTCCTTCATAACACAAGGATCAGAATTTTAGTCAATCAAAATACTTTATCTAAATTAACTGAACACTAGATTGAAAACTCTTTCAGGGCACAATAACAACATTGTCTGGAATGTTGTATCTTAGCATACACAATTTATGCTCCTGGAAGACAAGGAGTATACCTCATATTTTATATTTCAAGTGTTAACACAGTGCCTCTTCTTTAAGGGAGTTCAATAAACATTTACTCATGAAAAATACAGGTTTCTTTACAGATGAGTTACCTCATTAAATTGCCTAATTTCTGTGCTTTATTTCTCCTTGCCCAAGGTAAGGGATAAATTCTCAGGGATGTCAAAATATAAAGTATATCCCAATAACACAATTATCATGAAGTTATGTGAAGGGTCACCTCCAACATCAATTCCATTTAATCACTATGCTTTTAGTTCATGGTAGTTGGAAGATAGAAGTATTTTCTGTCAACTTAAATCAAGATAACAAAAATACAATTTTAAAGTACTTTCAGAAATCACTTTGTAATGTGCCAGTGTTGGTAAGAGGTCCTAGCCCTGGATCATCCAGGGCCTGCCATGATCGTTGCTGAAACAGATGTGATTTATTTTAGTGTCCGAGAAACAGGCACAATTCTGCTGTTCCCAGAACCTCTCCCCAGACAGAGTCAAAATCTCAAGTCCTTTAACAAGAGTGAGGCTTTGCTGTGAGGAGGGCCCTGTTCTGGGAGGGGAGACGAGGGCTCTCTCAGCACTGACGGGACTGCGGGAAATCACGGCCATCCTCAGCTCTTGCTGATGGCCACTTTAAAAATTGAGGATTTGTTAGCTCACGGGTTTCTTTCCACTCTTAAATCATGTTATGCTTTTCTTTCTACAACCAGGGAAGGGTTAAAATTTAACACTAGAAAAGATGGCATTCTGAAAAATTAAGTTCCCTGGCTGAGAACAACTGTTTCTGAGGGAGAGGAGAGGCAAGCCGTGTTAACAGGTGAGCCAGGGCGGTCTGCCTGCTCCAGAAACGTGTGTCAGGCTGGCTCTGCTACTTCTAATTGTTCTTACTGAAAAAAACATAGACTGTGAAGTTTGACATAAAAAATACTAACCAACATGATAATTTTATTACTTTAGTAGATTCTTAATAATGCTTAGGAAACAACCTCTAAATATGAAGAAAACCATACTTAATAATTTCCACTTCTCAGTGTTTATCCTGGAGATACACTAATTTGTGTGTATCTGTAACAGTCAAAAGATTCAAACAACCTAAATGTCCACAAAGGAGAGTACTGTTAAATAAACTGTGTCCATACAATGGGACATGACACACCTGTTAGAGACTGTGGCAGGTGGACATAAACTGAAGTACAACTACTGCCAAGACACAGTCAGTGAAAAAAGCACCATTATGTAAAAAAGGGGGAGGGAGGAGAATATACATTACATTTGCGTGTATATGTACAAATTGTCACTAAAAGGATACACAAGAAACTGCTGTTTACTGCTTGCCCATTTGTAGTTGAGTTTTTTCCAAATATACGTGTTACTTAAAAAAACTAAGTAAAAAATAATAAGAGTGAGGACATTGTCAAGAAAGTGAAAAGCAAACAGAATAGGAGAAAATATTTGCAAATCATATTATCTGATAAGGATCTAGTATCCAGAATATCTAAGGAACTCACAAAACTCAACAACAAAAAACAACCCCATTGACAAATGAACAAAGGACTTGAACAGGCATTTCTCCAAAGAAGATATACAAATGGCCAACAAACACATGAAAAGATGCTCAACATCATTAGTCATGACAGAATTGCAAATGAAAACCACAATAAGATACCACTTCACACCTGTTAGGATGGCTGTAATTAAAAAAAAAGCCAAATAACAAGGCCAGGATGTGGAGAAATCGGAACCCTCATACGTCACTGATGGGAATGTAAAATGGTGCAGCAGCTGAGGAAAACTTTGACAGTTCCTCACAAAGTTAAACATTTGAATCACCATATGACACAACAATTCCACTCCTAGGTATATTCCCAAAAGTGAAAACAGGGACTCAAACACACACTTGTACGTGAATGTTCACAGCAGCACTATTCACAATAGCCAATAAGTGGAAATAATCCAAATGTCTATCAATGGATGAGCAGATAAACTGGTATATATGTGTACGCTGGAATATTCTTCAGCCATAAAAAGAATGAAGTACTGACAAATGCTACCAGGTGGAAGAACCTCAAAAACATCATGCTAAGTGAAAGGCAGACACAAAAGGTCACATATTGTATGATTCCATTTATATGAAATGTCCAGAAGAGGTAAATCTGTAGAAACAGAAAGCAGATTGGTGGTTGCCAGGGGCTGGAGGGAGCGGGAAATGGAGAGTCACACTTGAATGGGTACAGGGTTTTATTTTGGAGTGATGGAGATGTTTTGGAACTAGATACAGGTGGTGGTAGCACAACGTTGTGAATGCACTAAAGGCCACTGAATTGGTCACTTTAAAACGGCCAGTTTTGTTAGATGAACTGCATCTCAGCTGAAAACAAAAACAGAATTCAAACTGGAAATGCCCTTTCCTCTTCACTTGCTAGGCCCTCATTAGAATTCCAAGCCCCAGTGTGGTCAATGTGCTTGAGAGAGACGTGGAGAAACTAGAATGCACAGTGGGAGAAAGGGTAACACTGATGAAGGCAGTGCTTTTCTGGGCTTTTGCCTTAAAAACCAGCTGAAGGAAGGAGATTTAGAGGAGAAATGAGCAGTTCTGTTCTGGACCTGTGTTCCACAGTCTGAGTGGAGATGACAAGGATACGAGTCTGGAACTCAGGGATAAAACTGTATAACAGTGTTAGAATTATGTCCTTGGCTGTGTGTCTTAGAGCTTCTTGAGGACAGGGCCTTCTCAGGCCCGGAAGTGAGTATCTGTGAAATGACAAGTGGCAGCAAAGGTGTGGTTGAAGAGAAGGTAAGCATGCTGTGCTTTTATTGAGGTCCAGGCACCTGATCATGGCTTGCAAGGAGGGTGACCGTAGGTCTGATTTGCTCAGCATAATCCTAGTTTGCACCTGCTGTCCCCATGTAATTTATAATGTCACCCTTTCACTCTCAGCATTGTCTCAGTTTGTACAGTAAATTACGTTTATTGAGGTCCAAGCACCTGATCATGGCTTGCAAGGAGGGTGACCGTAGGTCCCGATTTGCTCAGCATAATCCTAGTTTGCACCTGCTGTCCCCATGTAATTTATAATGTCACCCTTTCACTCTCAGCATTGTCTCAGTTTGTACAGTAAATTATGTGGCCACTCTTTGCAGAAGAAAAGAATGAATGAAATACATGTAATTCCTTCAATACAACGGCAAGTGTAAGAAAGTGTAAGAAGGCTACGAGACACATCATGGCAATTTTAAAAAAGCACTTTAGAATAAATGTAACTGTTTATTTTCAGGGATTGACTCAATAGTATAGGAGAGTCTCATTCTTACGCTTCCATCAAATAGCAGATTAACCGCATCCCCTCCTCTTTCCTTCCCTTTTATGATATGCTCAGAGAATTTCAGAATTACAAGGGGACCTGAAAAGTTATCTTTTCTTGTTGTTCTTCCCATGCAAACATGCATTTTATGACATTGAGACAGCACGTCACATGTCTCCCATTGGTTATCTCAATTGGGCAGTAACATCTCCAAATCTTCAAATAAACACTGTTCAACCTTACTGAAAAAAGAAATCTTGTGCTAAAAATTAGGAATACAGTAAAATTAAGTAACTGAAGGTATGTTCTTGTTGCTTGAATTAGTTTTCCATTGCTATGCAACACAAGCTTGTGATATAGTCTAACATAACTTTTGCTCATTTAACAAAATAAACCTAAGTCCAAGAAAATATAACTTAACACTACTACCAAAAACCTAAATACAGAGATCCCATCCCCAAAAAAGAGACTTACAGAGTTTTGAAAAGCATGTTTATGTGACTGCACATAAATGTTTGTGTAAAAAGGGCATTATGACAGTTGATACCACAAAGATTACAGTAAGAAAAAGCACTTTATGACAATATTTCACAAATTCACAAGGATCACTTTAATATACAAAGCAACTGCTACCATTCTGAACACAAAGCAGCTAATATGTACATAGTGTTAATAAAATGCATTATAACTCAGTACATTTTTTCTCTTTACACAGATAAAGCACAAAAAGATTTAGGTAAAAAAATTAAAACAGGGATGTTTCTAGAATGTAGGGAATTTCCCTCATTATAGTTATTTATTTAGTATTCAACTCCAATAGTAACATCAGAGTTAAAAAATCAATACCCTGTTTTGTGCTGATAGTTTTGGGGGGAGGTATTCTTTACCCCAATCCTCAAGGAAAAATCAAAAAAACAAACACCTTTCTCTCTAGAAACTTCCCTGATTATTTTGTTTCTAAAAAGTTTCAAGTGATACATCTAGGTTAGAAATAATTCCTTTTTTAGGTGGGGACGACAACTGACATGTGGACAAACCAGTCAGGGACAACTTTACATGGAAAACTGCTAAGTAGCACTCTTTGCCATCCCTAATAAATCTATACTCAAGAAAAATGTTGACAAATTATTTCCCACTTGTAATATAAATAATTTTATTACATACACAAATTGGAGTGGCACCTGGATAAAAATACGTCTATAAAGCATTTACCAATTCAATTTTAAAAACATAAGAAAATAAAACCTCCCAAACACAACAACAGATCATCCCACTTGGCCAGCTAACAGGAGATCTCCATCCGCAGGGATTCTCTTCCTCCCTACCAGTTTTAAACTATTTCAGATCTACTCTCACATCTCTGAGATTCCTCAGAAAGAAGCTTGGAAATGCCATACTTCCAAAGGCAAGTATTAAATAATGCCTGTACAAAGTAGGTAAAATCTGAATTTCCTACTGTTTGACCCCTTTCAAAGACATTTCCTGAAGATTATTCATTTTCCTTTTACTTGCTGGTGAGATTAATTCAAACGTTTCATGCTATACCCAGCCAGAACCTGCGCCCACAGAACTAGAATGCAGACAGGCCAATACTTTCTCTCTGTGCTGAACAACTCTGCCTGTTTATAATATCAACTTGCTTCACAGGCTTTGTTCTATTTTTTTTCTATTTTTATTTTTTTAAAAAATAAATTTCAAGCTAAAACACCTGAAATATAATCCCTCCATTCAAACAGTATCTGGTCCCTCTTAAAGTCTGTCTGCCCCCCGAGGACACATACAAAGCCTTAAGCTACATTCACTAATCAACAAGAACTTATCATAAGCAGATGAGACAGATGGAACTTCAGCACCCTGTTTGATTATGTGAAATTCTTCCATACTGACTCAGCTTCATGATATGTCCACCCTCAGGGATCAGTGCCTCTCCCAGCCATTGCTAGAGTCGAGGAAACCAGTTCCTAGTACATACAGTGACTGTGCAGTCAACTCAAAAGGTCAACATGTCAATGTAAAAGTATTCAAGATGTATGTCAGCCACCCGACAAAAAGTTCTAGTTGTGCTTTGTACAACTCAGGGAGCAATTTATCCCACAAATCTTTACCTACAGGCTTACGAAGCACACTGCAACCTCCCCTCCTCACCCGAAAGCAGTCAAATCTAGGCATTATTTCTTTGATGTAACAAAGCCAATTTACAGTGAAAAAAATTTAGTCAAATGATTACATGTGGTCTCCATGATGACAATAATTAATTGCCTTGAAAAAATCTTTTACTGTTCTGGACAAATTATATCTTGGTATCCTACAGACAGTATTAATATTAGGGTGAGGATAAAGTCACATTTAAAATTGGAAATAAATATTTATTCACTTGAGTTGCTTTTCCTTCTGTCTTTATCCATGATGAAAAAGAGGAAGATAGGGTTTGAACCCATCTTTTAATCAGCCGGGCTAGTCAAATCTAATTTCCTGGTATTTTTCTTTTACAGCTATATATAAGGCTAGCCTTTAGGTGCTAAAATATTTTAATCAATGAATAGCTTCCATAAAAAAGTCACACGATTTGAAGAAAGGGGAAAGACATAAAAAGTCAGTTGACAATTAATTAATGAGGGAATTTCTCAAGTTGCTAATACCCACACCGGGTCATTTTTAAAAGTGCAAGTTACACCAAACATTTACAAAGACTATAATGTAAATATAATCCAAATAAATATACAACTTTTGTATTAGGTCAATGGGAAACAACATACCAACAGTTTTCAGGGTTACAAAAGCAACAAATAAAGCCTCTTGAAAATAACCGAAAAGATGTATAACCACTAGTTCTAAAACCCACTTTAATTCAAAATCTTAACGTTAAGATATTAGCCTTACTTAATCCTGCAAAATGAAGCAGCCTTTTTGATCTTCAAAATAAAGAGACCAATGTGTGCTAATAGCTGACTGTAGTTGATCAGAGAATTAAAAACGTTAAAAATGAAAACAATCTAGATTGAAGTCACTTCAAGTAAGTAGAAGCATCCTGGTTTAAACAAACTTGTTTCTTCCTAAGCCTTTCTTTGTATGATTCCACATGTCACCCCAAATAGTCAAAAGGATAGTAGGGATTAGGCCTGAGAGACAGAGATGACCTTCAGCCAGAGGACTCTGATTGGACAGCCTGCCGACTGGCATCGTGCTTTCAGATATGAGCACTGCTGCAGACAACCTCAAAACACATTTCCCGACTCAAATGAAAACACCAAAATTCCTCCCCCAGGATGATTTCTGAAAAGTCAGTGGTACGTTTTAGAAGTTATCTTCAAAATGTTCTTACCACTGTTAATAGCTGCCAGAGACAAAGCATAAAAACCAAATATTTTTTTGGGGGGGTAGCTTTCAAGTGACTAGTAACATTTAAAAGTATCAAGCCAAAGAAAACTAACAATAAAAAAAGGTAAAATACTTGGAAGAAAATTAGAAGATAAAAATCAATCATGAGTGCTGGAGTAATGCAGTCCAAGAAACTACCAAAAGGGATGCACTAGAACAAGCAAAAATGTAAAATTTCATCTGACCTCAATATACTATAATACTCAGCATTCCTGAATTAAAAGCTCTCAGAGCTTCAGATTATATACTGTATGTATATATATATATATGTACACATATATTATACAAATGCCATATCCCCCCCAAGAATATCTAAATGAACAGAGCACCTATGACAATATTATGGTTGCCAATATGGTACTTGAGTTTGAAAAAGAAGGAACTTTAAACTTAAAATTACACCTGATATCAATATTTTAATAATGTGAACACATTGGATCTAGCCCTTTCTAAACCACTTTTCAGTTAAACACTATCAAAGCTTGAAAACTTATAAGAGCAATATATCAAAAATAAACCCCTCCCACTTCATTTTTATTAGAGTTCATCTGTCCTATAGATAAAAGTGCCAAATGGCCCTATATTTGCAAAGTGAGCAATACCAAACTTTTTATTTCTAAGCAAATCAGTAGCATATGTACAGATTCCTATGTTGACATTTTCATTCCCTTTTGGCCAATAATGAAGAGAAAAAACATTTATAATGTGGCCACATATGTTCTTGGCTATAAGATTTTTTTTAAGTTATGTCTTTTTCTTAATAAAGATTCTCAAAGTTGCATGCTTAAAAACAAACACCTTTTTCCAATTCTCATTAAAAAAAAAGTCTGCACAAAAGATGCTTAATTTCTAACTGTATAAACTGAAATCTTCAAGTCTCTCCAAGGGTCTAAAACAGATTTAGCAACTGAATATGTTTCTTACCTCATCATTAAGTAACTGACTTCAAACCAGTGCAATCATCCTTAGGTACAAAGGACCCGGTCTTAGTAACTTATAAATCCAAACAGCTAATATGGATGTGACTGCCTTGATTTATCAGGGACTGCAGAGGACCACCAACTTCCTAACTGAATAGAAAGCCTCAACTTTTGAAAAATGTTCAATTTTAGAGAACACAACTTGCTAAATACTAGGCAATTTTCATTTATAAAGTGTATGATATTCAAAATGTTCAATTTTGACCATTTGACTCATTAAGAAAGAATTCTAGTTTGTGAACATATTTGTGATTTTGCTTGGTTTCTGTTAAACCAATTTTGGAAAATGACACATCTATGTTGGTATACAAATAATTTTTATGCTATACCTTTCTCCACTAGCTCAGCAGGATAAACATAAAACTTTACAGTTGTTTGAAAGCCTTCTTGAGAATCTGGTGAATTGTCCAAATATAAGACTACATCACTCAATTCTTAGAATGATGCTCCTTCATAAACTCTGTTCATCCTTGAAAAAAGACAATGGTTTGTTATAAACAAAAATAAACCATTTACAAATATTAATTAAAAATCTTCCTTTTCAAAATGAACCCAATAAATAATATGCATATTTGCATATTTTGTTAACACAATTAACAAACTTTTAAAAATAACCCATGACCAAATATAAAACATTAATTTTTCAGACTCTCTTTTAAACAGAATAACTTTGTCAAATAAGAAATTATATCCAACATTATGTCAGTCTCCAATTTTTTACATCCACCTTAGTCTTATTTTTCTTTTGAAGGGTAACTTTTAGATTTACCAGGCTTAGTGAGTAAAATGAGTAATTAATATTAAAAGGAGTACTGGAAAGAATGTATGATACATACAAATACAGACTGTTATAGTCAGGAGTCAAAACAGGTAGCTTATAGAACAACAAAGGCTACATAGCATATTGGAAAGCTAAAGCATAATTATCCTTTTTAGACAAAAACAACAAAAAAATGTTTTCCAAGAATGACAATCCAAACATTGTAGTACAGCAGTTATTCAAACATGTCTGAAAAAAATTATTTTCCTTGTGCACAGCTAATACTGTACTTTTTAGAACCATATCCTTACAATTTCTTTCATTAAAAAATTCACTAGAAATATTCTGTTAAAGTATGTATGTTAATATGGAAAAGATTTAAAATTAGTATTTTTCTACAACATATAACATTTTATAAACAATATGTCACTTTATTTATTTAAACTTGAAGGCCTTCTGTTGGTGGTATAATGTAAGTGCAAATGGGAACAGTTTAATTAGAAATATCCTTTTAAGTAAATGAGTGACAATATAAATATTTTTGAAGGCGATGAGAAAAACATTTATTTAAAAACCTTGTTATATAACTCAAGGGATTGGTTTACTAAGGAGCATCTTTTTACTAAGAACTTAGTACTAACTAAAACAAGCTTTGTACTTTTATTTACTTCCATTTAATTTAAAAATTCAAATACCATGCTTTTTCATTCAGTTGGTTACTTCTTTTAATGTACTGAAAAATGTGGAACACCTACAGAATTGAATTAAGAAGCAACAACCGCCCTGTAGAAGAGCTGTAGTCAACACAGAATGTTTTTAAGAACCAAGGACAAGTTTTCAGTATTGAAGAAGAGAATGTACATAGAAAACACTCCGAATTCATTCTTAATTTCTTCAACACCATACTAAAATTCCTTCCTGGAGGGTATGTCTCTTAACAATTTTCCATAATTCACAATGAAATGTGAAAACATGTCAATTTGGCAATCAAGCTCTTCATTGAATCTTACTTACTTTATGCATGCGGCCCACACATTACTTCAGCTCAAGAAGCTGGGGTAATTCTGTCCCTAAGGCAATCAAGGAGTCAGCACAAACCTTGAAATCGTTTAAAAAAAGATTTCCTTTTCCTCATTTCCCCCATCAATTTACAAGTAAACGAATTATTACTTTCTGAAGAGGGCGGGGGATGAAAAGCAGAAGTCTCTTCATGATTCCTGGTGCTGAAAATTTCTCGAGGGGAGAAGTGGAGGCAGGTGTTGGAACATTCACAGTTTAATGCAAAAGCACAAATGAATGAAATTCTGTAGTTGCTTTCAGGCAGTTTTGCGCATAGAAAAAAAGAAATGTTTAGAAAATAAAATGTTTATTTTGTCTTTCTGGTTGTGGCCAAGCCAGTTCTTTTTCCACCATAACAGGTGAAATTTAAATCCCAAATTAATCTGATTTGTGGCAGTAAAGGTCCTTAAGTGCTTTTAGCTCCTCAATCAGTGTCTTGTTTTGGTTTTCCAGAACTGCCACTCTGTTTTCTAAACATTTCACATATTCTTTCTTCTTTCTACGACATTCTCGTGCTGCTTCCCTACAAGCAAAAAAGGACAGGAAAAATTATGCAACATTTCTATATCATTTATTTTGGGTTAGACACAGTACTTTTTTTTAGAGAATTAGTTCAAAGCAACAAACATTTTAATATATTAAAGACTAGGCATTTGAAGAAATGACTTGGAAATTGCCTTATATAAAATTTTAATATACCATAGAAGGTTGATTTAAAAATAACAAATATGGGGGCTGGCCCAGTGGCATAGCAGTTATGTGCACGCACTCCACTTTGGCAGCCCGGGGTTCACAGGTTCGGATCCTGGGAGCGGACCTACGCACTGCTTATCAAGCATGCTGTGGCGGCGTCCCACATAAAGTAGAGGAAGATGGGCACGGATGTCAGCCCAGGGCCAGTCTTCCTCAGCAAAAAGAGGAGGATTGGCAAGAGATGTTAGCTCAGGGCTAATCTTCCTCAAAAAAACCCAAAACACAAAAAAACCCCAAATGTGAAAACCCCCAAACAACCAAAAGCACTGAACGAGCACTTAAAAATTACATCTATCCCTGTGTATTAAAATGCTCTGCATCATACCTATAAAACAGGAACTTCTATCAATATCAGTAACCAAGGCAATATTAAGACTAAATTTCAGTGTGAAAAACATCTTTTAAATAGAAAAATCTCAGAAACTCATCATTTCAGGGCATTAAAAAAAATCTAACACAACAGTCTTTTCAACAAATGATGTTGGGAAAACTGGATATCCATCCACATGCAAAAGAATGAAGTTGGACCTTTACCTAACACTGTATACAAAAATTAACTCAAAATGAATTAAAGACCAAAAAGTAAAACCTAAAAACTATAAAACGTCTAGAAGAAAATATAGGGGAAAAGCTTCAACACACTGAATTTGGCAGTGATTTCTTGGCTATGCCACCAAAAGCACAGGCAACCAAAGCAAAAATAAACAAATAGGACTACACCAAACTTATATCTGATACGGGTTAATATCCAGAATATATAAAGAACTCCTGCAACTCAACAACAAAATAACCTAATTAAAAAATGGTCAAGAACTTGAATAGACATTTCTCTAAAGAAGATGTATAAATGACCCAAAAGCATACAAAGAGATGCTCAATATCATTAATCATTAGAGAAATGCAAATCAAAATCAAAATGAGATACCACCTCATACCCACTGGGATGCCTCCTATTAAAAATAACAACCCCAAACCCCAAACAAACAGAAAATAACAAGTGTTGACAAGGATGTGAAGAAATTTGAGCCCTGGTGCACCGTTGGTGGGAATGTAAAATGGTGCAGCTGCTACAGAAAACACGATGGTGATTCCTCAAAAAATTAAAAATAGAATTACCATATGATCCAGCAATCCCACTCTTGGGTATATATCCAAAAGAATTTAGAGCAGGATCTCGAAGAGATGTAGCCAGCCCTGGTGGTCTAGTGGTTAAGATCTGGTGCTTTCACCACCTCGGCCCAAGCTCATTTCCCAGTCTGGGAATCACACCACCCACCTATTGGTTGTCATACTGTGGTGGCTACATGTTGCTGTGATGCTGAAAAGCTATGCCGCTGGTATTTCAAATACCAGCAGGGTCACCCATGGTGGACAGGTTTCAGTGGATCTTCCAGACTCAGACAGACTAGGAAGAAAAACTTGGGCACTCACTTCCGAAAAAATTGGCCATGGAAACCCTATGAATAGCAGCGCAGCATTGTCTGATACAGTACTGGAAGGTGACAGGATGGTGCAAAAAGACCAAACAGGGTTCTGCCCTGCTGTACAGAGGGTTGCTAGGAGATGGAATTGACTTAATAGCACTAACAACTTGAAGAGATATTTGCACACCCATGTTCACAACAGCACTGTTCACAACAGCCAAGAGGTGGAAGTAACCCAAATGCCTGTCAACAGATGAATAAATAAAAAAAGTGCTATATACATACAATGAAATACTACTTAGCCTTTAAAAAGAAGGAAATCTTGTCACATGCTATAACATGGATGAACCTTGAGGATACAGTGCTAAGTGAAATAAGCCAGGCATAAAAAGACAAATACGGTATGATTTCACTTATATGAAGTATCTAAATTAGTCACTCATAAAACAGAATGTAGAACGGTGACTGCCAAGGACGGGGGCAGGAGGAAGTGAGGGGAGTTGTTTATTTAACACAGTTTTAGTTTTGCAAGATGAAAAAGTTGTGAAGATCTATTGTACAACAATGTGAATATACTTAACACTACTGAACTATATACTTAAAAATGGTTAAGATGGTAAATTTTATATGTCTTTTACCAAAATTAAAAATAAATTATTAAAAAAATCTAACATTAAAAATAATAAAAAAATATCTTTTGGAGAGCTACTAAGTCTAAACTAGTAAACTCTTTTTTAGCTGTATGTAGATAAAAGCCATATCTTATTCTTTAATATCCCCTGTCAGTAGCGCAGGGATTGGCACAAGGTAAGTACTTAGTGTTGAATGAACATAAGAGTTGAAAGCAAAAAAGTTCCAAGTCTTTAAAAAATTTAAAAAAGCAGCAATTTACAATCCCTCATTTACAACAGTGGCAGTGTAGCACAGCAGTTAATAGTAGTATCTTCAGGGTCAGATTCTTAGGTTTAAGTGGTTCTACACTTTACCAAGTATGTGACCACAGGCAAATTACTTAACCTTCGTTTCCTGACAGTAAAAAAGGATAATATGATCTACCTCAAAAGTTTTATGAGGATTAAACGAGTTGACAGATGAAAAGCACATGAAATAGTGGGTGGCATTCTGTAAATGTTATATATGTGTTAGCTATTATTATTTCTAGATAACTCAAATGGTAGTACATTATAACTCCATTAAGGTCTTCATCCCCATATAGCCTATCAGTTCAGGAAAAAAAAAAGGAGCATTTTCTTCTAATGCAAGCTGAGTTTTGGAATTAAGAAAACCGCACCTAATGTTATATTATCCATGATAGAGAGATATGAAGAACACATGATCCACTGCATCACTCTACCACTGGAGAAAATTTTTTTGGAAATGGTTTGAAAAATGGCCCAACATTCCCATGAAGAGTGAACAAGACAAGCCAAGAATGCTACGAGGTCAAGAGAGATGGAAACGGTGACAGTACGATTGATTGAGAGATCAATCTGGATATTCTGTATGTGGTGGACTCTAACAATACAGAAAACATGTGGGATGTACATACACTTACAAATCTAATTTCAGCCAGGGCTGACTAATCTTGTTTCCTTTGCTTTCTCCTCTCCATCCTCTGAGAATTTCCAGTCCACAAGTGCCCATATGAATGCAATGTCTACATACAAGTTTCCAAAGTTAAACTAGTATGATCCTAAAGGTTAGTCTCCCAACTTTGTTCCACGAAAATCGGTATACTAGTGTTGTGAAAGATTAAAATATACACTTCTCAAAAGAGAAAAAAAAAGAAACAGTGGGCGAAGAAAATGAACACATTTTTTAAATGCAAGACCTTCTCAATCCTTTTGATATACTAATGTGAACTGACACTCTCTCCAAAGAGGAATTCTTTGCAGCATGTCCCAAACTGATTTTGACTATACAATACTTTTTTGGGAGAATAAATTTCAAGTAACACTGTCTTGCAGAATGATGCTCAAGGTAGGCACAGTTTAAAATAAGCCAATTTGGATACCAATTTAATACAGTATGATCAACCAGCAAGAGTTCTAGCTGAGGGTCAGGAGGTCTGGGTTCAGATCCTGGCTTCGACACTAACTAGTTGTGTTGCTTCCAGCAGGTCCCTTCCCATTCAAGGACTGTTTCCTCATCTGTTTATACAAAAAAACCCAACCAACCAAACAAAAAGGACTAATCAACATGTGTCAAACCAAGAGAGTTAGCTTTGTATTAAGGTGTATGCAAAACCAGGGAATAAACATGGCATGTCACTGAAAGCACGAATTTTAGTTGATGGGGCAGATGGGCGGCAAGCGTTTTCACAGTAAAATGAGCATTACTATATTTTGGAGTAGAATACAAAATTCAAATAAACTTTAAATAAATCTTTAGTTTGGCGAGTGCTTCTTAAAGCTCATCAAAAATTTCTAAGTATTTTTAAGAACAGAAGAGAATGAAAGGATTAGTCTGAGGACATCGTGTGAAGAATAAATGGACCTCTGATATCTCTTCCAGCACAGAAAGAGGATCTTATGATTCCAAGCATTCTTGTAAACAGATGGGCTATAAATTCTGAAAATTGATTTGACAGACATTTTTAGAAAAGAGTTCTGGGGCCAGCCCGGTGGCAGAAGCGGTTAAGTGCGCACGCTCCGCTGCAGCGGCCTGGGGTTCACCGGTTCGGATCCCAGGCGCACACCGATGCACTGCTTGTCAAGCCATGCTGTGGCGGCATCCCATATAAAGTAGAAGAAGATGGCCCCAGATGTTAGCTCAGGGCCAGTCTTCCTCAGAAAAAAGAGGAGGATTGGCAACAGATGTTAGCTCAGGGCTGATCTTCCTCACAAAAAAAAAAAAAAAAAGAGTTCTTTCACATAATGTGTTTCAACATCCTCCTCCTTCATTTACTGAACTAATTCTTTGCCTCAGTATAATTTTATTGTTTCACTTATTCTTTCCTTTTTCAGTATCTTCAATTCTTCTATACTACCTGTTTTCTCTTTTGCTTTTGAAGAAGTTTATGAATTGTATTGATTTTTTAACAACCAATTTTTAGTTTCAATGATTTTTTTCTATTGGTTTTCTCTTTTCAATTTCATTGATTTTAATTTGCTCTTTTTTTCTAGTTTGTTACCACGGAAGTTAGGTTGGCAAACTTTTTTAAAGGGCCAGATTGTAAATATTTCAGGCTTTGCAGACCATATAGCCTTTGTCACAACTACTCAACTCTGCTGTTGTAGGATGGAAGCAACCATGGGTAATACATAATGAAATGAGCCTGGCTGTGTTCCAATAAAACTTTATTTATAAAAACAGGCAGTGAGGTGCAGTTTGCCAGCCCCTGACACTGATGATTGATTTAAGACTTTCTTTGATTGAGCTCCATCTCACAAATGTTTGTAATATTTTAATTTGCATTCAGTTCAAAGTGTTTTTTTATTTCCCTTGAGACTTCCGTTTTGACCTACAGATTTAGAAATGTTTGATATTTATTTAATTTCCAAACAACTGGGGATTTTCCCAGATGTTTTATAGTCCAAGAACACTTTTTCTATTCTCTTAAATTAACAAGTGTCATATAAATGTCAAATAGGTGTAATTGGTTGATAATGTCATTCAGATCTTCTATGTCTTTATTTTCTGTCATCACTGAGAAGGGTGCTGAAGTCTTCAACTATAATTATGGATTTGTTCCTTTCTCCTTTTAGTTTCATCAGCTTTGGTCTCATGTATGTTGAAGCTCTGTTAGTAGCATACACATGTAGAATTACTATGTCTTCTTAGAGAACTGACCCCTTTATCATTATATAATATCCTTCTTTATCCCTGACAATGTTCCAGCTTCCTTTTGATTACTATTTGCATGGTATATTCTTCTCCATCCTTTCCCTTGTAACCCATCTATGTCTTTATATTTGAAGTGAGATTCTTGTAGATAGCATATTGTTTAGGTCTTGGTTTTTTATTCAGTTTTATGTCTTTTACCTGAGTTAGACCAAGGTTTGGCAAACTAAAGCTCATGGATCAAACCCACATAGCCTGTTTTTTTCAACTGATAAACGTCTAGCCAGACTAACCAAAAAAGTGACAGAGAGAAGCCACAAATTATCAATATCAGGAATGAAATCCCTATTAATCCCAGATATTAAAAGGATAGTTAAGTAAATACTATAAACAATTCTATGTCCATAAATTTGACAACTTAGCAAGAAATGGACCAAATCCTTAAAAACAGAAACTTCTAAAACTCAATGAAGAAATAGATAGTCCGAGTTATCTGGTATCTATTCAAGAAATTAAATTCATGGTTTAAAAAAAAACTTTCAAAAAAAAAGAAATCTCCAAGCCCAGATGGTTTTACTGGCAAATTCTACCAAATATTTAAGGAATAAATAATACTAATACAACCACTTCCAGAAAAAGAGAATACTTCCTAACTCATTTTATGAGGCCAACATTACCCTGATAACAAATCCAGACAGAAACATTACAAGAAAAGAAAACTAAAATCACCTATTAGTCATGAACATAGATGCGAAAATCCTCAACAAAGTATCAGCAAATCAAAGCCAGCAATATGTTAAAAATGATGAAACACCATGACCATGTGTGGGTCTATTCCAGGAATGCATGCATTAACACTGGAAAATCAATGTAATTCACCCTAATAACAGACTAAAACATATGATCACCTCAATAGAGTCAGAAAAGCAGCTGACAAAATTTAACAACCATTTATGATAAAAACTCCCAGAAAACTAGGAATAGAAGAAAGCTTCCTTAACCTACTTAAGAGCATTTACAAGGAATCTACAGCTATCATCATATTTATGGTCTCCCAAAGATGTCCATGTCCTAATCTCTGTAATCTGTGAATATGTTACCTGACATGGCAAATGGGAATTAAGATTGTTAATCAGCTGACTTAAAATAGGAAAGTTATCCTGGATTATCTGGGTGGGCTGAATATAATAATAATAAAAAAAAAAAGTGGAAGAGAGGAAGAAGATATGGCTACAGGAGGATGACACAGAGAAATGCAATATTGCTAACTATGAAGACAGAGAAAGGAAGCCATGACATGTCAAGGAATGTTGGGTAGCCACTAGAAGCCAGAAAGGACAAAGAAACAGATTCTTCCCTAGAACCTCCAGAAATGAACACAGCCCTGCTGACACCTTGATTTTAGCCCAACTTCGACCCATGGTGGCCTTCAATTCTAGAGAATTGTAAGATAATAAACTTGTGTTGTCTAAGCCACTAAGTTTGTGGCAATTAGCGAGAAGCAGCAAGAAAACTAATGTACTTCCTAAGATGGGGAAAAGAGCAAAGATGTCCTCTCTCATCACTCCTATTCAATATCTTATCAGAAGTCTCAAACTCTGCAATAATACAAGAAAAGAAAAGGCATACAGATTAGTCATGTGCCACATAATGACGTTTCAGTCAATGACAGACCACATATATGATGGTGGTCTCATAAAATTAGTGCCATAGAGCTTAGGTGTGTAGTAGTCTGTATCATCTACGTTTGTTTAAACACTCTATGATGTTCGCACAACGATGAAATCACCTAATGACACATTTCTCAGAATGTATCCTTGTTGTTAAGTGATGTATGACTGTAGAAAGGAAGAAATAAAACTGTGCATATTTGTAGATGACACGATTGTCTATGTAGAAAGTCCCAAAGAATCTACAAAAAAGGCTCCTAGAATAATAAGTAAATTTAGAATAGTTACATGATAAAAGGTTAATAAAGAAGTAAATTTTATTTCTATATACCAGCAATGAACAATCAAATATTTAAATTTAAAAAACATATATACCGTTTAAAACAGTCCCCCACTGTTACCAAGAAAATGAAAACCCAAAGCCCAGAAGTATTTAAGTATAAATCTAAGAAAATATGTGCAGGATTTATATGCTGTAAAATGGACAGGATATTGTGTTCAGAGAATGGAAGACTCAGTATTATTAAGATGTCAGTTCTCCTCAATCTGATCTATATACTCAACACAATCCTAAGCAGCAAACTTTCTCTTAGACATCAACTGATTTTAAAATTTATATAAAAATGAAAAGAAACCAGAATATTCAAAACAATTCTGTAAAAGAACAAAGTTGGAGGACTCACACTATTAAATTCAAAACTTAATATGAAGCTACAGTAATTAAGACTTCGGGTATTGGTGAAAGGACAGACATGCAGATCAATAGAACAAGCTAGACAGTCCAGAAACAGACGTACACAAATAGGGTCAAATAATTTTTGACAAAAGTGTAATGGCAGTTCAATAGAGAAAGAATAGTCTTTTTATAAATGGTGCTGTAACAAATGGATGTCCATATACAAAAAATGAACCCTGACACATCTCACACCTTATACAAAAGTTAACTCAAAAGGATCATAGACCTAAATGTAAAACATAAAATTGTAACACTTGATATAGAGCAACTAGAACCCTCACACATTGCTAGTGGGACTGCAAAATGGTTCAGCCACTTTGGAAAACAGTTTGGCAGCTTGTTATAAAGTTAAAAATATACTTACCTTTCCTCTTAGCCAGCCCACTCCTAGATATTTACTCTAGTGTATTGCAAGTCCATATAAAAACCAGTATGTAAGTGTTTACAATAACTTTATTCATAATCCTCCAAAAATGGAAACTAAGATGGGCGAATGGATAAATAAACCACAGTATACCCATAGAATGGAATACCAGGGATAAAACCAACTATGGATTCATACAACACTATCAATGAATCTTAAGTGCATTTTGCTAAGTGAAAGAAGCAAGATCCAAAAGGCTGCACACTATGTGATTCCACTTATATGAGATTCTGGAAAAGGCATAACTATAAGGACGGAAAACAGTTCAGTGGTTTCCAGGGGCTAGGGGCTGGGGTAGAGGCTGATTACCAAGAGGTATCACAAGGGATTCTTTTTAGGGTGGTAAAACTGTCCCGTGGCACCATGGTGGTAGAGACATGATACGATACATCTGTCAAAACCCATAGAACTACAGCACAGTTAGCTATAAAGGGTAAAGTTAACTATATGCAAATTTAAAAATAAAAAACAGGATGTTGGGGAATTCCAGAATTGAATGAAGGTGGTGACAAATCTAACCGGACTACAAATGTATGACATAACCTCATTAAAGAGAGTGGCGAAAAAAGGAGCAGACCTAAGTAACTCTGAAAACACTGCTTTCACTGGTACTTTAAGGCTAAAAACAAAAAGAACTGTACATAAATACTGTATTGTAATTGGTAAATCTGTTTCTCACAGGGGCATAAGTTAGCAATTCTGAAACTGTTTTATATGTATACTAGAGTTAAACAAATATGTAAATAAACTGTATTTAATGGAAAGCCAAGTTTCAGTCAGACAAATAAGTTACAATTAAGCCTGGAACCACAGGCTAACATAAACCCTGTGGTTCCAGATTAGGGTCAGAGAAGTTAGGATGAACTCATTTATTTTAGTAATATACAGACACCGAAATACAGATGTGTGCATACATGGGTTGGTATACACAAATGTATTTCCCAACTGTGTCCACGAACAAAGAGCACACCTAGTGCCCAGTTCTTGATTTCTAAATACCATTTTCCAATAAAAGGAACTAGGGCTCATTGAAGAAATGGCTGATTCCATGGCCAAGGCAGGGAAAACACGAGAAGCTGAGCCTGGAAAATCTCGTAGTGCCAGAAAGGAAGGACATGCTTAAAAAAAAAATGGGACATCAAGAGGACACAGAAACCAACTTGTCAGAGCTCCCAGTGGCCAAAACTGGATCACTCTGAACAACATAATAGATAGGTAATATTGGATTATAGCCCCGAAAATAAATATTCCTAAATCCATAAATAAATAGGGAAGAAGGGACAAATTTTCCTTATAGAAGAATTCCAGTTAACAATTGTAGAAGGAATGGGGGAAATAGAAAATCCTCATTGGAACAGCACAGTAATAATTATTACAGGAAAGATTCACCAGTGAATACTATAATTAGTGGGCAAAACTTCAAAGAGAAATACACCAATTACTAGGTGCTTTTCACTTAAGACCACAAATTCGTCGATACTCCCCTTTCCAGGAGGTGGAGTTTAATTCTCCTACCTTTCAATGTGGGCTGGATTTAGTGACTCACTTCTATATAAAAAGAAAATAATGGTAATTCTACAGTGGAGACACCTGGACACATTTTAACCAAGTGACCAAAGTTAACATCACCAGTAATGAGTCATGCTGGTAAGTGCTCCTTGATATGATGTGACGAGAAGGGCATACCACACTTCTGTGGTATTCTTCCCCAAAATCCATCACTTCAGTCTAATCCTAAGAAAACACGAGACAAACCCAAACTGAAGGATATTCTAAAAGAAACAAGACTACTACTTTTAAAAGGCCATGAATGACAAGTAAAGAGCAACTGTCAGATTGGAGATGACGGAGACATGACGACTAAATGCAATGTGGTACCCTGGACTGGATTCTGGAAGAGAAAAGGGATGTACATAAGTGAAATAACTGAGGAAATCTGAATAAAAAGTATATACAATGTTAATTATTACACATAGTATACTATAGTATGGTCTTAGTTTCGATAAATGTAGCCTGGTTATGTAGTATGTTAAAATGAGAGGAAGCTGGATAAATAGTATCAGGAACTATGTACTATTTTTACAACTCTTCTGTAGTCTAAAATTATTTCAAAATAAGAAGTTAAAAACTACATATTAAAAATGTATTATTTGGGGCCGGCCTGGTGGTGCAAGCGGTTAAGTGCGCTCGCTCCGATGCGGCAGCCCGGGGTTCACCAGTTCGGATCCCGAGCGTGCACCGACGCACCGCTTGTCAGGCCATGCTGTGGCAGGCGTCCCATATAAAGTGGAGGAAGATGGGCATGGATGTTAGGCCAGGGCCAGTCTTCCTCAGCAAAAAGAGGAGGACTGGCAGATGTTAGCTCAGGGCCGATCTTCCTCACAAAAAGAAGAAAAAAAGTATTATTTATCTTTGCACATATATATTAAGGAAAAAAAATTATACTCCAGAATGTTAACACTTTGGGCAGTGCAATTAGCAATGATTAAATTTCTAGCTTATGTTTTCTAGTGTGCTTATAATGAGCACGTTTTACTTGTGTAAGAAAAATAAATAAAAATGGGATTGTAATATACATACTCTCTTTGGTAACCTGCTTTTTTCCACTGTGAGCATCTTCCCATCTCAATAAAAACACACCTATCTTCATTCTTAACGGTTGGTTGCATACAGCTGAATGGATCATACACACTTTAATTGTTTGGAATTTTTCAACTTTTACTCATTTCTAATTCATTCTCTAGGAATCTGCCCATTCATATCCTTAACTCATTCGTCTTCTGACTTTATTTGTTAAAATGTTTCTAGTTTATTTGCTTGGCTACTTAATCTTTTTCTTGGCTAAACAGAGGTTTTATATTTTTATATGGTCAAACCTATTTAAACTTTTCCTTTATTACGTCTGCCTTTAAGAAATCTATTAAAATACATCTGCAAATCTAAAATTATAAGACAAGGGTGGTGAGTTGTACTACTTTCATAATTTTTCACTCTTCCTTCCCTGTGCAAAGAGCACACATTCCCAGTCCACTGACACTGGGCTGGCCATGCCTGTGCTTCGGCCAGTGGTACATGAGTGCACACGACACACGCCGAGATTAAGCAGATGCTTCACAAAGCATCGCCCCGTCCCTTTGCTACAAGAATGACATGCCTCAAAGAGGGGCTCCTCCTTTGGCTGGGAAAATATAGAGGAGAGCCACAGCAGCTGACTTATAGCTGCCAAAATAACCTAAGTGAGGAAGAAATTTTTGTTGTTCTAAGACACTGAGATTTTGTGATTTTTTTGTTACTGCGGCAACACAAATTAGTAACACCACCACCTATACTTTCTTTTACAATGTTTACCAGTTATCTTCATTTTTGAGTAAACAGTAATTTAGATGGTGCCGAATTTTGAGATCACAACTTCTCATCAAACTATAGTTTAAGATAGGCTGTGTTTGGGGTGCATAGGGGACATTCATCCTAGTGAATATATTCAGGAGAGTGGTTCTCTAAATTTTCCACAAAAGTACATATAGTGGTAGAGGAAACTAAATATGGGGATTCTGAGGGCATAACCCAATGCAACCACTGCTGGTGTGAATTTCTTTTAAATCTCTTATTTTAAAAATGTTTATTCCTCTAAAATTTTTGAGCAAAATAAACATTCAAGGAAAGCATTCCATGTTAACCTCTCGGTGTTACACATCTCCAGCACACTGCTGTGCCCTCCAGTTTGAGGGGTAGAGCAGGGGATGGCTGCACACTGGAGTCTGAGAAGTAGCAGGTACACAGGCTTTGGGCCAGATCCAGGCTCAAATCTCAGCTCTACCAATTTCTTAAAGTGTATGACCTTTGGCACGATATTTAACTTCTCTCTGAACCAAATCTCCCCTGTAAAGTGAAGATAAGCTTCTACCTCATTGTAGGAAGCATAAAATAACATATGCAAAGCAGCTATTTACAGTGTCCAGCACATAGTGGGCCCTCAGTAAACAGTACCTCAGGGGAAAGTCAAGGCCAGAATATACAGAATTAGGAGGGACCAGCACACAGGTGATGCCTGGAACATATGGGTGTGGATGGAGGTCCCAAGGGAGAATTTGCAAAGTAGGCAGAAACTAGGGGAGTAAGCCAAAGAAGAAGAGTTTAGGAGAATGAGCAGTCAAAAGTGTCAAATACTGCATAAAGGTAAAAGGAAATGAAAAGAGAATACCGGATTTACCAAGTGAGAGGGAATCTGTACCTTTTTATAATAAGACGTAAGAATGGCATGGTGGTCCCAGAAGCCAGATTCTAGTGAATGGAAGTTGGCAAAGGAGAAGCAGCAGTAATCTGGGAGTAAAGTGAAAAGGGAACTACAGCAGAGTCAATGAGAAGTCTCCTTACAGTGAAGCGAAATCCAAGCCCAAGTATTTTATTCAACTCGGGTAGCTTCCCTGAAGATCTCAGGCAACAAAGGTTGTTAGGAACTGCAGCTATGTGCCCTGTCCCTCAAGCTGGTGTGTACGTTTTACGTGTTTGTGCATGCGTCTCAGGCGGATCATAAATCAAATGAATAGAGAAAAAAGACAATTTGGTCTGCTAGTCAAATTAACGAGTTTTCACAAATGGGCAGCTCTTTGGGCTGGCCTCTACAACAGAGCAGACAGGCAGCCACAGTGCTGCCTCTCCAACCACTACATTGACACTGCCTCTTAGTCTTTTCTGTTCCACAGAGCCAAACTACATAGACATAATCTGAAATCCTTCTGTTGTTTTTATAATCAAGAGGATTTAGTTTCTTTAGTAAGTGCTGTTGTCTTAAATTTTATAACCTAGCCTTTACTTGAGACTTCTTAATCAGACTTGCTTCTAATTTTACAAAGGGTTAAACGTTTCCTTACAAATATTTTTAAACTGAAAAGATTTTAGTTCAATTTGTATTTTAAAATACATTTAAATATGAATGTAGCTTTTACGCTTCTGTTTATTATTATTATTATTTTTGCATGTGTGAGGAAGATTGGCCCTGAGCTAACATCTGTGCCCATCTTCCTCCATTTTTTTTATATGTGGGATGCCGCCACAGCATGGCTTGATGAGCGGTGTGTAGGTCCACGCCTGGGATCCGAACCCGAGAACCCCCGGGTGCCAGAGTGGAGCGTGTAAACTTAACCACTACACAACTAGGCTGGCCCACTTCTGTTTATTATTATAACTTAAATACTTGAAGAAAATCACAGATTGATGAAGCACAAATAAAAGTCCTTCAGCTTCTTTCCAATTCTTTTCCTAATATCCCAGAAAAACCTCTGCCATTTCTTATAACTTAGATGTAATTTACTAACACTCTATAAGAGCTAAGAATATTTTAGGAATGAAAGAGGTTAATTTGAGCTGAAACAAGAAATTGCATAAAAACAAACACTTCAACAGAGCACTATAGCTACAAGGTACTTTCAGAGGAATTATCTTATTGGACCCACAGAACAACCGTCTAGGTGGGTGGTGGGATCCCGTTTTACGAAGGAGAAAACTGAGGTTTAGAAGGTTAATAAGTTCTTCCAAATTCACAGGAAAAGGGGTAGATCCAGGACTTGAATCTGGATCTTCTAAGTTCAATCTCTAGGTTTCTTTCACTTTGTCATAGTGTTTGAAGAGTTTTGAGGTGAAGAGCAGAGGAATATTTTCACCAATTTCAAACTTTTTATATCTTTATATACCTTTATTTTCATTTTCTTTGGTTTGTCTTAAGTCATGTCCATGTTAAAATCCTAAGTTAAATATTTAAATCCTAAGCTAAATAAATAAAAATACTACGGTAAATATAAGTAAATAAAAATATTTTATCTTGTTTTTTGATGACAAAACCATTTACAGCTATGAATTTACTTTATGAGAATTACTCTGTCCACATTTCATAGATTTTTGATATGCAGCATTTTCATTATTGAAGACTAACTCTATTTTAAGATTTTGTCAATAACCAGGTATTCTTAGAATTAATCTATTTTCAGACTCTTTATTTAGGTGTTAAATTGTTATTGAGTAAAGATAAGATTTATTAAAACACGGACTGGCCATCATCCATTTTCTTTATTACAAATAAATTTAATATAAATAAAACTAACATTTAATTTTAATATACATACATTAAATTCTTGATCTTCTTCAACAATACTACTCAGGAAAAGAAACAATTTTTATATCACCTAGCTAGATGGTTAAAGCACAGTGAAAATATAGCACAGTTGTGCATTTAATCTCTCATGGAGAAACTGCATGAAAGAAAACTATTCTATGATCAAAGACTGATCCATAATCCCAGTGGCCATCTCATAAGCGCAGCTTATTAAATAAAGAAGTTTTAGCAAGATCCATCAACTCTACCAGAAAAAGACTCAATGCAAAGATACTTTTGTCAGCAGATGTAAAAGACACATGTCTGGCAGAATCTGAACCAACGTATCTGACCTACAACAATCTAAGTAAATGCAATAGACATACCTGTTCTTCATGAGGCGGACCTCCCTCTTTCGTGCTGCCTCTTCTGCAGGCTGTGTAGGAAGTGCTGGGGAGGATGCCATAACAACTCCAGGGGCAATGGTGCTTGTGGGTGCTGTGCGAATCTGGTATGTCTGTACATCTCCAGAGGCAGCTGAAAAAAACAGCATGGTGTAAGTCACTGAAGCATGGTGACTTGGTAAAACTACGTATCCATCATCGGTCTAAACATACATTTGGATTAAAAGGGGAAAAAAGGAACAAATGATTCAGACTAAAATTTGAAAGAATCAACAAAATTCTTTGGGTCATCATTGAGAAATAATTCCCAATTTAATGTATTTATTAGTATAGACACTTGGGTGAAACACGTCTTAACCTATGTTTGCTGGGTCTTATATTTAGCTTTCACTGGAATGCAGGTCTATTCTGCTGTTAACATGCTTACCAACCTTACGTCTAAAGGTAATAGGGCACAGCTTGGATGATCTTCCTAGATAGAGTCCTCAATGTCTTCCTTTGATATTGGTAAGTTCATATTAAAAAATTTCAAGTAGACTCTTGCCACGACATAAAAACGACCATGATTTTTCATAAAATAGCAAAATGGAAGAGAAAATAAAGCATTATGGTCAACTATCATAAATTTCTAATTGAAACAAAACTGAAAGTATGAAAAAGTGTACCACTTGATGCCAACATTATTATTTGTAAACATTGTTTTAATGTAAATGATAATGGCTAAATAAATGGATGGTTTATTTTTCTAACTAAATGATCCATCATTTGTGGGAAAAAACCAATCACTATTTGTCAAACTGCTTTTTAAACACCTTAATAATATGCTCTCCTAAGAATAAGGAACCTAACATTATCTGAAAGAATTTGAAGCTCTTTATAAAATTATCCATATTTGTCATTAGTATCAATTAAAATGTGTAGTTTGAGTGTAAAACATTTATATACTAAACATGTTACCATCTTCAAACTGACGTTCAGAATTCAAATGCACTGACATCCTGCTTTACAATTTGTGAGTACCTGCATGTAAAGTGAAAAGCTGTTTTACTCCCATTAGTAAGCAAAATACTATCTTCTTCAAATATTATGTTTAGTAACAGAATACATTCTGTAAATACATTAGGCCCTTTAAATAAATTATGACTCTCTCTAGTTGGTACTTTAGGATTATTCAAAAATTATCACCCACGGGGAAGGGCCACAACTGTCATTACCTAGCAGAGCAAACACAGTATTATTAATGAAAATATTTTTAGAAACAGATTTATTATTTCCTCAATATGCACATTTTCAATCTGACATAAATCATATTCTTAAAATGTTCTGATGATTCAAAGAAAAATGGTCAACTCCTATCCATAAAGATCCCTGAAACAAATAGGAAGAAAACAAAAAAATTAAATTAAAAAATAAAACAGAAAAAAGCTATTTCTATAATTCATTCAGGATTTAACTACTACTTTTTCTCCATAGACCAGTAAACTTGCATACTGGTATAAGATATGTCAGAATAGAATGCTTTTATCTGAAATAAAAAATGATCTTAGAAATGATGTAAATTTCTTTTGAATAAAAAGCAGAGAAACAGAATTTTGAACCTCCAGAGATTCTTATCAGTGATTTAGTACAACTCTCAGTTGACACGTGAAAAAAAATGAGGCCTAGAGAAGTTGGCTCTTACTCAAGGTCACATAGCAAATCTATGCAGTTATCTCTAGACTCTCGCTTTCCTAAATCCAGATTTCATTGTCTTTCCCTCCAACCTACTCTGTTTCTCCTATCCCCAAATGCTAAAGGTGTTCAAGATAGATGTTATATTTTTAAAACGTAAAATAGTTGTTTTTATGCCATGACATTTTGGTCCAATTGAAATAATGGAAGAGTTCATCGAAATTACTACCTACAATAAAGAAAAATAAACTACATTTTAACAATGCTTTGCAGTGTCATACTTACTTTTCCTGAGTTTATAAAATTTTAACCTTTCAAAGAACTGACCACACCTGTAAATTCTGAATTCTCTTACCTTGAACAACAACTTGGTTGCTGGGCACTAAAATCTGCTGTCCATCAGTGGTCTGTGCATACTGCAGAATGGTGGTAGCCGGCTGTGTAGCAGCTGCATTGGTCATGGTTAATGTTTGCAGGCCCTGTACCCCATCCGTACCATTGTTAGCCAGTTGTATTGCTCCTCCCTGGGTAATGGCAACTAAAACCCAATGGATTTTGTTGTTACAAGTTTAATACCATACAAGACTTTTATAATACATAAAATTCAAAGTAGAATAATTTGCAAGACATAATCTAGGAGAAATTATTACAGCAAATAACATTGCCAAGAAGGATTTGGTATACTCAGGTAACTTTCTGCTCGGGAAACCCATATCCAATTCCTATAATATAAATGCACTCTATGAACCACATCATTTCTAATAATGTCTGTTAACAATCAAAAAATAGATTAATGAGAAAATGTTAAATTCCTTTTGAAGTTACTTGGTTCAGGGGAGGTACCACTTTGTAATCCATACTTCCTTTATTCTAACATTAACTACATAATATTTTATTTTTATTTTTTTAATTTTATTTATTTATTTTTTCCCCCAAAGCCCCAGTAGACAGTTGTATGTCATAGCTGCACATCCTTCTAGTTGCTGTACGTGGGACGTGGCCTCAGCATGGCCAGAGGAGCGATGCGTTGGTGCGCACCCAGGATCCGAACCGAGGCTGCCAGTAGCCAAGCGCGAGCACTTAACCGCTAAGCCATGGGGCCGGCCCACTACATAATATTTTAATTGTCTAATATTTGCTGCCCCACTAGTATATACATTTCTTCAGGGTAGGAAATGTGATTTTTCTTCTCTACTTTCATGTACTTAGCATAGAAGTAGGCATGTAATAGGTACCCAATAAATGGTTGTTTTAATGCATAATTAATAAAGCAATTCAGTAGTGCATTCTGTTCTGTAACTCAGCTAGCAATGCATAAACTATAACAAAAGTCCACTCAATGAAAGAACTGAAATGTCCTATGAAACTTTATCACAGTCTCTCAGAGTTTAAAATTAGAGCTCAAGATCATCATTAAGAAAAAAAATATTTTACTGCTATTTCTAAGTTACATATTCAAGCATTCTCATATAGGATCTTTTGTTGATTATTCACTAATTAACCACACTTGTCATGCATCTGTTATAAAGTAATAAACTCTGGCTCATACTAATAGATACTTCACTTTATAAAAAAACTGAATTCACCTTTATGCTACAGTATAAAGTGTTAATAAAAAGAAATAGATTATTATTTTATTTGGAAGAAGCAATCCTTTAGATACCAGACACCACCAGAGATGGGTGGTTGGATCCTTCTCTAGATACTCTCCCTGTTAGAGTTCAAGTTTTCCAGAAAGAGGACTAAAAATCACAACATTATATATAAACTTGCATAATGATTTCAACTGAATAAGTCAACAACTCGGGCTTAAGCATTTTACTTTTTGTCTGTTAGAAGGAATTAGTTTGGGATCAATTGTCAGCCAGCTCTGGGTAACTAATATCCTGAGTCATCTGTATATGGAAAATTGATTATCTACTGTTCAGTCAAGAAATAATAACAGTTAATGGCTATGATTTGGTTTAGCAAATGAGACCTGTGGAAATTAAGATACTGGCATATACAATCCATCCACTTTAGCTAATCCCATAAGTTTTACTTATCTTAGACAAGAAAAAACAAAGGAATATGTAAGAACTATTCTGAGATTAACATTGCAGGATACCCTGAAAGAATCAGAAGGTTAACAGAATCAAACCACAATTTCTTATATAGAGTTAATAAGCAAATTCCACTGTATTTAACACACACAGCAACTAGATTTCAGAAGATCTGGGATCTAGTCCAAGTTCCATCACTAAACTGTTATTTGAATCTGTTACCTCTTCTGTAAAAATAAAAATAGGTCTAGCCACTAAGTACAATTGTTGGAAAAATCAAGTTAGATCACGTATATGAAAGTACTCTGACAACTGAATTCTGATCCTATCAAATATGGTTTTTCTCTATCATATTTATTTATACACTTGATTATTCCAAAAGGATTTTGAATAGTATTCAATAAAACTAAATTCATTAAAACAAGAAGGAAAAGATAGAAGTCAAGTAACTGATGTGTCTCTACGTGTATACAATGATTCTACCAGAAAATCTACAAGAAGGAAAGAATACAATTAAACATAAACCTAGCTGAGATTCTGAGCAGCCAAAATAAAGCGGAGAACATCATGGGTTACAGTTTCATTTAGTGAAACAAAAAATTCAAGTTCAAAATGGTAAGACACGTTTTTCTACCTAAGAAATAGAATCTCTCAAACAAGACTTTATTATCGGGGGTAGTGAACCAAGTAATGGGTAAAACCAGTTAACAGTATTAATAAAAAAAAAGTAACCAATTTATGGAAGGAATACAAATCGGTGCAGCCACTGGGAAGGGCAATTGGGCAGGATATGCTTGGATTCGGATGCTCTCCCACCAAGACACTACTACACATATGAGAACATTCATGTAGCATTGTTTGAAACAGTAGAAATGTCCAAAACATTCATCAGTGTGTGTGAAATATTTAAATAAATGTTATATTTATACAGTGAAACACAATGTAGCTGTTAAAGAAACAATATACATAACTATATGTGTACATATGTCTACGGTATATAATGTAGGTCTCATTTGTATAAAAATATATAACAGGTGTATGTATAAATAAAATAAAAAAGAATGGAAGAATATATACCAAACTCTTACGACCGTGGAGGGATGAAAAGGATTTTTACTTTTTTACTAATACTATATACCTCCGCCATTTGAATTTTCACAACCATGTATTTGTTTTATGTTAAGAAATATATAAATGTTGTATATGTAAGTAGTCGTATTGGTTCTTAATAACAATCAAGGACATGTTAAATCAGTTCCATCAAGGCCATATGTGTACATACAGAGAGAATAAGGGATAAAGATATTGAATAAAGCTTTAAAAAATCTCAAAGTATTAACCTTTTAAAACTAGCAATGTTCAGTTGCTGGAGGAGAGCACTGTGCCAAGTTAAACATCTACTTTTCTAAACTTCGCTTCCCTATTTGAGATTCTGCTATGCCTCTTTCCTCAAGAGCATATTTTCTGGTTCAAGTGAGATTCGCTGTAGTAAGTGAATCACTGTTACTAACAGGAGTATGCTGTATCCCTCAGGTGTGCTGAAGTAGGGGAAAAATAAAGGTCATGTATCAATGTCTTAGAACACACGTCTTGAATAACTCAAATTATTTGGATATAAGGCTAAAAAATACACCCATCCACATATATAGATAGTACCTGTGTATCTCTGCCAACAAAGAACTTAAGAAGGAAAAGATGATTGAACTCTATGAAGCTTACAGAGTACACAACAAGCTTAGCCAAAAATGCCTTCATTCTACTTACTATCAAAAGTTTCAGCTTTGGGAGGGCTAAAAATGTCTGCTACTTGGGAATTTGTTTTCAATACAGTTGGAATGCAAATTAGTGTTATGCAAACCAAGGTTGAGCTGTAATTGGAAAACTATGAACTTGGGAGTCAAACTTACATACATATTTCTGACACAGACTACCCCAGGGCATTAGAAAACTAATGCAGCAAAGGAGTTTCAATGTGCACATTTAATTTGTAATTGAGGAAGAGAGGGGGAAGACTGGATAATGGGCAGGACTTAATGAAGAAATCAAATGTGTAAGGCACTCTGGGAGGCAAAAAAATATTGGGAAAAGAGAAAAAAGTACCATTCACACAAATGCCTTTGATCAAATAAAACCAGAACTCAAAAGTACTTTGTAATAGGTTTCGGTGAAACATAAGAAGAGAGACCTAAGTATCAGACAGAGACATCACAGAAATGAAATCTTTGATAATTCTGCAAAAGAAATCTTTTCTTTCTGTGAACCAAAAAGCAAAGTATCCTCTTAATTTCAGCAGTCCTTATGTTGACACAATCATAATTCACTAAACTATCTTTTATATCAAAAGGAATAATAATTGAATGCACTAGTAGAGTACAACCAAGCCTCTCCACCCCCACCACAAAACATTAAATATGATTTTAAAATGCTACTTTTAGAAAGGAAGATAAATTATTAAAATAGATGAATAATGAGGGGCCGGCCCGGTGGCGCAAGCGGTTGGGTGCATGCGCTCTACTTGGCAAGCCATGCTGTGGCGGCGTCCCCTATAGAGTGGAGGAAGATGGGCATGGATGTTAGCCCAGGGCCAGTCTTCCTCAGCAAAAAGAGGAGGATTAGCAGATGTTAGCTCAGGGCCGATCTTCCTCACAAAAAAAAAATAAATAAATAAACAGATGAATAATAAGACCATTTTTGGCCTTAAACATAATCAAAGAATGATTATTTTCTTTATCTGAAAAAACTCATGTTCTCTATTAACATCATATGTTATATGAGAACTAAAATCTAGAGTTTCAAGTACTGGTTCAGAACACTTCTTAGACTCTCCATGCATCTGCACAAAACAAAGGGCCATCTAAAGGGCTACACAGCCTGAGCAATCCTAACTAAAACCCTGAAGAAAGAAAGTACTTCCATTACAGAACTTCACATACTGAACAGTAAAGGAAATACAATAATGGCAGCCAAGACTGAGAAAAGAGCTTGCACTTATATGATTCCTTTCAGGAGGATCCAGCCATGCATTTCTTGTCTCACTTTTCAAAACAGAAACATCTATTACTCACTATATTGTCCACTGCTGGTTTGGTAAATCGGAGTCGGCACCGTCACAGTGGTGATGGCAGGTGCTGAAGTCTCCTCTTCAGACTTCTCTTCTTCAATCCTTGGCACTCCTGGTGCATCAGAAGATAAGTCATTCAAAATTTTCCTAGTAAAATAAAGAACTATATTAATTAAAATAAAAGTAACATTAACTGGCTAAATACACATAATAGGAAAAGATCAGAAAACTGGCAGAAAGCTGCTAGTGCTTAGCACAGAAGTTTAAAATGTAAGAATTTACAAGAATAAACTAAAAATGGATCAGGGTTCTATATGTCAAAATGAAACAATTTGAGGACTAGAAAAAATAAATTTTTCATCAACAGATGAACTTCCCTTTAACTTGAATATAAAGAAAGACTAGGATTCAAAATCCAGGTGCAAGTAAAGAGATTAATAAAATTTACTACAGAAAAAAAATCCTTTTGCATGGCAAAGAACACCAAAAATAAAGTCAAAAGACGATCAACAACACTAGGAGAAAATGTTTACGTTTATTACAGATAAAAGCCCAATATCCCCAATATAGAAAGAATTCTTAAAAACTGAGGGAAAAAAAGAGCCAAACCCTGACTTATAACTTCTCACTTTTCAGATTGGTAAAACTAAAAAAAGTGTAACAATATATTCTGTTAACAAAGTTGTGAGAAAACAGACACTCTCATACACTGCTGTTGGGACCACCTGCAGAGAAGGAAAGTGGTGACAGCTAACGAAACTGTATGTGTCTACACAGCAATCTTACTTCTTGGAATTTACCCTGAAGATACACGTCCAACAGGATGAAAATACAGATGCATGAGGCTATTCCCGGTAGCACTGTGAGTAATAGCAAAATACTGGAAGCAATCTCCATGCCCACACACAGGAGTATGAACCATGGTCCATCCAATAATGGATAAAGCATGGCATTTTTTGTACAGGAAAGAAAGTGAAATAAGAAAACATACATGTACCTGCTCATCTGTTCAAGAAAAAAATTGGAAAGGATAAACTAGACGGAGTTCAATGAGATTAGACAGCTACTGGGGGTGGGTGGGAAAGCAGAAAGGATTGAAAGAGTAAAGGGGGGTGCACTTCTGATTATGTATATATTTTTGTATAATTCTGATTTTTGGAACCGTGTTAATGTTTCATATATTCAGAAAAAGGAAATGATATCAACAAGGATGAGGGAAAAATTCTAAAATGGAACACAAACAAAAACAAATGAACCTTACCATACTTCAAATGCTTAACATAATCACAGAAGAGAGGAAAAAAATCCTAACCCAAGTAATTTTTGACATCTTAAATTTCTAACAAACCAGTTTGAATTAATAATAACTTAGCTTCGACAGTCTGCCAAAACTCTGCCCCTTTATGCTGTTATTGTGACAAACTACGTGTTCATATATTGTGTGCTCATTAACAGATTTACAATTATTATTTTATGCTTTTGTCTTTCAAATAATTTAGGGAAAAAAGAGGACTCAGAAAGCAAAACTATAATGATACTCACTTTTGTATTCACCTTTATATATGACCTCATAATTACCTTATTGGTATTGCAGAAAATTTCTACATTATCTCTTTAAATATTCCCTTTCTCCCAGTCTGCCCTCTGGAAATTCTAGAAATGCCTCCCTGGAGGACCTCCCTCTATTCTCCATGACTTTCACCTCATACATTTCTACTGGTTTCTGCTCTCCATTCCCAGTTACTTTCTTTGTTCTCTTCCAGTTTATCAATTCCCTCACCAGCTACTTGTATCTAGTTTATCCCACTTACTATTTCTCTTTTATAATTCCACTGATTGTATCTCTCACTTCCAAGATTTCTTACTCATTGTTTTCCATATCTGCCTGTTCTCATTTAGTAAACTCCTATTCTGATTGTAAGGATGATTTTCTCTCCTTTATTGCTTTGTGAATGAGAAACATAACCATCTCAAACAGCTTGTGGACTCAGTGGTCAGCAGATCACACTTTGGAATCACTGCTCTGGAGTACTGTTTCTCAAACTTCAGCATACAAAAGAAGCACTTGAAGAGCATGTTAAAACACAGATTCCCAGGTCCCCTCCCCAGAGATTCCATGGTTAGGTATAGGGTAGGCTCCCGGGAATTTGCATTTCTAACGAGATGCTGATTTACTAATCTGATTTTTGGACCACATTTTGAGTAGTACTGGTCTCGAAAGTTTTTCAAACTGAGGTCACATTCCATGTGTGGGCCATGAAAACAATTAAGTATGTTACAACCAATATATAAAAACAAAAAATAGCTGAACATCACACATGATAAGGATGAGTATTGCTTTGTGTAACTTTTGCTTCCGATGCCTATATATGTGTGTATGTGTAATTGTATGCATAGAGAATTGTAACATATATTTCTTATTGTGGATTGTGTAAAAAAAAAAAAGTTTAAAAGCTATTACTCTAGACCCGCAAATAAATCTACCCTTTTGCATGAAGCCAGTGATCCTTCTTGGTCTTCTCTTTCCAGTTTCTCAAATTGTTGCTCTGGACCATCTTGATCATTCTCCCCTTGGAGACAGTTCCCTTTCTCTTAAAGTATCTTCCAGATGTCGTCTGAACAGTGGGGTAGATTCCCTCCCTTAATCTACACATAGGTTTTTACCAATGTAGCCTTACAGTGTACTGGCTTTTTGGTAATCATATCTCATCAATGGTAATTAAAGAACATAATTATCTTTTTCAAATGAATTCTTAATCCAGAATCCTGTACTGGAATAACTGGTTTTATTTTAAACTCAAGTTCAGAAGTTTTACACTTATCACCAGCATTTCCTCCTTTTGTTTCAGTCTATTTCCCTTGGCTGCTATGATCTTTCAGAGTACTATACTCCCACCCATTAGGGTCCCCAAAGGTTCTGTCATTTGCAATTTGATAAGCATGGCTTCTATGTTTCTCAGCAAATTTCTGGTAAAAATATGAAGCCAGACGAGACAAGCGAGAGCCCTTCAAGGACTCCCTCGGGGTATAAATTAATCACTATAAAGCTGGGTTGTTCCAATAAAAACTCATCTTGTATTATCAATCAATCTCCATCTCTCCAACTTCACAAGCATATCATAAGGACTTTGTTAAAGACCTTGTTATAATCAAGTCATAGAGGCTAGGTTTCAAGAATTCATCAACTTAAAAGAAAAAATGGTACACCCCCACTGTGGAGGTTTGATTGTATGGGAGGATACCACTACCTTTCATGAAAGTAGCCCTTTCTCTACATATGTGTGGTCTCAGGCATCTTCTATTTGATTATTAATTAAAGTGTTATTATTTAAAAGATCTTTGATGGGATATAGGTTACAAGGAATTAAGGCAAATGAAAGATTTTTTTCAATATAAACCTCAGCTTTCATAAAGTCTACAGATTTGCCTAGAATTTATATAGAGAGAAGCCATGTAGCTTGTTTCTTAATACCTGGTAGGATTTGCTTCAGGATTAAATGTGTTATATACTAACATGAGATATACTTCAAAGTTAAAATCTAAAACTAGCTATATTTTAAAAAATGAAATTATGAGTATAAACGCATACAACACATACTTGGTAACATAAAATTTCTTAAGACCTCAACATCAATTTAATTGGATCCTTAACTTAATTGTGAGGATAGAGAAAAGGGCTAGCTTAGTAGCCAAGTGGAAAAAAAAAATTAACCATCCCTTTGAAAAGCAGGAATATACACAAACAGAAATAATTTAGGCTAATAATAGGGAAGAATATTGGGGCCAGCACAACGGCGTAGTGGTTACATTTGCTTGTTCCCCCTCAGTGGCCTGGAGTTCGCCACTTTGAATCCTGGGCGTGGACCTACTCACTGCTCATCAAGCCATGCGGAGGCGGCGTCCCACATAGAATAGCTACAACTCTACAACTATGATACCCAACTATGTACTGGGGGTTTGGGGAGAAAAAAGAAAGAAGAGGAAGACTGGCAACAGATGTTAGCACAGGGCCAATCGTCCTCAAAAAAATAAAAACTAAGGAAGAATACCACAAGTTTGCAGTTTATTAACCTCTGAAGTAAGCTCATGAAGATTTGTAGAACTGCTCTTCCTGGAGATATTCAGTGTGGAGCCAATTTCTACATATTTAAAAAAATGGTTTTGGTTCACTTTGGAGGCAGAGCATGGACTAGTCAATTTCTACAGCTGAACACAAAATCTACAATAAGTGTCCCTAAAATTAGGGGATATCAGCAAAGCATCACCCTGAAGCAACTATTAAATTAACGGTTACTTGCTAAGTATCACGGCTTAAGAAATAGTCTGCAAATGTGCTGCTAAGTAGATAAACAGTATAGTCTCAGAACTGACATATAACTAGAAAATGCTATAACCTTAAAAAAAATAAAAAGTTTGGAATACATTTTTGATAAAGATTTTATTTATTTATTTATTTTCCCCCCAAAGCCCCAGTAGATAGTTGTATGTCACAGCTGCACATCCTTCTAGTTGCTGTATGTGGGACGTGGCCCCAGCATGGCCGAAGAAGCGGTGCGTTGGTGCACACCCGGGATCTGAACCCGGGCTGCCAGCAGCGGAGCGCGCGCACTTAACTGCTAAGCCATGGGGCCGGCCCTCCAAACTTTTTAATAGAAAAGCAGCAGCCAGTATGGTCGACATAAACAGAAGCAGAAAAAAAAAATCAGTGTTTATCCAGGACTGTTGTGAGTAAGAAGTGCTCTTATTCTGTATGATAAGCTTCAACTTATTTGAGAGAAGTAACTCAAGATGAAGAGAAGTAAGCTATATGCTACTGAATTGTGCAGCTCACTGGTCTTCTGAACTCATCTGCCACTACCCAAGGCTTCCTGTACCTCTTTGATTCTAAATTCTTTTAACCATTAAATTCCATACCTGTAGGAAGGCCTTCTTGAAAGAATTTCTCTTCGTTTTTGGGAATCAGTTACACTATCCACTGACTCCTGTGAATCTTCACTTTCTGCAATAGTTGAAATCTGAAAATAAAGAAGAACTTTATCTTGATAATCAAATTTTAGTTCCCATAAAATTTTTATAAATTTTAAGAAAAAGTCAAATACCAAAGGACATACATAAACCTTGTACATGCTTCGGTAGGAAAAACAAAAGTTTTTATGGGAGATGACCACACTAATCACTTTCCTCTCCCCTTTATTTATCCTACAGAAGTCAGAGGACCTAAAAAATTTTTGTCAAAACCAAACTCAGCTTAATCTCTTTTCAGGACTTCCTGAATTCATCAATATTACTTGTCAGTTGTTTTCTTATAGTTGTTAGAATACAAGTACCAAGTAAGATAAGGTTTCTGACATGAAGGATAGAACAAATGACTAAATATTTGGTCATATAAGTCTATACAGTGACTATACAAATATTTTCCTTTAACTGCTGTATAAATTACTTGTGAATATATTTACAATTGTACAAATAAGGTCAGTGCCCCCCCACCATGTTCCAGATGACTGTTTCTAGCAAGTTAGGAAGAAACCCTCTGCTACAAATGGACACATTTCAGAGCTGGCATTCTATGATTTTTATTAAGCAAAAAATCAAGGTAAAGAACTGTGCATTTCTGGAAAGTAACCCTGGACTGAAAAGTAATGACAATAAGTTGAATAAAGATTTTACATGGGATGATAAAAATAGCAACCAGTGTTTACTGAGGACTTACTATGTGCCAGGTGCTACGCTAAAGCACATACATATATGACATTACTTAATACTAATACCGGTAACTACAGGTGCTACATAAGTATGATTATTATATCCATTTTATAGATGGAAAAATTAAGACACAAAGAGGTTAAGTAACTCACCCAAGTCACAAAGCTAGGAAGCAGTGGAGCCACTGTCAATACTCGGTATCTCAGTTTTAGACATCCTTACCAGCATCTAAATCCTGTTGGTTCCTATCTCAAACCAGTTTTGTCAGAAGCAGCAACCCAGAGGTGTTTTTAGACTAAAGTTCCCTCACCTAGGCAAGCCTGTCTGTCAAATTTTTACTGCCAAGTCTCTCTAGTCTGATCAGCAGGAGCTCCTGCTCTTCCTGAACTAGGTGCACATGATACTGTCAGAAGGGGAGCCAGATTTAACCAAAGCAAAAGGGTCTGTGTGGGTTAGCTCCACATCAAAATTTATGAAAGCGGCAGTAAGAAAAAACATCTCCCGAAGTACTCGAGAAATCCCGAAGGTCCTCTTAATGTGGTCTGAGCCTAAGCATTCTGGAGACGGGGGACTCGCTGACAGGGCTTTGAGATATGCACTCACTTTACAATGAAATTAGGTAAATGCTTCATAAAACGTACCTGCAATAAGTAATGTGCCTTATCCAAACACTTTAACGTCTCAGAAGCATAGTCTTAAAGACCTAAAAATTAACAGGCACATTTATGCATCCAGAAATGACAGACAAAGAGATAGGCAAGGCTGAATTTAGTCTGTGATTCTCTGCAGACTCATAATGCTGTAGTTATCGCCAGAGGAGAACACAGAACAATTTCCCACTGATCCGTAGCTGCCGTAACTAGCCCACTCAGCAGTCTCTGCGAAAAGGCCTTAGCTGAGGGTCAGAATTTCAAGGAAGAACACCGAACTCAAAGCGGACAGTACTGTGACAAGTGTTTTCTAACCTTCATCAATACTTCTCAGAACGTTGGTTCCTCTATTGTTCTTTCTGCCTTCTTTGCTTGACCCTCATCCTTATACACCCTTCTTTTAAGGACATATAGTGACTTAGGTATACTCTCCCAAGTTGAAAGTCATTAAAACCACAACTTTAAGACATGCTACACAAACCACCTATAGGAAGTTTTGAAATGAAATAAATTAATGTTGCCTTTTTATAATAGGGCCTTTGATATATATATTTTTTCAAACTCAGTGGATCTATTGCTTTTAATGGAAAAAAGCCCCCCTTCCTCTGAACTAAAAGATTCTGTCAATTCAGACAGAGGGAATTAACTTACCCCTATACAGTGATTATAACTTTTTAAATGTAAAGGAAATTCACAAATATTCAATACCACATAATGAATGTAACATTTCCTCTTTGGGAATACTATCCAGGGAGAACTCAGAAGTATGAAGCCAATTGCTATGGACTACCAAAAAACAAAAACAAAAAACACACTGGGGGCTCATATTTCTGAGACCAATAAAAATCATGTCAAAAATCCTTTTCATAAAAAAATTAATTATAGTTTAATATATATTTAATAGGTTATTAAAAATAACCATATGAAAAATTATATCCTGATGTATCATAGACTACCATCACATTCCAATGATAAAGCCCCTTCCTCTAGTCCTCACCTCCCATCATCTCTCTTATTAAACCTTTCCTGAGCTCCTTAGATAGGTCTTCAACCTGGGCCACTTATAAGTCAAATTTTCAGAAAGCCAAACCACCACTTGCAGATGTAAGGTTTTAGATCTGTATTTCTCAACTTCCTTTTAGTTTGTTAAAAACCCATACTTTCTGTTTATAAGGGGGAAAAAAAACCCTCCTATTTTGCTGTTATTTTAAGTTTCAAAATAAAATATATACAGTGATTAGAACCAAATGAAAGCAATGGTATTATTAGATGTTTTCTCAAACTATACACAGTCCCCTAGAAACTTAAGTACTTTCCCTGTGTAGAGTTCAGACTCATGGTTTAGGTACAGTTTTTTAATTACTGGATCAAGAATTTTTTTTTTTTTTTTGTGAGGAAGATCAGCCCTGAGCTAGCATCCATGCCAATCCTCCTCTTTTTGCTGAGGAAGACTGGCTCTGAGCTAACATCTATTGCCAATCCTCCTCCTTTTTTTGCCCCCAAAGCCCCAGTAGATAGTTGTATGTCATAGTTGCACATCCTTCTAGTTGCCGTATGTGGGACGCGGTCTCAGCATGGCTGGAGAAGCAGTGCGTCAGTGCGAGCCCGGGATCCAAACCTGGGTCGCCAGTAGTGGAGCGCGAGCACTTAACAACTTAGCCACGGGGCCGGCCCCCTGGATCAAGAATTTTAATAAAAGTCTAGAGCAATGATCAAACTCTTGATCTGCAGATCTCCCTCATAAACAAGAAAATTTTACATAAACATATATATTTCTTGTTTGTAAATTTTATGTGTTATAAAACAAAATAATTTTTAAAGATAGGATAAGTATAAACATTAAAATACCTTTGTAAATTTCTTAAAATCATTTAATTTTTCATAATAGTGAGACTGATGTTATCTAGTAAGCTTCATTAACAAATCATTTAATATTTTATGACAGAGATTCAAAAATCTGATTCCAAGCTCGGGCCTTTTGAAATATGATTTTAACATCTGCTATTGCTGAAAAAGAGAGCTCATGTGTGTGTATATATATATATATATATATATATATATAAATAAAAGTAAGTGCATTTTTTGCTGGGCTTACTAAATAAATCAATCATTTTTCACTTTCATCTACCAATTATAAAACTTTTGATGAGATTTATCTAGTGTATCTTCACCTCCCTGGCTCTCAGTTACTGTATGCTAATAGAAGATGCTATAGTTCCATATTTTATCAAATAAGTTCAATACCTACTGAAACTCTAGAAGACTTAATAGTTCAGAAAATTCTATTTCCAGGGTTTTAAAAGTATACTTATTCGAGTTTTTAGGTGACAAATTTACATTGTTTGCAGTTAAATAAAAAGTATGGAAACATTTCCAAACCTCTGTTTTCAAAATGCTCTCTCCACAGCCCAGGCTTTTTCAAAACGCAGGTGCCCTCTCATGCACTGTTAAAATGTCACTTTCTTCCAGAAAGGATAGTTGAAATGGATTTATGTTTTTAAAAAATAACTGTTAGTGGGGCCGGCCCAGTGGTGTAGTGGTTGAGTTCGCGCACTCCGCTTCGGCAGCCTAGGGTTCGTGGGTTGGCGTCCTGGGCGTGCACTTGAGCACCACTCTTCGGGCTATGTGCGGTGGCGTCCCGCATATGGGATGGAGGAAGATGGGCATGGTGTTGGCTCGGAGCTAATCTTCCCCAGCAAAAAGAGGAAAATTGGCAACAGACGTTAGCTCAGAGCCAATTTTCCTCACCAAAAATAAATAAATAAATAAATAAAACTGTTAGTAATATATCCCTTGCAAGTCCTTACTTGCCATCATTGAAAAGATCAGAAACTTTGGAACACTTGTCTTCTGTAAAAACAAACAAGTAGTGCATCCTTCTGTGAGACAACTCTGAAATAGTTTGCTATAAGATAACCACTGAATCTCTATGTTGCACGAAAGATTTTTATTGTTGTCCCCTTCACATCACAAAGTATCGTGAGGATTCTATCAAAGATTTCATCTCCAGCCCCTCTCCCCTTGCTCACTTTATGCGAGCCCCATCTTCTTGCTACTCCTGAGAGTAAAGTGTCTGTCACTTTTGAGACCTTGCGTCTGCTTTGATTACCTGTATGGCTCGCCTCCTTCCCTGCCTTCTGGTTCCTGACCACCCTACATAATATAGAGCACCTTCCCCCACACCATTCTCTATCCCTTTCCCCTGCTTTAGTCATCTTCCCAGCACTTGTCCTCACCTGACATATTTTATTTTTTCATTGTCTCTTCACTCAAATGTGATCTTCATGAGAATAGGGAAGTATTATTTGTTCACTGCTGTCTTTCACAGCACCTAGAACAGTGACTGGCACATAGCATGTGATCAATAAAAATTCACTGCAGGAATGAATGTAATAATTTAAGGTAACATAATCCACAAATCCTCTGACACATTTAAACTGCACTATATTGAAAATGTGTCCAAAAGCAACAAACAAAAAGTGAGGATGTCACTGTTAACGTCTATACATTTGTGTAACTCCCATTACTTTTGTGGGGATTCTCACATAATCTTTGAGATTTGACCTATACATATACATAAGAATAAAGTTAGGGCACCAATGTCAAGCCATATATAAAATATTAGTACAGCTTAGTCTCTAATATTCTTAGATTAAAAAATATAAACAGAAGTCCTAATATCTTATTCTCACATTAAGAGAAATGTACTTTGCCTATTTTGCAAACTCTGTTCCAGAATACTAATATTCTCTCGTCTAGAAGTCTGAGGGACAATTTCTTTCCTTGTTTGATCACCTCTTCTGATGCAAACTACTTCCTAGTTATTAATACTAATTACTGTTAACCAGGTGAAATGATCATTAAAGTTTAATAGATTCTCCATGGTTCAGGCTTTTTAAAGAAAAAATACAATATTTGCGTCTCTATTTTTAGAATTCAGGCTTTCAATTATAAGCGTAGCTCACCTCAACAGAAAAATGTGTTCTTGAAAAGATAAATACATATTTCTATAAAGTTAATGGCTGTATAACCCCCAGGTCCAAATTATTATTATTACTGCCACAAAGTAAAGAGTAAAATTAAGAATACATTCAATCATTAAATCTCACATATGATAACCAAAAATTGTAATCTTAACAAATTTTGTGGCTATAATTTTGGTAATTTTTGTGTGTTCTTTATAGAAAGACCTCCTACTACAAGTGACAAAGAAGCAGCAAAGGTTAAGGTGAGGTCTGGAATCTAGGTCTCCTGACTGGCAAGTCAGGTTCTCCCCACTGTTATCGAGAGAAAGATCAGAGTGGGGAAGTAGTAGTGCCAAGTATGGAGAATAGTAGGGTAGCATTCAATGAAACAAAAACTGAGGCAAATGAAGGACACTGTTGCTCAGTCAGTGTGATTCCACTGAAATATGAAATTCTTTTGGTGTTTACCTGGACAACACTATCTCCTACTTGGTAACAAATTTCATTCCCAGTATCTTTCAGTATGGAAATTTAGACAACTTGATGATTACACATGAAAACATTCTATTTTTTTTCCCCACTTAACTGTCCAAGCAAACCAAAAGCACAAGGCCACAATGAAGCAGAGGCGGGTACCAGGGGTTCCGTGACTCAGGAGTGCAATACGGCTGACAAAATCTAATACGCATGTCCTTTGATGACATTAACAGAATGCTTCCGGGACAAAGGAGGTACTTCTCACCCCTACAAATATCAATCAGTCTGGCTACGACACTCAAGGAAACACAGCAGCTCTCACACACGAGAAGACAACAAGGATGGTGAAGAGGAATCAAAGCTACACCATGTAATAAACAGCTGAAGAAAAACAGGCATTTATTTAGTCTGGACTTTTTTTTAATGGGAAGGGTGCAGGAGATGGGGAAGAGAAAGAAAAGGAGTTAAACTTGCTTACTCACTTTCAGAGGACAGAACTGGGACCACTAGGTAAACGTTTTAGAACGGTATATTCTGGCCCACCACAGGGAAGAATACTTTGGCAATTACGCCTAATTATAAACCAGTTACCTCAGGAGATAGCGCTTCCTTTGAAGTGTTCCAGTAATGCTGGACCATCACCATTTGGAGGAGGGGAGAAAGACTATATAGGGAAATTTGGCAATAGACTAAGGGCTGGGTAGGTAACAAATGTGGCCTAGACCTAGAAGATCTCTAAGATTTTTATTCATACCTTGAATTCCATGTTTATAGAGAAGGTCAAAGATATAAAGAATAATTTCTCACCTTCCTTTCTAAAAATAGTTCTCTCCAAATCTAGGACCTAGGACTCACCTGAGTTCCGGAGAAAAGTCTTTTTAAGTCCTTACAGGAAGACTGTGAAGCAAAAAATATGAAATGGGAGGCTGGGGTTATGGCCTACTTGAATGGATGTTCAAGTCTTGTTTCTTCAATAAGCTCATTGAAAAGATGTATACTGCTCTAGGTTCCTACAATTAAGTAGAGTAGTCACCTTCCGAGGTCTACGTGTCTTTATCCTCTTTGGTTCCAACCCAAAGGAACAATCTCTCCAAAGAATAAGATAACAGGTGTAGTATAATCCCTGATTTTTAAGGTGTACTTTCTGAATACATCATTAGTTCAAAGATATATACTCTAACTTAGAACCCTAAACGTAGCTGGTTTTACAAATGCTTTTCGTGATCTCTAATGCAAATAATATCTTAGATAAGGTTATTAATTAATTCTTGACAAGGGTTTATTTTTTTCCAATTACATGTTTAGAAAATAATTACAAAGTTATTATTTTTGTATCTCAATTTTCCTTAACTGAGGTACATCAGCCTTACAGTCTCTCCCAAACATTTCCACTTTATCCCAAGTACTTAATGATTTTCCCCAACCAATTCTTTTTCTTCTATAGCTTAAGAAAAAGTCTTTTTCTATGTCTGTTCCTATGTATATGTTCCTATACATAAGGTGACTATACAGATGCTGCATATTCCCTTACCATAAAATAACATTAAACTCTGAACTACATATGTTCCTATTTTCATAACTAATGAAAGGAGAGAGATATGGCTATAAACAACAGTTATGAAGGTAGATGCACAACTTTTTATACACATACCTGAACTGTCTGGACTTGTGGAGACTGAATAACTGATGGCTGGGCCGCCTGAATAACTCCATGGACTTGAACTGTCTGCCCATTGGGCAGCTGTACTAAAGTTACGGTGGGAGCAGATGATGTTGCGTGAGCTGCTGGCATAGATACCTACAGTGTTGAACATGGAAAAAAATTACTATCACAGATACTTCCTTGGGAGTACTCATGTTAAATATGAAGCAACTTTTTAGCAGCAAAAAGATGATCTTTCTGCTAGGTAAGTATTTCACTGATGTGAAAAAGACTAATGAGTAAATTTAATATTCTTCTTTAAAAAAGACTACAAATGCCCCCCCCACCCCCCTATTTTTCAACTCCTCCCAAGTGACAAAAACCAAAAGCTACTTTAATGTAATCACAATAAATACACAGACTTCCTCGGAACACTAACTGTCATGTCACATGTACGGTGCTCTACATTTTCTCACCTGCCTTCATACCCAGGGTCTCACTCTGCTCTTTGAAGAAATCAGGACTGGGTAATAAGCACTATCTCCATTTCAGAGACAGAAATAGCAAGTGCGAGAAGAGATTAAGTAACTTACCGAAGGTCAAGAGATATGCTAGCCTTGAAGAAACATAAAGGTCTTCAGAATGTCATGCATTAAATAAACCATGCTCTAAAATATAACTGCTCTCAAACTGGTGCAAAACTTAGTTATTAATCTAGAACAAACAGATCTTACAATATACAGCATAGTTTTCTCTTTTACACTAATTACAAGTATGCCTTTCATTAATGAAAATGTATTAACAGGTATTATAACTGAAAATTTCTATCCCCCCCACCCCCCTAAAATCACTAAACTGGTAATAGCTGATATTTTAAGGATTTATTTTCCTCTTCAAAGACTAAAAAAGCAGAGTTGAGAGAATATAAGACATCAATTTTCTCCTGAGGAACAAAGAAGGCACTATTTTACTGAGTCAATATCCAGGTTAAGAGGGCTCTTAGGTTCTACTTGTCTACCTGATGGTACTTATTGTTCCTATGCTTGAACACACTCGGGAGTAGGAATTTTATTTGCTCCTTTGGCAAACAGTTATTGGGAACCTATGTGCCAGGAACAATGTGAGAATTGAAACTACAAAAACGAGAAAGACATAGGTTTTTGCCCTTAAGGAAATTATTGGGGTACATGTGTGAAGGAATGGGGAAAAGAACACGAATAAATATAATTCAGTGAAGTGATGAAGTTTGCAAAGAGAAAAATGGACACGCTGAGGAGAGCTAGCCCACTCCATCCAAGATGAGGGGAGGCTACCACGGAAGAATGTGAATTTGAAAAACAATACAAGTTAGGCATGTTATTATTGCAGGAGAGAGGCACAGAACTTCAGGCAGAAAGGGCAGCACTGGCAAAAGCAAAGAGAAATAGCATGGTCTTTACATGGCAGAGAGGGATGACCAGCCATCAGTACCACTGGAGCATATGTAGGAAGTGAGGAGAGATGAAGCAAGAGAGGTAGGCAATGGCTAGACGGGCTAGTCATGACAAACCTTCTCTGGCACATTAAAGAACTTGCATTTTATCCTGAGGAGATGAGAAAAGGCCCTGAAGGGCTTCTGAATTCCTGAATATCGTGATGAGGTTTGCATTTTAGATAGTTCACTTCAGTGGCAGTGCGAAACATTTATTTCAAAAGAAGAAAAAAGTGAAGGTGAGGAGGCCAACTGAGAAAGCCTATATAATAGTTAAGGTAAGATGATAAAGGCCAGAAATAGGCACTAGCTGTGGTAGAGATGGGAATGAGAGAAGTGATTTAATGAAAATTCAGGAGGCAGACCAGAAAGGGCTTTATGAATGATTGGTTGAAGGAGGCAAGAGGAATTAAAGATAACTCACATATTTCATGTTCGGGTGAGACACGGTAGACTATGCCATCAAGTGAAACAGAGAACACCAGTAAGGAGAAGTTTTTGAGTGGTTGGGGTAGTGGAGGAAGATGATGGAATTGACCTGACACCTGAATGTGCAGAGAAGTTTAGCAGGCAGTCAAATATTTGACTGTGAAGCTTGGGGGAAAGATCTCTATTGAAGGTAGAGGTTAAAACCATGAACTCCCATCTTCGGACATTAGGAAGTCCTTCCTTATTAATAACTTTCTCTTTGGTCACTATAAATCTTGCTTAGTTTTACCTCGTTCTCAAAATGTGGTCCATGGACTACCACCACTCCATTCTACCATTAGAGTTACACGGGGTGCCTGTTCATAAAGTCAGAATCTCTGATGGACCCAAGAACGCTTTCCCCCACACTGAAGTTTGAGAAGCACAACCTTAAGTTATTCAGAGTACCTCATCTCAATTCCATATAAAAGCTCTTCTAATATTTGAAGCAATTATTATATCCTCTTCTCTGAGTATTTTCTAGGGTAAATATAACAAGCCAACATAGTGAGTAACTCCTTTTCTACCCTGATCCTTCTACATAATGGCTCCTCTTATTCTAAGTTTATAAAATACAGATACACAAAAATAAAATAAAAACCACTTATATTCCTATCACTCAGAGCTAACCCCTGTTAATATTTTTGCTGTAGATCTGGGTGTTTTTAAGGGAGCATATATACAATCAATTTTTATAATACACTGTCATGGAATCTATTTTACCTTTTGAATCCATCACACCATTAATAGTCTTCTTTAATGGTTTTAACGGCTGCATAATAGTAAAAATTACATAATTTGTTTAATAAATTCCTTATTATTGGATATTCAGGTTTTCAAATTTGCCTACTACAAGAAAGCTACAGTGATCATCCTTTTACCCAACTCTTTAGTTAAATCCATAAAAATTCACATTCTCATAGTTAAAACCAACATTGGTTTTTTTCCCACCTAAAAAAATCTCTGTAAATTTCAAAAGTAAAATAAGGTGTCTCATTATTGTTTCAGATTGATTTTCTTCCTTTACTAGTTAGGCTGAATTTGTTTTTTCTTGTTCATTGATCAAATCACAATGATCTTGGATTTGACAATTTTATTGCATTTTTCTAATATTAAAGACTGACAGTAAAAAAATAACAGCTATCAGAATTATGAGAGAAAATTATGTGAAAACCGTATGAGGTATGTGTCAAGGACTTGGATGAGCAAGTGACAAAACTCCGCAATTAGGAATAAAAAGAACAAAAAACTATACAAATGGGAACAGATATTAGCTTTCCTAAAACTCAACTATCATGTCATTCTGCTTTTAAAAGTCTTAAGTGCTAGAGGACTGCCTGATAAGAATGACCAATTGAACATGTGCATATAATTTAGCTCCTTCCCGAATCTCCAATTAAACTTCATGAAATTGATTTTGTTTTTAGAGACATAATCACATGAGCACAGGAGATGGGAAAAGAGATAATAGTAAGAGTTTTGGAGGCTAGAAAGCAGATGGATGAATGGTAATGACCTTGTAAGACCTCAGAAGGCCAACTCATGAGGTGGAGGCAGGGAAAGCCTGACTGCACCACAAAAATCCTGACGAGGCTTAGGACCTAAGGCACCCTGGAGGATACAGTGAAAGTAGAGGCTGAAAATAAGGAAGGCTAGTTGAAGGCTCTTTTAGAAGCATCTGGATCCCCTCCCTCAACTCCCTGTGGAAGAACAACTAATCGACCCTACACTGACAGAAAAATGGAGATCTACCTTCTAGACAGAGGGTCTCCTGACTGCCTAACACCAGGCATTGCTGAAGGTGGGGTACTAAACCCCAGTTCTCTTCTCTCACTTGGCTCCCAGGCCTTTACCCTATATGCAGGGGATTAGTAAAGCTTTCTCTGGGGAATCTGACCAATGCCAAGGGGAAGAGGAAAGACTCAAATGATACTGACATTGGGAATGCCACCTCCAGCGAAGCTCACAACTCACAGATACTAGGCCTCAAACATATCCACAGGGCTTCCAATACAGCTTTTTGGTCCCCTACTTTTAGAACTGAGCAGACAAACCACAAATTTTCAAACATTTGAGGAAAGATTCTAATATGAAAGATAGAGACCAAAACAAATGGAAGGGGAAAAAGCTATACAGAGGAAAATCTATGGGAGGAGAAGAAAACTTAAAACAAAACAAAATCTAATTAATATTTCCAGAGATAAAATATTGCCTTTGTGAAACAATAAACAGGATGCTATACACACAAAAAGGACTATTCAGAGAACAAAAGGAACTCTTGAAAACATGAAAGCAAAATAAAAAATTCAACAGATGGGTTGGAATGTGAAGTTGAAGAAATCATCCAGAGAGCAGAGCAAAAAGACAGACACAAAAGATGAGAAAATTAGAGAAACAGTCCCATAGGTATAACATCCGGATGACAAGGATTCTAGAGAGAAAAGAGAAATAAGTTAGGAAAAAAATCATCAACCAAATAATTTAAAGAAATTGCCCAGAACCAAAGACATGACTTTCCACTATAAAAGAGCCTACTGAACACAAAGCACAATGGATGAAAACTGATCCAAACCAAGGCTCTGATAATGAAATAGTGAAGCACTGTGAACAGAGAGAAGATTTTTATAAGATACCAGAGACACAAAATAAGAAACATTTAGTCTTTTCAAACACCAAGACCAGAAGTTGACTGTGGACCACTGCCTTCGAAATTTGAAAGAAAAATGATTTCTTTACCAAGTCAAACTTGCCCAAGAACCCACTGGAAAACATGATATACTATATCAAGAACACAAGACTGTAGGGGAAGGGATCTCCAGGATGACCTTGTATAACACACTTAGAGGACAAGCAGACCAGACAGGATAGTATGACCCAAGAGACAGACATGTTGAGGGCTGTCATCACCAAGATCCCTGCTGGCACTGTATCTTCTTTTCACAGCGTGCCGAATGCTTGGATGAGCCCAGATTCTTATCTGTGCATGCTTGCCTCGACCAGGTACTGATGAAGTCCTAGCTCTCTCCCCTTCGTTCCTGCAATCGCCTCATCTGAGTACATTTACTTCATCCCCAAATGTATTCCGCTTTGCCTTGCTCCTGAGGGCTGAAGTGGGCCCTGGTGATCTCAGGAGAAAACACAAAGCAGCCCACTCCTTCTGACCACATTCTTGCTTGACGTCCAGTATTTGGCCCACATTTTAGCGCAGTGGTAACCATCTGTGATCAGCCCTGTTTCCCGAGACCCATCCTTGCGACTCCCCTAGGAGAGCTTTTACACTCTTCGGGAAGCTGAAGCTCAACATCTCAGAGCCTCTACTAGGATTATTTTCTCCTGGGAGCCTTCATCTGCAAGAGGCAATATCATACTCTCTTAACTAGCAGATTTATGTTTGCTATTTGGTTTTTATATTAACCACATTTCTCATTCATATATATGCAAATAGCTGTTGATAAAATAAAATATTTGAGGAAAAATACATAAGAACAAAAAATAAGGATGAGAGAATATAACCTTAGAGATAGAATGTTTAAGACAAAGACAAAATGAAAGAATTGTGAATTATATTTAAAATACACAGGAAACAAAAACTACACCATCTTCAAAATTTACTTGTGTGTCCATTTATTTGCTTATCCTATTTTTTAGTTTAAGCATACATCAACACCCTTTCAGATTATCCCTCCCATGCCCCAAAATAAATTTGTGTGATATGAAAAACAGTTATCATATCAGGTTGTCTTTCCTAAGAGATACAAGCCACCCATCAGTTACAATGTAATTATTTCTGAATCATGTCACTACAAACAATTTATTAGTGTTCAACAATACATTTTCCTGTTATGTTACCAAATTAATAATATCATTTCTAAAATTGGGTTAACACCAAGTAAACAGGAATTTTGATATTCTAAGAATGTCTCTGCTCATTCTATGTATATCTCTGTGATAAAAACTAAATTCTCTTGTCTGAAACATATTCCTCGTGGGAGACACAACTTGGGATCTCTCCATGTATTTTATACCTGGGCTAATGTGGCAATCTGTGGCTGGGCTTGAACTGTCATTTGCTGGTTTTCAGCTTCCGTTACGGCTGCATCTCCACTCTGCTGGTTCTCTGCTCCAGATTCCATGGTCATTTAGTCACCTACAATAATATGGGAGAGTGTTACAGGCACTACAGTGCTTTGTGCTTTTGTGACTCTAAAGGCAAATTTTAAGTCAGAAATAGGTATACGGGGTGGTTAGGTCAGCAAATGCACCCAGAAATCTAGTTAAAATGTAAGGAGGCTGAATTATTGTCGAACTTGTCCAAATTTGCTGACTGTGCAAGTTCTAGTCCCTTCAAAAAAGAAAAACACTTTTCCCTTGCCATTTCTTCCCAATGGGATATTATTCCATCTAGAAGTAAGAAGGGAGTCCTCTCCTCTGTGAATCTCCCCTACCAACAAGGGCAGAGGGGTGGCAGCAAAGTTAAAAGTTTTTCAAACTGTTAACAATCAGGTGTGGAGAGAAGGCAGAGAGTAGAAGTGAGCTGATGACAGGTCTATGAGAATCCGGCTTCATGGGACCTCCTAGAAGCGTATTCCCTCCTATTATAGGGAAGAAGCAGAAAAATTATAAGCTACTTCCAGAGGAAATTACTGGTGGTAGGACAAAATCAGCCCAAGTCTGAAGAGCCCAAGTTGTGGGGTATCAAGGTAGAAAGGTGCGATAAATAGCCACAGAGCCAAATTAGAGGCCCCAAACAATGAAAATGTCAGTGCTCTCACTCCTTACCCTATGGATAGTATGCAATGTTACACACACGCACACACATGAAATAAAACGTCTTAAAAAATGCTTAATTGCAAAATTCTAGATAAGTTAATCAAGACTGATCTTTTTTACTTTTGGACTCTGCTTTGCTAATGGCTTAGTATACCTGTTGGGTAATCTGCACTGGATGGCAGCAAAAGTGGAGAGCAATTCCTGGCAGCAGCAGCTACATGAGGTTAGAGAAATTTCAGTAACCGGGGAAGTGATCGTATCTAAAAGATTCACAATAAAAGGTAACACATCTTCCTTTTGTACTACACTGTTATCATTCAGTGCCTAGCATATTACCTGTCAAAAATGAATTTATTAATAGTGAGGACTACCTATAGTGATTCCATAAATAACACAAAAACCTCAATGCTCTTCCAGAATTACATTTATTTTTTAACTCTGAAATTGATAATCAAAATAGTCACTGATGCTTATGTGATTATTACATGCCATCAGAATGTATCACATACTAATACATTTTGCCATGATTCACAGGGTTCTATAAAAAGAAAGTGCTTTACAAGTGACAGTTAAAAATGGAAATGAAAATATCTCTGTGGAAATGAATATAAATAATTTAGAAATACAGAATCCACAAAACAGATGACAAAGGAAAAGATCACAGACTTGACTACATAATTATTTAAAACATTCATGACAAAAGCCACCAAGACAATAACATAGGGAGAAAATATCTGCCACATATAATCAATACAATAACATCCAGAATACAGGGAAACTACTAGTCAATAAGAAACTCTTATTATTGACTAGTTCACAAAGATATATGTTCAAGGATATTCACTGCAGAATTTCTTTACAATAGCAAAAAACTGGAAACAAGTATCTATCATTAGGAGAACCATTCAAGAAATTATAACAATGAAAAAGAATGAAGTCTGTCTATAATGTAATGACATATAAAGCTTCTCAAGACAGAGTGAAATTGTGAGTCACAGAACATACTGTAAAATAGAACCCCATTTATGTTAAAAACAAGTAAAACAAATTCTTGTAAAGGTGTATGCATGGAAAAAGGTGTGGGAAGTAAACTATAAGTGATAGCTCCGAGAAGAGGGAGATATGGTAGAACCGTATAGAATGATGACTTTCACTTTTTACTTTTTACAAACTTTAGTATTTTAATATTAATATTTTTCTTCCCGTGAGCATGGACTCAGGATTACTTGTACAATTAAAAAATTTTTAATACCAGAAGTCATGGATAACATTTTGAAACTATGAACCAAAAACTATATTTCAATCATGATTTTGAGATACCTGTTGACAAAAATTTTTTAAATCCCAGACACTTTTTATGAGATTACTATTTTTGTTAAAATATTGCCTAAACTGTTTACCCTACATTTCCAAACAGTAATAACTATTTTTAAAAATTATCAAATAACCTTTATTATAACGTGATAATTCACTGAGTTGCATACTTATAATCTGTGATCTTTTAAACTAAAATATTTCAGAAAGACATCAAAAGTAACAGAAAGCAACATCAACAACAAAACAGTTTACGTATCCTAAATGTTGTCCATAGTTTTCGTCTGCAAGAAAATGGCATGTGAAAGCAAAAAATCTAATCTTAATAACAGTAAGTAAATAAATCCATTTGAGGACAGTACTGAGTCAAGCTAAATAAGAGCAGAAATCCATAAACTTTTCTCTATCTACTCCCCTAAGTCAGCATTTTCATGAGAATGAAGATAAAACACAAACTTATCATCATAATACTTTCTTTATAGAAAGAGTATACGCAACCATTTTTAAAAGACTTTATCGCAAGCCACGTTTTTCACACCTACGCTGTCGTCCATATGGTTTCACTCTGCCATCTAACTATGTCATCCATATGGTCTCACCCTGCCATCTGATTAAAGCCATCTAAGGCACAGATCTCTCTCTTTTGTTTTTGTTTACTCTAAAACACATCAGAGCTACTGAATTTTTTCTGACATTTAATGTAAAGGGCATGATTCCAACTTTCTGTTTCGGAAAATAAAATATTTATGACTATATTATAATAAAGGAACAAAACCCATTAGCTAACATAAGTAATTACAGCTACAAAGACATATTCAAAACAGGAAGGTGATTTGCATCTTTCTTCCCTCCCCAACTAGATAATATTCTTTCTACTTAAAAAAAAGTGTGATTTTCCAAAGGATAGGATCTCCATGTAAACTGTCAGTGTTTTATTATCATTTCATTCAGGCAGACTACCAATCCTTTTTCAGAGGAGGGGACAGCGTTCTTAATTTTTATAACTCTTAGCTTGAGTAGGTATCAACCACTTGGGCAACAGTACAATTACTGTCTTTCATCAGAAAATTCAGGCCTTTTTCAAAGTGCAGGAGAGAATTATTTAAGGAAGAACAATTTGTTTCAGATGAGAAACTCACTTCAACTAAAACAGATACTATTCTTCTGGTTTTCACTGCGAAGGTACTAAAATGAAACAGCAGCCTCCTGACCATATTAAATAGCATTTAAAGTGGGTGCATTCACTTTGGACTTTGAAATCTTTCACTCTTTTTCGTTCATATCTTCAGGTGGGGAGAGAAGAGATGCTATGGTATCACGTGTACAATCTTCAATTTTTCTATTAACCCAGGAGCAGTACAGCCAGCAATGCAGTATCCAGATACATGATCAGTAAATAGAGCCAATATGTGAGTTCCCGAAGTTGTTTGAAGAAAGGAGATTCCTAATTCATTACACAAATAAATGCTTTTCAAGAATGCAAGAACAACAACAAAAAAGACTAAATAATACTATAAAATAAGAAAAAGATTAGGTACATATGAACTCAGAAAATGTTGTATAAATATTAGGCCTGGAACATTAGAAACAGAATGGATCTTAGAAATCGCTGAAAATCTAATATTAGCTTGACAGTATTGTGATTCTTGTTCTTCCAGTAATTCTGAATTTTAAAATTTATTTGGGATTGATCTTTAAGATTTGGGGATTTTCATGATTTATCCCTAAAAATTAACATAATCCTTTGGAAACCATGAATTTATAAAAAATTTCAAAATAGTGGCAGGCCTCCGGGCCAGCCCTGTGGCGTAGCGGTTAAGTGCGCGCGCTCCACTGCTGGCGGCTCCGGTTTGGATTCCGGGCGCACACGGATCCACCGCTTGTCAGGCCATGCTGTGGCGGCGTCCCATATAAAGTGGAGCAAGATGGGCACGGATGTTAGCTCAGAGCCGGTCTTCCTCAGCAAAAAAAGAGGAGGATTGGCATGGATGTTAGCTCAAGGCTGATCTTCCTCACACACACACACAAAAAATAGTGGCATGTCTAAAAGAAACAAAATTTTAAAAACCAATTCACAAAGATAAACACCATTTTGCTATAATCGTCATTAGAATTCTACCTCTTAATGTGAAACATAAAAAGCAAAGTGATTCTGTAGTATTATTCACCCAATCTTGGGAGAAACAAAGGATGCTGCTGTAAGTAGTTGGGAAAGGGAGCCTAACACTTGATGGAAAATGAGATCTGTCATCAAGTGGTCGCTGGACAAATTAAACTTTTTGTTTTCCAGTTTCCTCATCTGTAAAAACAAGGGAGATGGATTAAAAGATCTCTTCCAACTTTAAATGCTCTGATTCTAGGAACTGACACCACAAGCTGCAAGTACAAACACATAATTATGCAGGCTACTTAATAAAATAATATATATGGTAAAAGACAGATTGACTAAGTATTAAGAATAGGTCACCTAGCCTCTTGATCTTGGCCAAATCAGAAATATTATCATTCATTTATATATATATATTCATTTATATATATATATATATATCATGAAAATACAACTGGAGATAATGAGTACTTTTTTTTTTGTGAGGAAGATCAGCCCTGAGCTAACATCTGTTGCCAATCCTCCTCCTTTTTTTTCCCTTTTTCTCCCCAAAGCCCCAGTAGATAGTTGTAATGTCACAGCTGCACATCCTTCTTAGTTGCTGTATGTGGGACGCCACCTCAGCATGGCCGGACAAGCGGTGTGTCGGTGTGCGCCCAGGATCTGAACCTGGGCTGCCAGTAGCAGAGTGTGCGCACTTAACTGCTAAGCCATGGGGCCGGCCCCATGAGCAGTACTTTTAAAAGCATTCTCTGTTTCACATGGCGGACAGTGTCTCTTTTACTCATTATGTTACGCTGGTCATAACTGTTGCTATAGTTAAGTACTTTAATCATCCCTTTTCTTAATTTTCAAAGAGGATAAAGCAGTTTTTCCATCTTAGAAAGCTTCAAGAAATTTATCTGACTAGGGGTATATCACTTTTGTACTCTTTACACAGTGAAAATAATAGATATTTAAAAGTCTAAAATGTAGTTTAAATAAACGTCCCAGAAGTGTGTCAAATGAGTGCTTCCATGACATTCAAAAGAGAATATGTTCTGCGATAGTCAAGACAGTGGTGGACTTCCAAAGAGGCATTGAGGATGAATACAGTATTGATAAATTTGAGGAAGGAAGATAACTTTTTTGATAAGAAAAATGGTGTGAGCAAAAGCTTAAATCAGCGTAAGCCTTTAGAGAAATGAGTGAGTCAGTGGCTGGTGTCAGATTTTGTATAGAAGCAAGGAGAGAAGACAAATGAGAACACAGAACAGTCTCTCCAAAGCAGTCAGGAACCGCTAGGGCAAAATAAGAACGTGAGAATGATGTCCCTTTTTATTTTTTCTCCCCAAAGCCCCAGTACATAGTTGTCTATCATAGTTGTAGAGTTGTAGCTCTTCTATGTGGGACGCCACCTCAGCATGGCTTGACGAGCGGTGAGGAGGGCTGCACCCAGGATCCGAACCAGCGAACCCTGGGCCACCAAAGCAGAATGCATGAACTTAACCGCTACGCCACCGGGCTGGCCCCGAGAATGATGTCTCTTAAAGTAAGTAATTGGGTTTAAAGTTTTTATATTGCAATGGATTTTACTTCTACTATATAGAGTAATATATCCTGAGGGAATTCACAAGTGAACACTTCACTTTTCTAAAACCAACAATATCTTCAATTTTAACAATTTACGTTATATACATTATACTTGTATTACAGCATCATGTCTGAGCACTGATATGTCAGACACTGTTCAAGTTACTAGGGATAAAGAAATAAACAAAATAAAATTTTAAAACTTTGCCTTTGTGGAACTTATATTCTAGTGTGTGGAGCAGGGGAGGGAAAGTAAACAAGTAAAAAGTATAACAAATCAGATGGTGAGACATGTTGTGTAAAAAATAAAGTTGGGAGGGATGCAGGAGGGATTTTCAAGACTATAAAAGCTGACCAGTGAAACTCTCACTGATAAGTAGCACTTAAATTCACCTACTCAGCACCTATACAGGACTCTACCAAATCAGGGACAAATTTCTGGCAGCACTATTTCCGACTCATCTGCCTCTACCAAATTAACTAAAGCTCATCAAACAAGAAAGCAAGCCCATATTGTCACTTTTGCTAAAAATCACTAAGCAAAAGGAAAGAATGTTGCAGAATTTCACCTTGTTCTTTTTCCTAAAATATTTTGACCTTTAAGAAGTGCCCTAGTCCCTACGATCCTAAACATTCTAGTTCAAGTTTATGAAAAATAAACCCATCTCCCCTATAACCTGGTTTATTTTTTAATCCCTTAAATCTATGACAAATATAATCCAGTTGACAATGAAAGGTAAGTATTCAGAGAAATGAACTGTGAATTTTGACTCTGAAGAGAAATAATGCGTTTGTAAATAATGGAACATATGAATACATGCTGTGATTTTTTTAAAAATGCAAATGACCTTAATTATAAACGAGGGAAAAACGTTCCCCTGCACCCCAGCAAGGGGGTGACTCCTCCCGAACTCTCACAAATTCAAAAGTCCGGGACTTTAAGGAAATCATATAAGCAGCAGTCTGAAGTCTCCAAGGTAACCACAGCAAAAGGCACATTTGGACACACGATTTCAAAACTAAATGACTATTCTGTTGTCATAGTCAAATGTATTACTAAAACTACTTTGCAGAAGTATACCCAGAAACACCTATGGACGATACATAATACTTTCTACATATCTATTTTGTACCTGTTATTTAGTTATTATAACTGAAACCCTTGTTAACACATTCTCAACACCTTTGGGACATGTTGACTAATTTTCTAAAGTATTATGATGAATTTACTAAAGAAAGTGGCAAAATGTTCAGGTGCTACAGAACAGACTCTAGCTTTCCAGGAATCAATGACTATGTTGCACTATTTCTTTTCCTCCACCTTTTTTTCCTGTTATTAACCTTGAAATACTCGTCATTAATCTTTTTCATATGTTCAATCTAGCAGAACTGAGATGTACGCAATCAATACTGGAAATTTAGCAATGTTCCAGGTTTCTGATGCTAATAAGTCTTTTGTATTACATACAGTTTATCTTCTCTGAAACCAGATAGGAAAATAGCATATTCAAATGTTGTATGTGTACACATACATGTGTGTAGATGTATGCATACATCTGTATGCATATGTATATACATGTACACCCATCCAACTCAACACACACATCAACTATAAAAACTTTACTAGATGAGACTGATCACACCCTAACAAAATGAGGTTATATACATTTTTAGGAAGAGTTAAAACGGGCAATGTGATAAACTAAAATAAATTGGTGTCTTTATCAAGCTAAGTGAATTCTGACATAGTTTTCAGAAACAGTTTTCTCTGTGCTCCTATCAGGGTCTTTCTCCTTTAACTGGAGAACAAATCCATACTTCAGCCTCTAATCTGGATATCAGAGGAAGGCAAGAGAAGCTGTATATGAAGTTAATTCTGTGTGATTTGAATTTGATGAGATTTAATCATTTACAAGACAGAAATAAAAGCTTGAAAATTTGTTTATATATTTTAATGAATTCTTTGTATTAATAGTAAATACCAGTATAACCTGATCACTACTACCAAAAAGAAGGCAGCACACAGCAATGGGGGTCGGTCTTTCCAATGCTATTTAATAAAATCAGTTCCCTAATGATTTGTTTATTGGATTGAACTGAGATAAACTGCTTGAAGTTCAGTATTTTTATTTTATGATTTATTGTAGTTTTGTGATTACCAGAGTATTTGAATGCTATTTTTAACAAGTAATTCTTAACTGTGTAGCACGCACTATGAGAAAGATATGTCCTCAAAGGAAGTTACTTAACAGAAGTGAATTAGAAAAATGTTATTTGATTTACAGAAATGTACTGCATAATTTAAGATAGCCATCTTAGGACAGGTGACTAATTCTATAGCACCTTTCAATAAGAAAGCTTTAGTGCTTTCTCGAATCAAAGTTATTATTTTTTAAGCATTGGCAAAATTTATCTGTCTTGTTTTCCTTTAGGCTAAGATTACTCATGGTTCTGAAAACAAGCTTTCACGTTTCTGGTCACCAAGAGACAAACAGTGTTGCTTAGCACAGCAGCAACCATGACTGTGCATTATTTTAGATAATAACATTTTATCCCATCTCTTCCCATGCTCCTTACTTTCCAAACACCCACCTAATATTATGTTTACAGCTTTACACCTTAAGTCTTTCAAAGAAGTGATCCTATATAGACATCTATATATGAAATATATAAATAAATTTTTAGAGCTGGAATTTTTTTAAAGGAAAAAAGGATTATACACCTCCTACACACAGTTACTTTTAGAAAAGCAATTTTTGTGTTGACTAAAGAGTGAAACAATCTTCAAGTGAGGTTCTGCTTCACAAACTAGCTGAATGCTGAAACTGGAAGGACCCACAAAAGTTATGCCCTCAAATTAAATATTTATAGCCTATTATTCCATTTACTCACACAAAAACTATGTGAAAATCACTACATTCAAATGGAAAATGAATGTTCAAGTGTTTTTTAAAAATAAGTTTATAAAGTTAACATTTATATTTTGACAGTTCTGTTTTGAAATAAATTTTGAAATGCTATTCTTGGTGAATTATTTACAAATTAGACATGGAAGAGTAAAAATTCAGTTTTCCTGAAGTGAGACTGCACATGTTATAGTAGGAGTCATAAGACAGGAATTCTGGTTTTAGCTCTGACTTCACAGATGGAGAACTAGAGATGTAAGAGATTTGTGAGGAATTTACAAGACTGTTCAGGGCTATACCACATAGCCTCCAATGGTATAAAAAGTGAAGAATTCTTTGTATATTTGGCAGTGGAACTGCATGGACTATTAAGCAACAACATACTAATCATTTTAATTATGTTTCGCTAAGTAGAAAAAACCTAAGCACTCAAGGCACCAAGGAGACATTGGACTATATTTAAAAATTAGCCATAGTTAATGGACAAAGCTGATAAATGACATGCAGACAACAGCAAAGACTTTATGTACAGTTTTGATAAAAGAATCACTTCAGGTTTAGCTATCTTTATCTTTAATCCTGAAAGAATCAACATCAAGCCCAATCTTTCAGGTAGCTGTACTATTTTTACCAAGTTGGTACTGATTTTTGTTAGGGTCCTTTTGATTAATACAATCTCATGCTATTTCTCATGTTTCAGAGGCAGGAAGTATTAGTAAAGCATCAGAGTTAATGAAAATATTCTTTTTAAGCTATGGAAAATGAACCTAATTTCCTTGGCTTTTAAAAAATAAATCTGTAATTTCAGTAAGTTTTAATTGTCTAAAGGATATATGTCTGCTTCCTTTAATCTGTGAAACTCTAAAGGGGAATTGCTTAAAAGCCTTCCTGCCTTTCAAATTCATGACCCTTCAAGAGGGAATCATTACTTAAACAAATTTTCTGTGCCTATTACATAATAAGCGTTCTGCCGAAAACTATGAGGACTGTAGTTGAAAGCAGACAAGAACAGGAGTCTCTCAAAGAGCTTACAAGCTAATCAGAGATAAGTATGTACTCTATATGAAAGAGCTGGGGCAAGTATAAACTAATCCTTATGACCAGTTTATCTATGAATTCCCTCCAAACAAGTACTTAATAACAACGATCTGAAACCATAAACTTCTCTTTCGAAATGATAGGAATACAATGAATTACGGAAAAAAGGAAAACATGAGCTGGCCATTTATGGTAATCTCTCTACTGATGCAGATCCCATTAATAAGATAATGAGATCAATATATTTTCTTAAGACCTTGACTAGAATAATTCCTCCAAGTGAACTTTTATAAACCTAAACTACTATTGTTTAGGAACAAAAATTCGAGTAATCATTAATAAAATTAGAACCTTGAAAACTTTCTTCACAGAGATAATGCTACAAAAGAAGATGAAGACTATGCTTTACTGTTATTTCTTGCCCACGGAAAAGGCTCTACCAGCAAGTAAATCATTTAAATTCTCCAAGGTTCAGTTTAGTCATCTGTAAAAAACGAAGGAGTTACTACTCCCTTCTCTTCACAGTAAAAGTTTCTTAAGTGTGAATTCCCCAAATACAGTAGACTTTATAAGTAATACACTATACCCACACAAACATAATAAATTCTCTCATAACAAATAATTCTTAAAGTATAGCACTTCAAATTAAAATGCTTCACTGAAAGTTGTTATTTCTTGATTTTTATCTTTGCTTCTTTTCATCAGGCATTCCAACTAAGCAATTTGGACACAGAATAAAGAGAAGACCAGAGGAGGTGGAATGTAACTCCAAATATGCATTAATGGCTTTAGTTATTTTTCATTAAATAATGGTATCCTGTTTGCCTGGGCTTTCAAAGATATTTAGAAAACGTTTCCAACAATAATAATTTATGATGTCCAAGATATGACACCAAAGGCACAAGTAACAAAAGAAAAAAGATGAACTGGAAATTATGAAAATTAAAAACTTTTGTGCCTCAAAGGGCACCATCAAGAAAGCCAAAAAATCCACAGAATGGGAGAAAATTTTGTAAATTGTCTGTTAAGAGACTTAAGTAACTAGAATAAAGAACTATTACAACTCAATAATAAAAAGACAAATAACCCAATTTAAAAATGAGCAAAGGATCTGAACAGACATTTCTTCAAGAAGAAATACAAATGGCCAATAAATGCATGAAAAGATGCTAGACACCATTACTCACTAGGGAAATGCAAATCAAAACTATAATGAGACACCACTTTGCACCCGCTAAGATAGCTATAATGAAAAACAATAAGTATTGGTGAGGATATGGAGAAATCAGAACCCTCATACACTGCTGGTAGGAATGTAAAAAGGTACAGTAGCTTTGGCAAACAGTTTGGCAGTTCCTCAAATGGTTAAACATAGTTACCATATAATCCAGCAACTCCACTCCTAGGTATATACCCAAGAGGAATGAAAACACACGCAATAAATGAATGTTCATGACAGCGTTATTCATAATAGCCAAAAAGCCCAAACATCCATGAATCCATGCATAAAATGTATATCCATAAAATGTAATATTATTCAGCACTAAAAAGCATGAAGTGCTGATAGACACTACAACATGGATGAACCTTGACAACATTATGCTAAGTAAAAGAAGCTCATCATAATGGACAACATACCGTACGAGTTCATTTCTATGCAATGTCCAGAAGAGGCAAATCTACAGAGACAGAAAGAAGATTAGTGGTTGCCTAGGGCTGGGGTATGGAGAGACTGAGGGGTGATGGCTAAGGGATGTGTGGTTTCTTTCTGGGGTAATGAAAATGTCCTAAAACTGATTGTGGTATAGATGCACAACCTTGTGAACATGTTAAGACCACTGAACTGTACACTTGAAATTGGTGGATTGTATGGTATGTGAATTAGTTTAATAAAGCTGTTAAAAAAAGAATCTATGATGTCCAATTTTTAAACTGCAAAATAATCTGCCACAAAGGAGAGAGGATTAGAAGTCAGGAAATCTACATTTCAACCCAATTTAGCATGTCGTTACCCAGTTTTTAGCGTCCCTTCTCTTACATGAAATTTAAAGCCTCCTGTCTCACACTCAGGGTTCCTCAGAATGTAGATTTGGTTAAAGTAACACTTTCTTCACCAACTTGTGAGCATATCAAGGTCATTCTACTTCCATATCTTCATTTCTGTTGTCCATGCCACTGCCTAGAATACGTTCCCTTCAATCTCTAGCTATCCAAGTCCTTCAGTATTCCATTTAACTTCTACCTTTCTCACAACTTTTCCTCACTAAACTCCTTCTCTTCTAAACTCTATAGCCTTTCAAAACAGTAGTGAGACCTGATATTCTGCCACGTATAAATCATTCTTTCTTATACTATTTTCATCATCTCCACTATTCTGTACATTCCTTGAGGGCAGGAGCCACATATTCAGGCTTTATTATTTATAGCAACTAGAACAATGCTTCATTTTATATGTATAAAAATACCTAACAATAAATTTTCTTGTGATTATTTCACCAACTATAAAAAAGTTGATGGTCAATATGATTATTTCACCAACTATAAAACAGCTGATGGTCAATAAATGTTCACTGAATAAATGACTAGATTGATAAATGGGAGTAAGTAAAACCAAGATATTACTATTATTGGTCACAGCAAACAATAAAGCTGCTACTGATACTTTTAAGAAAATGATATCCCTTTAAAGTAAAAATAGTTCAGAACAAGCAATAATTTTCCCTTCAGTGATGAAAAACAAGATATTTCGGAGTCTCCTATTGCCAATCACTTATACAAATAGGGATAACAACCCTCAAAAATAATGGCTATTCAGCTTTGGCTAAATTACAAACATTTTTAGTTACATACATATTGCCATATAACAAGAAACTCACATGTAGATAACCAGCTCACAAGGAACACACTTAAAATTGAGGAAAAATCTATCTTAGTTTCAGAGAAGATTGACTAATCTTTGGGAAAAACATTTTCTATTACCATTGGTGTTAAGTCAACTTTCAGACCCACCCTCCACTCCTACACTAAGGTCATTACTTAGCTATTTTAGCTTCCCACTTAATTCTCTCGTCCAACAAAATATCAGTCTTTACTTCTCTCCTTTTGGAAAAAACTCACCATCGATCCCATCAGACTTCTTACTCTCCAAACCTTGCCCCTTGTTAGATTATTCAGAGATCCTAGATTAATCCAACAGCAGGAAGAATTTGCTCAGATAGCCCATCTCATTTACGATAAACTCCTTGATTACCTTACCTCAACACTGAGAAAAAGCAACTCAGGCATTTAAAAGTTTATCAAGGAGTACTACCGTTTTTTTTTTAGGTTGAGATTCATTAACTAGCCTCAATAATTGATTAAATATATAGTTAAAGGTAATTTTTCATCACTGGAGATGTAAAAGACTTGTCTTCTACTTATCTGTTGGAATAAACACCAGAATATGAATGATTAATCCTTTTTTTCCCTTCTTTTGGTAACTGAGAAGACAAGTGAGCAAAACTCTGAGTAAAATATAACAAAACATCTTTACAGGGCCACTTCTGGCAGAGCTAACAACGCAAAACAAAACAAACAGGATGCGAGACAAGAGTGTTTATGTACCAAGGGGAGAGAAGGATTCTGAACGAGAAGAAAAATGAATGGTCCTGGTGGTCTGGTGGTTAAGATTTGGTGCTCGTCGAGGCATGGGTTCGTTTCCAGGTGAGGGAACCACACCACCCAACTGTAGGCTGTCCCCCTGTGGCGGCTGCGTGTTGCTGTGATGCTAACAGCCATGCCACCAGTATTTCAAATACCAGCAGGGTCACCCATGGTGGACAGGTTTCAGCGGAGATCCAGACTAAGACAGACTAGAAAGAAGGACCTGGCCACCCACTTATGGCCATGAAAACCCTGTGAATAGCAGGAATATAGTCTCTCTCTATATACAGCGCCGGAAGGTGAGAGGATGGTGCAAACAGATCAGGCAGCGTTCTGCTCTGCTGTCCACAAGGTTGCTAGGAGTCGGAATCCCACTGGACACCACTAACAAACAAAATTCTCATCCAACTTTCAAATATGTCCCAAAAACCTACATTTACTGATTTGATAATGTAGAATAAGTTTAAAACCATACTTTCTTCTTACAACCTCAGAAAGTTGACCAGGGCTAACCTCTTCTATAATGACTAAGTTAGCATATGTATTAAATTGGCGATTTTCACAGCGTCGGTTTGCTGCTTTAGCTCATGATCTTTTCACCTCCACGCCAAAAGACAATTTACTGATTTCATGATACTGTGAGAAATCACTTAATTCCCTGGTAGCCCACAGATATATTCCAGAAGGAAAATTTTCAGCCTTTTCAGATTTCAGTTATCTACCTCCACCCCCTAAATCTGTAAAGATAAGTGTTTTGTATACATTTTAGTCATTGAGCAGGTAAAAATAGCACATATTAATATTTTATATAAAATACTAGTAAATCATCAAAATAAGACAATATTCTTACATTAAAAACCTTAGCATACATAACTGTCAACTTGAGTATACAAAGAATGAGATGTACCAGAGCAGCTTCATTTAGTGATTTGTTTTCTGAAAGATAAGGGACTTATTTGTGTCCCTGCAGCTGGACTATTAGTTATCATTTTCCTTCTAAGTTTAATCAACTTAAAAAACTAACAGCATGTGTATTTTAAAGATAAATACATTAACAGCAGGTATATTTAAAATGCACTATAGTTAAATGGTGCTTAGAAGAGCCAAAAAAGAAAAAAAAGGAGAGGTACTGAAACTTGTTTTGCATTCTAGTCGAAATGAATATTACTTGGTCCAACTGGCTGACCAAGGACTTCCACAATGAAAAATAAAAAAGAAAAGAAGAGTCATCTAAGCAGTAAAGTCTCAGTAGACAACTGTATTGGTGAAACTCACTATTCAGTTATTAAAAATAAAACATTGATAATTACACTAAGAAATATTAGAAAATCATCAAAGAAAAAGGTGATGAGTATGTAAAAAATAATTAAACGAAGGGAGAAAGCTAAGTACACTAATCAGCATTACTGGATGATAATATCATATGAGAATAGTCTGCTTAAAAAAAAAAGGACTGGACTCCATGTGGTGTTCTTTCTCATTTAGAGAGAAAGAACCATAGAGACTATTTTGGCTGAGATAAGAATAGAAGGAAGTAGTCTGTTCAGGGTTATTAGAACCTCAACAAGAGAGTTAAATTCACTTTAAGAATTAACACTTACATAGCTTACTTGCCTCTTCATGAACATTTCGATCAAGTTACAAAAAACTTTTAAAAACTGGAGCTGAAAAGGTAATGACACAGTTCAAATAACAACTTCCTGTCACAAACTGGTATACCTCATTCAAATGAAATGTCTTTCACCAAAAGAAATAAAGACATAATGACAGCTCCCCTTAGTTTAAAAGGTCATATAAGACCTAAATATAAAATCTGCTCACTAACTGGTTAATAAATACAGGTATACCCATATGATGAAATGCCTCATAACTAAAAAAAAAGAAGAAGCTCTTTATGTACTGATGCAAATCAACTGCTCAGCCATATTAAGTGGAAAAAAAGCAAAACATAAGACAGTATATATGGTATACTAGCATTTGTATAAAAAGTGGGGAGGAGAGTACATACATATTTGCTTGTGTATGGATAGATACCTCTGAAAGGACAAATAAGAAATTGTAACACGAGTGACTGGGGGTGGGGGTACACACGACTTTTTGCTATATTTTATATGTTTTGAATTATGGACTATGTGAACAAATTAATTAAGAAATAAAATTGGAAATATTCTTCCATTACTTCACCAGGTGTGATCTCTTTTTCCTTTGATTGCTTTCTTATGACACATGTTCTGCCTTATTAGTCACTGTGTCCCTAAAAGTTCCTGGAAGGTACAGATAAGACAGGGTAATTCATCTTGGGATTCGCTGCAGCTTCTGCCTAGTCTTTTAAACTTGGTAATAATAATGATGATGAACAATTTAAAAAATAATAAGAAACATTTGTTGAGCACTTATGAAATGCCTGGCATTAAATATGTATTAACTTATTTAATCCCCACATTTCTATGAGGTAGTTATTGTACATTTATGACCAAGGAAAGTGAGGTATGAAGAAACTTGCCCAAGGCTCCATGGCTAGGAAGTTAAAATAAAGCTTAAAAATGAACAGCTATCATTGAGTCCCTAAGGAGCTGCTTTATAATTATGTCACAATCCTATAAAGTAGGTGGTTTAAAATTATTCTAATTTAACATATAAGGAAACTAAGGCTGAGAAAGATTAAGAAATTTCCCGTAGGTAACAAAATTCCTTGAGGGCAGGCATATGACAGTAATGGCAACAGTAGGATTCAAACCCAGGTCTGTGATTCCAAACCCAATGCTCTTTCCACTAACTACATTCCGTCACAGTAAGCGCTAACTCAATACCTGAATTACCACAAACTGTTGTCTCAAGTGATACTGCAGTAGAGATGAGCTCACACATGAGTAAGAAAAAAAAAAGTTCTGCATTTTTTCCATTCTCTGACTATCTACTAGATCCTTAAATTCAGATTTCAGCTCTCACTATTCAATAAAGAAGCCATCACTGGAAGTGACACTATATCAAGATGCTTACAAGACTATCTATGTCACAGGCTGGCTATAAACAAGTTTATATAACCATATCAGATGAGACATTTATGGAATAAATGAAATTATAAATTTCAGTGATACATTGTAAGCATTAAGTTACAAGTAAATAGTTTTTTTCTACTGTGGAAAAAAAGAAAAAAGATTTTTTAAATGAGGCGAAGCGGGGGATACGTACTTGGTTTTACTATAACCACATTATACCCCACAAAACAAAATGCTACCTCTTACAATGAGAGGCAAAATACAGCTGCTTCTCTATGAAGAAATGAATTTCTATTAATCAGATCTAACCAAGAAAACGAATTTCAGAAAACAGAAAAAGGGAGGTACCATTTTACGGATCAGGTTTCTAAGGTTCCTTAGCCTCGTATGTGAAAAAAACAAAAAAATTCAAAATGGGTACCACTAGAGTTTTAAATTCCACAAGAAGTGACCTTTTAACATTTTTTGGTCAATTTGTGTCAAAGATTCATTTGCTTTGTGAATACATGTGTCCATAAAAAGAAAAAAAAGGTTCAAGCAGATTTAACTGTAATTTTTACTGATCCCTGGGAAGGGGCAGAAGTATAATTTAGTACCATGCACCAAGTGAATATTCAAATGTTAATTAATTTAAAAGTTTGAAAAGGTTCACCTGGAATTGCTAAGAATTACAGATTATGAATTTATAAATAAGATAAAATTTAAAAGATCTTTTGGACAAAACTGAAGAAAGAACCCATCAGAATTTTTTTTTTTTAATTTCACAAAGGAAGCGTCATTGCCATATATTCTCTCTAAGGGGAAAAAACATTCTAGTCAACTGATGCTGGCTTGCACAGAATCTTTCTTAAGGAAAAAAAGTCAACAGAGCATCGTCAATACTATAATTTCCTCAGTGTTTGGAAATAAACCCATCTTCCCAATCCTTATGGAAACATTCTCTTTATTACATCTTAATTAAGTTTCTCAGCAATGACAAATTGCTAATTTGGCTTTTTAAAGACTTGCAATACAGTGAAGTAGATTATGCAAAAGTGATTTGGATACAGAGAAAACAGAAAACAGTGCATCTGTTACCAACCAATATTTATTCCTAACAAGAAACTTTGTTATGTATCAATCACAATTTTATCATACTGTGATACGTTAGTATGTTTAAAACAAGTAACCTGTTTACCTTTCGCATCACCTAAAATAACCGTTTTGCTTTCACTTTCCAATCACGAAGCGTGCAGTGAGTGTAAAAGATTCCAATAGCTGGCAACCAAAAGTATCTTTTATGCTAAAGCTTCAGAGGACAGAACTGCCGCGAGCTCAGGCAGATGAAATTCTAACTTCTGGAGAAGGGAAGACAAACTTTACTGGGTCATATCCCAGGTCCTTTGAAAACTGTCTTTTCATCTTGCACGTGTCACTGAGTTTCCGATGTGCCTTGCTCCCAACAGGCAGAGAAAACGCGCCTTGCGGGTCAGACTGCTGTCGGTCTCGGGCCGGGGCTACCTACCGCGTGTGACCCACAGGGACGACCTCAAACGGCCGTCTCCGGAGCCAGCGCTGGCGGTGTGCGCCCGGAGCGGGGGCCGCGGGCACGGCCCGGCGCGGGGCCGAGGCGGACCCGCCGGCGCGGCGGCGGCGGCGCCGGGCGACAGCGCTCCCGCGCCGCCTCGGACGGGACGCGGCGGCCACCGCCTCGCCGACAGGGCTAAAGCGAAACCGTCCGCAGGCGCAGCTTCCCTTTACGAGCTCCGACAGTCTCCTAACGCTGCGCGGACGAGCCTCCTCGGCCTCCTCCCGAGGGCGAGCCCGCGACCACCGGCTGGGACGGGGCGCCGGCCGTCCCGGGGCGGCGGGCGGGCCGGGCCGCGCACAAAGGGTCCGCGCTCCGCGGCGGCCGGGCAGGCGGCGCGGGGCTCGGGGCTCGGGGCTCCGCTCCGCGCCGCGGGAAGCAGGCCCGCGCCCGCCCGCCCCCCGCCGAGCGCCGCCGCTGGCTGCGGGCAGAGCCGCCGCCGTGCCCGGCCGCCGCTGCCCGGCCGCCATTACTCTTTGTTCGGCGGCGGCGCGGCCGCCCGCGCTCCATCTTTGCGGCGGCTCCTGCGAGCGAGGCCGAGCGGGCGGCGCGGGCCCGGCGGCCGGCGCCTGCCTCCGCCTCCTGCTCCTCTTACCGGCGGTACGAGCGCCTCCGTCACTGCTTTCGTTCGCCGCCCGGATCTCGCTGGAGTTTTATTCTCTCCCCCACGTAACACACCGCGTCAAACTACACCTCCGCCGCGTCACTCACCAGCACTCGGCTTCTCCCAGCCGCCGGGCCACAGGCAGCCGCCGCCGCCGCCGACTGAGGAGCCGCAGCCAGGGAGCAGCCAGCGCCGCCCAGTGCCGAGTGCGCAGCGGCCGCGCCCGGAAACAGCCGAGCGCGCCCGGAGAAGCTCGGGCGGCCCCGCCCCGCGCGCCGGAGGCGGGGCTTCCGAAGGCCTTCGGGCGTCTTCGGGCGCCCTCGGGCGCGGCGGGAGGGAGGCGGGGAGGGGAGGCGCGGTCTCTGAGCGCCGCGGCGGCGCTCGGAGGGCGCTGCCCGCCGGCGGAAGTGTGACGGAGGGAGTGGGGCGCGCGCCGCCCGCGGGGAATTCCCGGGGGCGCCGGCGGCTGGACGGAAAGCCCCCGCGGCGGTGAGCGGCTGCGGGGGCGCGGGGGCGCAGGCTGGCGGGAGGGCGGCGGGCGCGGCCGGGTGGGAGGGTCCCCTCCGTGGGCCGCCCGCCCCGAGCACCTGCGGGGATCCCGGCGGCCGGCCCCCTCAGGCGTCGCCCGCGCTCTCCCCACGCAGGTCCCGCGGCGGTGGTCCCCTCTGCTCTCTTCACGGCGCCCCCTCACCGCGTCCTCCCTTCTCCTCACCGGCCCCCCTCCCCGCGCCCCTCTCCCCTCACCGCTCTCCTCCCCTCACCGCGCCCCCCTCTCCTCGCCCCCCACGGCGCCCGGGTCACCACTCACCACCCTCACCCCGCCCCCTTCCCCTCACCGCCCCCCCCACACACACGGCGCCCCGGTCACCACTCACCTCCCTCCTCACCCCGCCCCCTTCCCCTCTCCGCCCCCCCCCCCACGGCGCCCCGGTCACCACTCACCACCCTCACCCCGCCCCCTTCCCCTCACCGCCCCCCCCACACACGGCGCCCCGGTCACCACTCACCTCCCTCCTCACCCCGCCCCCTTCCCCTCACCGCCCCCCCCACACACGGCGCCCGGGTCACCACTCACCTCCCTCCTAACCCCGCCTCCTTCCCCTCACCGCCGCCCCCCACGGCGCCCGGGTCACCACTCACCACCCTCCTCACCCCGCCCCCTTCCCCTCACCGCCCCCCCAAGGGCGCCCCCGTCACAGCTCACCTCCCTCCTGACCCCGCCCCCTTCCCCCTCACCGCCGCCCCCCCACGGCGCCCGGGTCACCACTCACCTCCCTCCTCACCCCGCCCCCTTCCCCTCACCCCGCCTCCTTCCCCTCACCGCCCCCCCCCACACGGCGCCCCGGTCACCACTCACCTCCCTCCTCACCCCGCCCCCTTCCCCTCACCCCGCCCCCTTCCCCTCACCCCGCCCCCTTCCCCTCTCCGCCCCCCCTCCACGGCGCCCCGGTCACCACTCACCTCCCTCACCCCGCCCCCCCCAAGGGCGCCCCCGTCACAGCTCACCTCCCTCCTCACCCCGCCCCCTTCCCCTCACCCCGCCTCCTTCCCCTCACCGGCCCCCCCCCCACACGGCGCCCCGGTCACCGCTCACCTCCCTCCTCACCCCGCCCCCTTCCCCTCTCCTCGCCCCCCACGGTGCCCGGGTCACCGCTCACCTCCCTCCTCACCCCGCCCCCTTCCCCTCACCGCCGCCCCCCATGGCGCCCCCGTCACAGCTCACCTCCCTCCTCACCGCGCCACCCCCGCCCCTCACTGCCCCCTCTCCTCACGGCGCCCCTGTCACCGCTCCCCTCCTCCCTCCTCACCGCCCCCCCTCAGTTCTTAAGTGTGGAATCCTGCCGAGCCGAGCCAGCCTCTGCTTGAGTCCCACGAGGTACGCTCTCCTGGGTGGGCTTGTCCTCTCTGGTGGCTCCGGAGACCCCCTGCCGAGACCGTCCGCCCATAACTCAGGCCTGCGTCTTGCTCTTGAACTCTGGACTCGAGTTCTAACCGCCTTGGCTGCGCTCGCATTTGGATGACTGGGGCGTCCTGTTCCCTCCAGAAGCCCCCTCCCGTGGCCCGTGACGGGAAAGGGCGTCCTCTCCATCTGCTCGGGTCAAGCCAGAAGCCTGAGGCACCGCAAACGCACCTCAGAAACACCGAGACCTGTTGGCCCTAAAAAACGATGCGTTTGTGGCCTCTCTCCCATCTTTTGGCCACTTTTTCATCACGCTGTCTTCGAAGCCACCTTCATGTCTTGGTGAAGTCCTACGGTAACTGCCATGCAGGTTCTACAGAACTGCTCGTGGCTCATTCCAGTCCAGTTGTGTACTGCAGCCAGAGTAATTTTTTAAAAATACAAATCCGATCAAGTCACTACCCTGCTTGAACTCCTTCAGTGGCTTCCCTTGGCTTGCTGGACACAGTCTAAGCTCCTTATCTTGGAGACCAGGCCCTCCACCGTCTGGGCTTGTCATTCTCCCCAGCCTCCCCAGCTGTCCCCCTAGCTGTCTGCACTCCAGCCATATTCGTCTTTTTATTTTTTCCAGGCTCTTTTCTCTCTTTTTTTCTCTATCGTAGGCTCTCACCTCAAGGTATTTACACATGCTATTCCCTTCCCCTGGAATTCTTTTCTGTCACCCACTTTCCTACCTAATTGTAACTTACCACTTTCCTTTCTGATTCATCACACTTGTAATTATTCGTTTACCGTCCTTGTGAGGTCCGTGCAGGTAGGAACCACGTCTGTCTTGTTCACCACCAGCTTTCACCTCCCCTCCCCTCCCTAGCACAATGTTTAGAATGTAGTGGTGTTTGTTAAATATTTATTGAATTAATAAGGAATATCTGTGTGGTTCCGGGCAAAGTTTCTTAGTATTTTTGGGTTCAAATCCTGGCTCAGCCACTTTCTAGCTATGTGACTTTGGGCAAATTATTCACTCTTGTGCCTCAGGGTTCCTATCTGTAAAATAAAGACAGTAATAGCACCTGCATCATAGTGTTATTGTGGTAATTAGATGAGATCATTCCTGGCAAGTGTGCTTGGAACAGTGTTTGGCATGTACTGAGTGTTAACTAAAGTGGTGCCTCTTACTAGCTTTTGCTTGCATATCTCACCCTTGTGTCAAATACATTTTCAGAATTGAGTTTATCGTCTTTGCTCTTCTTACCCTGCCCCTATACATGATACCCAAATTTTGGAATTATTTACCCATAGCCTATATTTACGACCCACCAAATACAGTAATTTTTTATTTTAAAATTTCCTCATATTCTCCTGTTCACACTGACCTTCATGTAGGCTCTGTCTCTTCATGTCTTAGTTACTTTGCTAACTTCGTGGGTGCTTTCTGACTGCAGGCCCACTTCCCCTATTCACTCGTGCCCTACTCTCAGACCAGTGGGCTTCAGTTATTAAATTATGTGTTCTCCTTGACTTCTGCTCTCCTTGCCTCGTTCTCACCTAACTTTGTTCATTCATTCAATCATCCATTCTTTAAGTGCAAGTTATTTTACTAACCATTTTAGATATACTTTGGATTTGAAATCTAGTCTCGCAATTTCATGTATCCTGCTCTAGTATCTCCATAAACCATAGAAATGAACTAGAAATGTCAAACTTTCAGTATCCATTTTTTGTCTCTGGGACTTGGAAGCTACCTCCATCTATGACTCAATTTTTCAGTTGGAAAATGTGGTCAATATTGGGGAGATGAGAGTACAGAAGAGCACTTGGCTATAACTTGGCATAAGATAAGATAGATAGGTAAGTGCCTTGAGAGAGGTCCAGAAAAGGGGGAAGATCTCATGAGATGATTAGAAAAGGCTTCAAGGAGAAAGTGGTATCTGAGAGCTTTTCTCTAACCACACCTTCCTTTTCCTGTTATTTTTCTCTCTTGCTTCCGCTGTTGAACCTAATTTTTACCTCACTACGAACTGAAGTTCCATGAACCCTGCCTGTTCTAGTTCATCACCTCTCATGACTTAATTTGCTTTCCTCCCTAACCCCAAGGCCATGGTGACCTATTTCATTTATTCTAAAATTATCTGTCAAGCACCTACTTTGTGTCATGTACTCTTTTAGAAACTGGGGATATAGCAGGGAGTAAAACATTGTTTCTGCTCTCAAAGGTACTAAAATCTTCATCCTCTTCTCTTTTTGACATTTTTGTTCACTCCTTTGTGCTCTCATCCAGTCTTATGATTGTAAATGTAATGGTTATGCTGACAACTCTCAAAATTATATCTTCTCCCCAAAACGGTCTCCCAAACTCCAGACTCATTTAAACAACTACCTACTCACACCTCCTCTTGGATGTTGTTCTGGTTCCTAGAATCTGAGGCAAAAGCTTTTGTGCTGTTATCTTATTAGGGAGTACAATCCCAGGGAAATGAGGATAGGCAAAAGAAGTGAGTCAGGAGAGGAGGTCAAGGTTCAGTCAGTGGGATGTTAACACTGCCCTCCTCCCCAGCACATACTTCCCTTTTGTGTGGGCACCAAACAGACCCTCATGTGAGATGTGTGGCCTGAGCATGAGGCAAAGTATTGTTGCATGGTTACTGCCTGAGATTGGTTGCCCATGGCAATAGGAACAGAATAAGTGGCCAAAGGCCCCACAGGCAAGGGGCCAAGAGGATCTGAGATGCCCCAATGCTCTCAAACTCACTCTGTCCAAGTCTGAACCGATATTCCTCACATCTGCACCTGCAGCTTTTTCCGTCTTAATTGTTGAGGGTAAAATCTTGGCATGATTCTTAATGCCTTCCTTTCTCTCACACCCCACATCTATTCCTTTAGGAAATTTTATTGACTGTGCCTTCAGAATATATCCACAAACTGACTACTTACCACTTCCACTGCAAGTGAGCCAGGTCCACAGTACCTTTGTCTCTCACCTGGATTACTGCAATTGCTTCTTAAGATGTCTCCCTACTTCTTCCCCAGGCACACACCAGCCACACTTCTGCCTTAGCACCTTGGGGCTGTTTCAGTGCTTAAAATACTCCTTTCCTAAATATCAAGAGAGCTAACTCACTCACCTTCAAGTCTTTGCTGAAATGTCACTTTCTCACTGAGGCCTTGACCATACTATTTAAAATTGCAACTTGACACCCACCTCCACCACCCCCATACACATCCCACTTTTCTGGAATCCCCTTACCCTGTTAATATTTTTTTCTATGTGCTTATTACCTTCAAACATTCCATCTATTTTACTACTTTTTATGTTTATTGTTGACTGGCTCTCCTGCTAAACTACAAGTTTTAAAAAGCAGTCTTTGTTTTGTTCACTGATGTATCTCAAACACTTGAAACCAGGCCCTGACATATGATAGGTGCTCAATATATATTTGTTGAATGAATTTCCAACTTGCCTGTCTTCAGTCTTAGGTAGTTCATACTGTTCGGATTTATTTTCTTGGTTGCTTTTGCAATTAAAATGAGGAGGTATATAATAGATTTCCTTCTTGTTTGGTAAGATTTCCTATAACCTTAATGTAATAGATATCCATAAGTAAATATTCTAGATCAGGAAGCAGTTGAAATCCTTAACATCTCTCTATTTATAAGAGCAAAAAAAAAAAAAAAAAAGTAAATGACCCAAATGTCTCCACTTCTAGTTAACTATTTAATTCATTTTTTGTCCCTTATTTATACATGGTCTCTTTTAACACTTATTACATTGTAACTGTTCATTTGCTTGTCTGCATCCTTTATTGAACCATGAGCTTCCTAAAGGCAAAGTTTTTTTTTATCGAACTTGCGTCCCTGGTAACTAGCATATAATAGGTGTTCCATAATGTTTCTTGAATGAAAGAATGAGTGAATAGTTAGGGTTTCTCCAGTACTGGTCAAGGGAGAGGTACCCTGCCCAGCTGATTCAAGCATCTGATCTACTTAGTGTTTCTTCCCCTGCGTATAGTGGGGTGCTTGAGACTCTTCATAGTTGGAATCAGTGCAAGGTGGAGCTGTTCTCAATGCTCATGAAGTAATCTTGTGATTTTAATTGTGCTTTCCAAATAGTTTTCCAGCAGAGAAGAGAAAGCACTGATCTGTTACAACTATTCCTGGTCTGTTTACCAGTTACAGTTCCCCATGTAAATTAATATATTGCTTCTTAAAATTAATCTTAACCGCAAAAAAACTCTCGACTTCCACTTCCTCCTCTAGTCTTTTTTTTTCTCTCTCTCTCTTGACGGTAAATATCCTTGAAAGAGTTCTATGTTCACGGTCCCAATTTCTTTTCTCTCATTTTCTGTTAAATCTGCGCCAACTAGCTCTTGCCCCCAGCATTCCACCATAACTGCTCTCCATTTTACTTAATCCAATGGTTTGTTGTTAGTCTTTTTCCCACTTGACCTATCAGCAGTGTTTGACACAGTCGGTCACCCCCTCCTCCCTGTAACACTTCCTTCACTTGTTACACTTGTTTCTTCAGTGTTACAGGACACTTCACTCTCCTGGTTTTCATCGTACACTACTGGTCACTGTTCTCAATCTCTTTTACTCACTGACCTCTTAATATTGGAATGTTCCAGGACTCTGTCGTTGGACATCTTCTGTTTCTCTGCTCTCCCTTAGTGATCTCATTCAGTCTTATGGCATTAGACATGATAAACATGCTCACAACTCCCTGGTCTCAGATCCAGACTTGTATATCCATGGACCTCAGCATCTCTACTTGGATGTTTAATAGGCCTCTCCATTTTATTATACCCCAAACTAAACTGATCTCCCCTCCCTTCAAAAACCTCTAGCTACAACCTTCTCTATCTCAGTAATGGCAACTCCATCATTCCCATTGCAGAGGAAGACTCAGCAACTCTTTTATACCCCACATCCAATCTGTCATCAAATCCTGTTGCTGTCTCTTCAACATATATGACCACTCTTTCCATCTCCACTGATGCCGGCTCGGTCCAAGCCACTGTCACCTTTGACTAGGATTTTACATCAACCACCCTTAACCTTCATTCTGTTCTCAGCACAGCAGCCAGAGTGATCCTTCTAAAACATGATTCTGTTAAAAACTATTCAGTAGTCCACATCTTACTCAGAAAGGCAGTGATTCTTACCATTAGGCCTACAAGACCCTGTTTGCTCTCTGACCTCACTTCCTGCAATTCCTCCCTTGACTTTCTCTGCTCTGGCCTGTTGTCCACCTTGCTGTTCCTCAGACACTTTGGACATACTCTCTCCTCAGGGCCTTTGCATTTGCTAGTCCGTCTGCTTAGAAATGTTCCCTCTAGACATTCCCATGTTCTCTTCACCTCCTCAGATCTTTGCTCAAATGTCCCTCTTTCTGAGAGGCCTTCCCTACCACCCTGGTGAAAATTGGTCTCCCTTCAGATATCCCCCGCTTTGCTTTTTTTTTTTTTTTTGTGAGAAAGATCAGCCTTGTGCTAACATCTGCCAATCCTCCTCTTTTTTGCTGAGGAAGACTGGCCCTGGGCTAACATCCATGCCCATCTTCCTCCACTTTATATGGGATGCTGCCACAGCATGGCCCGACAAGCAGTGCTGCGGTGTGCGCCCGGGATCCTAACAGGCGAGCCCCGGGCCGCTGCAGCGGAGCAGGCGCACTTAACTGCTTGCGCCACTGGGCCAGCCCCCGGCTTTGCTATTTTTCTCCATGCCGCCGCTCACTTCCTAGTATGCTTTATACATAGTTCCATAGCACCCCTCTCTTCCTGGTATGCTACATGCTTAACTTCATAGCACCCCTCATTTCCTGGTATGCTATATACTTAGTTCCATAGCACCGCTCACTTCCTGGTATGCTACACACTTAACTCCATAACACCCCTCATTTCCTGATGTGCTGTATATTTAGCTTCATAGCACCCCTCATTTCTTGGTGTGCTATATACTTAGTTCCATAGCACCTCTCTCCTGGTATGCTACATTCTTAACTCCATAGCACCCCTCCCTTCCTGGTATGCTACATACTTAACTCCATAGCACCCCTCCCTTCCTGGTATGCTACATACTTAGCTCCATAGCACCGCTCCCTTCCTGGTGTGCTACATACTTAGCTCCATAGCACCCCTCACTTCCTGGTGTGCTACATACTTAGCTCCATAGCACCCCTCCCCTCCTGGTATGCTACATTCTTAACTCCATAGCACCCCTCCCTTCCTGGTATGCTACATACTTAGCTCCATGGCACCCCTCACTTCCTGGTGTGCTACATACTTAGCTCCATAACACCCCTCACTTCCTAGTATGCTACCTACTTAACTCCATAGCACCCCTCCCTTCCTGGTATGCTACATACTTAACTCCATAGCACCCCTCACTTCCTGGTATGCTGTGTACTTAGTTTCATAGCACCTTTTCCTTCCTGGTGTGCTACATACCTAACTCCACAGCATCCCTCCTTTCCTGATGTGCTGTATACTTCATAGCACCCTTCACTTCCTGGTATGCTACATATTTAACTCATTTATTGGGTTTGTTGTCCCTCTGACCCCTCCTGGGCAAGGACTTTTATCTCTTTTCACTACTGTATCCTTAACATCTAGAACAGTGTCTGGTACATAGATGGCACTCAAATGTTTATTGAGTGAATGCAGTTGAAATTCTGGATTTAATATTAATCTCCTGGCATTTGGTTGGCATAAACAGGTCTCCCTCAGCCAAGAGCCTGATCACCTCTGGGTGCATCTATAAATATTGAGTTTCCATATTGCAGCCTGAATCATGGCGGTTTCACCAAAGTATTGCCTTTTTGTGGGTCCTGATTTCAGCATGGCCATGCTCTTTGTCATCTCTGTCTCAGTACCACATAATCTCAAAGATATGAGGACCTCTTTGAAGCTTTCTGATCTTTCCACATCCCAGAGTCAGAACTGAAGAATTGGTTAGCAAGATTCTGGTTGCCTTTAATTTCTATTTTGAGGACCAAATGGTAAGCTACTAGTATTGCTGCATTCTGATCTTCCTTGTGACTGAAAGCAATGCCATGTAAACAAAGTAAAATGGCCTCTTATCTTCCTAGAAGTTTCAAAAAGTCCAGTGAATTTTTATTGGCAATTAAAACCAATAGCTGTAACAAGTGAAGATTTATTGAGTGCTTACTTTGTGCCACGCACTGTTATAAACACTTTTGATGTATTAACTGATTTAATCCTTATAATAACCCAACAAGGAAAATATTAACATTAGGAACACGTTATAGATGAGTTAGCTGAACCCCACAGGGGCGAAGAAATGTCTCCCATGTCTTAGACCTAGTAATGACAGAGTCAGGTGTGAGCTCAGGCAGTCTGGCTTCAGCCTGCACTCTTAACACTGTGCTCCACTGCCTGGTTGTAGAATGAAAAGGGAGGAGGGACTTTGCACTGACAGGGAAGCAAAGTAATTATAATTTCATCAGTGTAAGTCTGTCATTCTGAAAGCACCATAGTAACCCAAGCACTTTCTTCTGACGTCAGCCCTATTGCCATTTTCTTGCATAACATAAGAGTCAGACTAACTAGCTTCCAAGATACCTTGTCACTCTTCCTAGGCAAAAGAGTAGGCTCCTTGAAACACTCTGCCAAACTGTTCCCTCCATCTGTGCTTCACTAGCTGCTACTCTAGCTGAGCTCCGAAGGGTATGTCATGAACCCTGAGTGCCCTACCTAACTTTGCCCCCTACACCAGTGCCTTCATCTGATTTAAGTGCCTGAACTCTGCATTTTCGTTTTCACCAAAGTGCCTATCACACTTCCTTGTCACTGTTTGTTTAATTGTCTAGTCCCCTGGTAGACTGAAATTTCTGTGAGGGCAGAGATTGCATCTGCGTTGTTCGTTGCTGTATCCTTAATGCCTAGCATGGTGTTTGGCACATTGGAGGAGTTCAATAAAATTTTCTTGAATGAGTAAAAGTCATATTTCTATAGAATGTCTGCAATCATATCCATGCATTAAAGAGAATTTTCTTGTGGCCAGGCTAGTCCATCTTTATAAATGAGAAAGATAATTTTCCTTTAGTCTGCCTTCCAGCTGTTGGATGTTCATGTTATCATTGCCTATGCTATAATGCTAGATTTCAACTCGTGCCTCTTTCTGCTTCAGATTCAACTAATGTTCAACTGCTATATGATAGGTGTCTCCCTAGGGTCTTTCATATCTATCTGCTGATTTAAGTGGAGATAACTTCTTGGAGGGTTTCAGTTTCCTCAGCTGTACAACCAAGATACCTAATTGACTTGTGCAAGATCAAACTGTAAGTTTGAGAACCGGGGTTTGAATTTAGAACTTACAATTTTAAATTTGGCTTCTTTTTCTCATATATGATGTTGCCTTCCTGTTCCTGTCTCTGATCCTTGTCTCTAGTCCATGGGTAGCACCCATATTACTGAAGGACAAGCATATTTCATTATCTTATCATATGCACCTCCTTCAAAAGACTTTTTTTTCCACTCCTTTGTTCTGTGTTCCACTTTTATTCATTTTCTTCCCATTTCTACTTTGCCAGATTTTCTCCCAAACAGTGGCATTTAGGGTTTTATGAAAACATTTCTGGGGCCTATCCTAATCCTGTGTATGGATTGAGGGCTTTAGTGATGTTTGGTTATTTCTATTATTATTTCTACACTATCATTATATCTATTTCAGAAATGGATGTGAAAGAGTCCCAGGGATTAGAACCAGGACACATACTGTTTGGGCTCTTGATCAAACAAGGTGATTGAACACATGCTTTTTGATTTGCTAATTCCTGAGACCCCGCAGTAAAGGAGTGAGAAAAATATAAACCCTGTGGTAGACAGAATAATGTCCCCCCCCAGTCCCCATAGATACTCATGTCCTAATTCCTGGAACCTAGGAATGTGTTATTTTTTTTTGGCAAAAGGGACTTTTCAGATGTGATTAAGGTAAGGGTTTTGCGATGGGGAGATTATCCTGGATTTTTGGGGTAGGCCAAATATAATCACAAGGATCCTTATAAGGGAAAGAGGGAGGCAGGAGAGTTAGAGGAAGAGAGAGAGAAAAATTGGAAGATGCTTCACTGCTGGCTTGGAAGATAGAGAATGGGGCCACGAGCCAAGGAATGCAGACAGCCTCTAAAAGCTGGAGAAGGCAAAGAAACAGACTCTTCCCTAGAGCTTCCTGAAGGAATGCAGCCCTGCCAACACCTTGATTTTAGGCCACTGAGACTGATTTTGGGCTTCAGACCTCCAGAAATATAAGATAATAAATTTATGTTGTTTTGAGCCATTAAGTTTGTGGTAATTTGTTACAGCAGCAATAAGATACTAATACAATCCCTCAAGGACAAAAAAAACAGGGAAGGAGACAACAGCAGTTGAGAGAATTCCACACACATTTAGAAGATGGGATGGATGAAGGAAAGGTAGCTGACTTGGCAGAGTGGAGGAAGCTGATACCTAAGTGCCTGCAGAAGGGATAGCAATATGAGGGAAGCCAGTATGCCCTGCAGAAACACAGAAGTCCTCAGGAATTACCAACAAATTATCCAACCAACTAACAAACCAAACAGAAAGTGATATGTATGAATGTATTGAGATGAGATTTAAACGAGTGGTGGAGAGTTTTGAATTAGTGATATATGCTTAGAAAACTAAGTAAATGAAAAGAACAGTACAGTTATTAGTTCCAGGGAAAACAAAAAGTTTGGCAGGAGAGGAAAAGTAATCATAGTTATTATATGGCTCAAATCTAACTAGAATATAAGATCCTAATAATGTAAATACTCATTATTAATTTAATTAAAGTTATGGTATATAGTGAAAGGAGCGTGCTTGTGGTGGGTGTGCAGAGAAGGAAGAGAATAAATCCTCATTTCCATAATGAAAAGTCAATAACTAACGCCTAATGCTGAAATATCAAGTTATCACAATTAAAACAAGTTGTGTAGAGGTATGGAGGTCAATTCCAAAGAATCAGCTAAAAGAATTCGCAGTAGCTGTCTCTGGGGAAAGGTAAATATTCAGTGAGAGGGCTATTGACTCTTCAAACTATGAGCGTGTATAACTTTGATAAAAATAATTCTTAAAAAATAAGGGATAAAAAATGATCTTAAGAGGAAAAAATTATTGAAGATAGTTTCCTGGATTTGAAAAACATGAATACTTAGATTGAAAGAGATATTCAAATCTCTTGAGAAAAGCCCATGTCAAAGCACATGACCCTGAAATTTTAGAATACCAGTTATAAGAAGACAACTTAAAGCCTTTGGGAGGAGATGAAGGTGCATACAAAGGACTAGAAAGGAGAATGGCTCTGGGCTTCTCCATGGCAGCTTTGGAAGCTAGAAGACAATGTATCAATGCTTTCTAATTCTGAGGGGAAATTCTTTCAAATCCAGTATTTTGTTATTTTCAGACATAGTAAGTCTTCGCTTGTCATGAACACTTTCTCGGGAAACTACTGGAAGATATGCGTTACCAAAATGAGGCAGTAAACCAGGAAGAAAGATCCAGGAAACAAGGGTGTATCTGTCAACTTAGGCTACAATGCAACACCACCAAACTCTCCATGGCTTACAACATAGGTTTTTTTCTTCTCACCCAACATGTCCATCATGTAGTTCGGCTCCTTGTCTCCTTCATAATGGGACTCAGGCTGATGGAGCATCCTCTATCTGGGATATTGCTAGTCTTGTGGCAGAGGGAAAAGAGAGAGAGGATAGATTGTCTCTTAAGCTTTCACCTCAGAGTGACGCATGTCATTGGCCAAAGCAAGTCACATGGTCACTTCTGGGTTTAACGAGGCAGAGGTGTAAAATCGTTCCATAGGCTGGGACATCACAAGTCATAGCCAAGCCTGGCGTCGGTGGGGCAAGGAAGTATGATCCACCCCAATGCAGGAGCAGCAAATATTTTGAACAATAATACAGTCTATCTCAAAGGGAACCCCTGCCTAGAAGAGAGGCAAAGGGACCGGTCAGGACAGCAGCTGTGAGAAGCAGGAGGAAGAGCCCTCCAGGAGGAAGGGCGGGGCGGGGAGGGATTGGCATTGATAGCTTTGCTGTCAGGCTTGCTTGTTAGATGGCTGCCTCTCTGGTAGGCACTAGAAACTAAGAATAGGGCAGGAGACTGCTGTTTTCTCATCAGCTTTTTTTGGTATGAAGTGAGTTTTTAAAAACTGTAATACACTAATGTAATACAAATTTAAATTATTTTTAAGTGGATAGAAATTTAGCTATTTTTTGATGTGTTGCGTGTGTGATTCCGTGACGTGTGTATGTCCTGTGTTTCTGTGTATGTGTGTGATTAGGGCAGTTCTTGTCACACTGTAGTTGGGAAGAGTTTGTTACCCGTCTGTAGTAAGGTATGTACAGAAATGGAGAATAAGCATTTATAAACTTTAATAGCAATTTGACAGAGTATTTTGTGTCTGTTGAAATCAGTAATACAAAATTTGGGGGCTCATATTTTGTATTCTTTGTTCTTAAGAAATTTTACTTTTCTCATAATTCATTTCTATTGTATTTTACAGAAGTTTGCAATGGATTGGAAATTTTGAACATTTGGTCCTTCACCACAGATAGTTTTAGAAGCACTGACTGATTAAGGTATAAAGGTAGGGCTTTAGGATGAATGTATTTGAGAATTATTGTGCTAGAACAACCAGCAAATGACCAATGCTACATTTTCTGATCATCCTTCTTCCTCCACAATTATATTTATGAGAATTTTATGTAGAAAGAAAAGAAGCATATTGAGGTCAGCATTCCCCGCCCTTCTGTGATAAAGTGTTTACGACATTTTCCTCTTCTCCATGTTGCCCTCTCAATAAAGCACCTGGAAAGAACCCAAAGAAAACAGTGGTATTTTCCAAGAAGCCATGGGAAAGCAGCATTAGAAACCCTGAGAAGGTGGAGACATTTGACTTTCTAAGGATAACAAGCTTACTTTTTTGTAGTCCTGTCCAAATTCTGCATTTTTGACTGCACTACTCATACTAGTGTTAATAGTCAAATACCTAAGGCATTAGTAATAATAATATAAAAAGATAAGGATTCTCTTGCCTTTTTAACTGTCTTATTAGATTCTTACTCCTTTCCCTTCAGGCTTTATGCCCATGCTACCCAGTGCTTATTAAAAGAAAACAAAGAAAACGTCCATACTAAATGTCTTTCGGGGCTTGAAAACCGGTGATTTACTGTGATAAAGTAAGATACAGTTTATCATAGGATGTATTTTAGAAGTTCTAGAGCACATTTCTTCTCCAGAAGAGTGACATTTCTTTCAATATATGAGTAAAAACGATGAAGTGGTCATTAATTCTGTCAGTCTCAGTGCTGAGGTTCACAGGCATCTTGATAAAACTTTTCTTGTCTCTGTGTTAGTTGTGGTTCGGTCATGTATGTTGTCTTGGTGACACTGGAAAACAACACAGCTGACTCATGCTCTAATGGGAATTGTTACTACCTAAACTCAGGTACAGGATACAGTGGTTCAAACCACGCCCTGGGAAGCATCCCATCTCTGCATAGTGAAAGGCTGTCAAACCTGTTAGCTTATGAAGTAGGAGTTACTGTATCTCCTAAAACTAACTGTATCAGGGTATCTGACTTGTGTGTTCAGATACTTAAGGAGTGGTCCTCAGGTTTTCTGTCTTTTTCACACAGTAACATCCAGAGATGGAGTCAGGGAGGGACGCTGTTTTCAAAAGTTCCTCCCACCTAGACTTTTATCCCCTCCTCGCCCTTCCCTCTCTGTGAGGAATTTAAAAAGAGGTTACTTGTTTTGGTGTGTAAGGATGATGGGGGAGGAGAGAATGAATCTTTTCATCTGTACATGTCCCCAGGCAGCAAATGAGAAGAACTCTTAAAAATGTCGATATCATGATTTCCAGTGTCCCTTTTCTGTGTAGACTCTTAACAAGGAATCTAGTCCTGTCAGCTAAATTCTTATAGTTTAGTGTTTGACATACTTTTTTTTTTTTAAGAGACCTGTCAGAAATGACAGTAATTTAAGGCACATGAAAAGATTTTCAACATCACTAATCATCAGGGAAATGCAAATCAAAACTACAATGAGCTATCACCTTACACCTGTTAGAATGGCTGTAATTACCAGGACAAAAAACAAACGGTTGGAGAGGATGTGGAGAAAAGGGAACCCTCATACACTATTGGTAGGACTGCAAACTGGTACAGCCACTATGGAAAACAGTATGGAGATTTCTCAAAAAATTAAAAATGGAAATACCATATGACCCAGCTATTCCGCTACTGGATATTTATCCAAAGAACTTGAAATCAACAATTCAAAGAGACTTATACACCCCTATGTTCACTGCAGCATATTCGCAATAGCCAGGACGTGGAAGCAACCCAAGTGCCCAATGACTGATGAATGTATAAAGAAGATGTGGTATATATATATATGTATATATGTGTGTATATATATGTGTGTGTGTATATATATATATATATATATGCAATGGAATACTACTCAGCCATTAAAAAAAGACAAAGTCATCCCATTTGCAACAACGTAGATAGAACTTGAGGGTGTTATGTTAAGTGAGATAAGCCAGACAGAGAAAGACATACACTGTGTGATTTCACTCACATGTGGAAGATGAACAAATACATGGACAAAGAGAACAGATTAGTTGTTACCAGAGGTGAAGGGTGTTTGGGAGTGGGCATAAGGGGTAAAGGGGCACATATATATGGTGACTGACAATAATGTACAACTGAAATTTCACAATGTTATAAACTATTATGACATCAATTTAAAAAAATGACAGTGATTTAGTATATGTTTCTGTACGCTGCATTAACTACAGTGTTGCTTCTTCCAGGAAGTATCTTCTTGCCAGCAGAACTTAGAGGATGCACATGCCCATGCCTCCCTTGCATAAGCAGATTTTATATCATTAGGGTCTTGCATTTATAGATCAGGAAAAAAACTGTTTCATCCTAATCCGTTGCTTGGAGCAGATACCTTCGCAGTTCTGAGATCCTCTTAAGATAAGAAGTCCCTTAGTATGTGTATTCTCAAACTATGAATGAGAGTTATAAACTCGGTGAAATGGAATTGAATTTGCTAGGATTTGGTATGCTCACAGCCCTGGCTCTTGACAGGGTGGCTGCTTATTCTAGGTTCACAGAGTATCCCTAACTGGACTGGTCTTTTTCCAGGATGGATTACATCCTTTTTTTCCCCACCCCCTACCCCCCAGTACAATTACCTGTGTAGATTCCTATAATGAATCTGCAAATGTTAGTGTCTAATATGTTACTGTCTACTGTCTGGTCTATGAGACAGTGCTAAATAGTTTTTGTAACTGTGGTTTTGAACCAAACCAGTAGAATGCTTTTGTGATTGTGTGTGAGAATTTCTTGTACCTTTTCTGGGAAGCCAGAACTGAATTATTTTCAGGACTTTTATGTAGCCTAGTCTATCAGTGTTAGTCCAAGATTAAACAAGTAGCTTATGCTCGTGGCCTAAGTGATGCAGGGTGTAAAAGGGCTGTAATCCAAACGCTTCCTCAGGGGTTTGCTGCAGCCCAGGAATGTTTGCGGGGATTACCTGGAATATAGCGTGAAGCCAAAGGAGTTTGAAAACACCCTCCCTTTCTTTCCATTAAGGCCTGCCCTGCGTTGTCCCTTCACTGTCAGAGCTTGCTGCACACAGAGGCAGAGCACCTGTCACATGTTATGAAGCGCATTACCCACTCGTATATTTGTCTAACCTGTTAGACTGTAAGTGCCTCAAGGCCAGGGGCAAAGTTTTACTCCTCCCTTTAGCCTAGTACCTCCTTCTCTGCCTGTTTATTGACCTGAACACAGGGAACCAAACTGAATGTCTAAAACACAGGACACAGAAGACTGGACACATTAGAGGTGCACATGGGGCAGAGAGAGCAGCCACGCTTGGGAGAACATGGAGCAGGCTTGAAAGGCCCATGATTTTGTTCTTAAAATTCTTAAAGGTTGGGAATTATTAAATAAGAAGTTGATGATTTTTTTCCAAGAAAAAAAACAGCAAAGTACAAAGATTGTATGGGATATACAGAAGACACACAAGTTTTCTTCACTGTTTTGAGCTTTTTCTAAAAAGGGGGGAAATGGTAACTACTTCATAGGATTGTTCTGAGGATGAAATGAAAAAATCTATATATATCACTTAGCACTGTCTCTGACTCATCGTAAGTGATTAGTAAGTTAGATATTTTTATCATCATGTTTCATTGCATCCAACTAACAGATACATTTTGTGTCATTAAGAAAAAAATTGCCCATTAAACTATTATTATATGATGATTTCTTATCACCAGAATTATTTTCTATTTATTGAAGAATCTTTAGACATAGGTTTTTTAAATCATTTCATTCTCAGGCCATATGTAAAAAGGTAAATGTAAACAAATCATTTAAGGTATTTCTAGAACTTTTTCATGTTCAGAGTCTAATTCTTCAGAATCCCTTTTTGACTCAGAGACATTGATTTTTGTGTTTTTTCTCACAATGTTGTCTGTGATACCAAGTGTTGGAAATTAGAAATGCCACACTGCTAAAATGTGCCCCTCTGCCGAATCCCAGATTTTCTTTCAAACCACTGACACCCCCTCTGCTTGTGCTAGTTCCATCTTACCAGGAGGTGTCAACAACATTTTCAGACAAGAACTAAATTCATATTCTTTCCAGAATTCCTGCTCCTCAACCCTAACCTGCTTCTTCTGTGGTCTTCTTCACATTAGCTCCTGATGACTCCATTGTAACAGTTTCTCAGGACAAAGTCCCTGGAGTCGTTGTTGGCTTCCTCTGTCTGTCACACCCCACATCCAGCCTACCAAGATTCTGAACCCAGAACCTGGCTCCCTTCTGCCCCCCGTTGCTGCTGCTCCTCCAGCCTGTGGCATCAGCATCTCCCCTGGAATCACCTCCTACAGGTTTCTCTGCTTCTCTCTTGGCCCCATGACAATTCTCTTCTCAACAGAGTGTCCTGAGCTTGCAGAACTAAGTCAAATCCTGTCTCTCCTCAAAACCCAGCAGTAGCTCCCTGTTTCTCTCAGAGTAAAAGCCGAAGTGTTTGTAATGGCCCCAGGCCCTACGTAATTCATGCTCCGGGCTTCACCTCTCTTCCTCTCCTTCTCCCTGCTGGGGCATTTTGCTCCAGACTCACTGGCCTCCAGGCTCTTTCTCAACCTTGCCAGGCTTGCTCCTGCCTGAGAGTCTTTGATCTAGCTCTTCCCTCTGCCTGGAAGCCTCCTTCTCCAGGATCTAGAGTTACCTCCCTTACCTCCTTCAAGTCTTTCCTCAAATCTCGTGTTCTGGCTGAAGCCTACCTTGGCCACCCTAATTAATACTGCAGCCTGAACCTCTCTCTGTGCCCCAGGCCACCCATCCCCCTCAACCACGCCACATTGTCTTTTTCCATAGCACTTATCAGTATAACATATGATAAAGTTTACCTATTTATTATAGTTTATTATCTGTCTTTCCTCACAAGGGCGGGCATCTTTGATTTGTTCACGGATGATTTCCGAGTGCCTAGGACAGTGCCTTGCCGGCATTTGTTAGATACTTGTTGAGTTGTACTGAATTGTGATAGATCCTGTGACCTGGGTCAGCAGGAGGTGCCACGGGAGTGTATAGAAATGGCCCACACTGAGCAGGTTAAGAAGGACTTTGTGAAGGAGCTAATGCCTCAACTGAACTTTTAAGGATAAATAGTGATGCAGCCATCACAGGAACCATGGGAAGTAATGAGGTTACAGATACAAGGTATGCCCTTGGGTATTGTTTCAGGTGGGTATTTAGATTGGACTCTACCTCTTGATTACAGTTCAGAGTATGGAACCCCATAGATAATATACTTTGCAAAAAACTGTTGACAAAGCTTATTTCTGTCTGGGTGTACCATGTTATCATAGTGAGCCCTGATAACATTTCACGGCCAAACTATGTGGGCTTGACCAGCCAAAGTGCCAGATCTTTGTTTTGATCAGCAGAGTAGTCAGTGATGACAGTGCTAGGATGCTGCTCGCCAACATAATACTTAAGGAAGTTTGCAGTGAATATCTTTAGGGAACATAGGGATTTTGCTCATTTGAAGTGTTCTTTAAGTGTAGACCTGGGAGTGTCCTCAGAGATAGAGCCTTAGCTATTTTGGTACCTGGGATAAGATACAAAGCCACTCTCAAATCAGCTCTGTAAATTATGATGTTTGATTTATATGTTCTTAACACTATGTGCCATCTGGTGGCTTCGTGTTTAAATAGTTATTTTTGATAATCATATGTCAAGCTCCATTGTTTCCACCTGGTGGAGGTGTATGTGTGCTGTCAACATATAAATAGATATAACACATTTTAGAATTGTACACTCTTTAAAATGTTTGCTTGTGCCCTTCAAATTTCAGGAGGCAGATATCAAGTTCTTTCTGCCTTCCCAGTTTTGACTCTTTTCATAGAATCACCTAAACTCAGTCGTGGCTGGTGCACAGTAATCAATACGCATTATTTAAATGACTGAATCAAATAAATTTTGATTCAGAAGAAACATATCGTCTAAGCCTCAAGGTCTTGTGGAAACCAAATTTTATGTACTCTTTTATGTCTGTAAAACAGGGCTCATCATGTGCCTGTCTCAGTATTCATGAGGATTAATATGTGTGATAGGAGTTAATATGTGGAAATCTTTGACGTATTTCTTTTATTACTAGGCTTTGTTTTTTAGAATAGTTTTAAATTTACAGAAAAAGTTAGCAGATAGTACAGAGAATATACACCTATAAACCTCCCTCTCACCCTATCCCAGCCCAGTTTCCCCTCTTGTTAACATCTTACGTTAGTTTGGTGCATTTTGTTAAAATTAATGAACCAAAACTGATACATTATTGTTAACTAAAGTCTGTAGTTTATCAGATTTCCTTAGTTTTTACCTAATGTCCTTTTCTGTTCCAGGATCCCATCCAGGACACTATGTTACATTTAGTATCCCTGTCTTCTTAGGCTCCCTTGGCTGTGACAGTTTCTTTTTTTGTGTGTGTGTGTGAGGAAGATCAGCCCTGAGCTAACATCCATGCTAATCCTCCTCTTTTTGCTGAGGAAGACCGGCTCTGAGCTAACATCTATTGCCAATCCTCCTCCTTTTTTTTCCCCAAAGCCCCAGTAGATAGTTGTATGTCACAGTTGCACATGCTTCTAGTTGCTGTATGTGGGACGCGCAGCCTCAGCATGGCCGGAGAAGCGGTGCGTCGGTGCATGCCTGGGATCCGAACCCGGGCCGCCAGTAGCGGAGCACGCGCACTTAACCACTAAGCCACGGGGCCGGCCCTGTGACAGTTTCTTAAACGTTCCTGTTTTTGATGTCCTTGACAGTTTTGAGGAGTACTCAGGTGTACTGTGGGATGCCCCTCTATTGGAATTTGTCTTTGGCACATTTGAAGACTTATAAGTGTTGGTTATTATTATTATCCCTTCACATTCAGATTAAAGTGTGGAACAGAGGCAGGATGTGGGGGGGATAGTTTTGCTGGATGTTCAGTATTTAAAAGAAAAATTTATTTTAAGCCTTGGTCAGTTTATCAGTGCTGAAAAACTGTCTGGACAAAATTTGATTTGCCTACATCCACTCTTCTATCGGTCATTCGATTCAGTAAATATTCATCAAGTCTCTATTTGTGAGGATAGAAGTGTTGGATGCTGGGGATTCAATGATAAAACAAAACTGCCTGCATAGAGCTTCCAGTCAAACAGGGAAACCGTTGATAAGCAACTAAAGAAATCAACAGTCTAAAAGATAGCTTGTGACAAGCAAAGCAAAGCAAATAGTCCTTTTTTTTTTTTTTTTGCAGGGGAAGATTCGCCCTGAGCTAACTTCTGTTGTCAGTCTTCCTCCTTTTTTTCCTTCTTTCCCCCCACCCCCAAAGCCCCAGTATGTAGTTGTATATAATTCTAAGTTCTTCTGGTTCTTCTATGTGAGCCACCTCTGCAGCATGGCTACTGAGATGAGCGGTGTGGTTCCGTGCCTGGGAACTGAACCCAGGCTGCTGAAGCGGAGCATGCCGAACTTTAACCACTAGGCCATCAAGGCTGGCTCAAGAAAATATTCTTATAATAAAGAATATCTCAGTAGGTGAGAAGAGGGACTACTTTATTAGGATGGTGTATTAGTTAGGATAAGATTTAACTGTGAGGGACAGAACTTTAAAAAATAGGGGCTTAAATAAGATAGAAATTTCTCTCCATGTTCGGAAAGTCAGGAAGTCAGTCAAGGTCCTGGGCTCCTTCCATCTTCTTGCTCTGCTCTGCATGGGTTCATTTCCCAGGATCATCTCATGGTCTAAGACAGTTTCTGGGGCTCCAGCCATCTTCTGAATTCTAGCATGAAGATGAAAGGGACAGAGAAGGGAACACGCCTTTCCCATTTTTGCTTACTTCTTGCTGGCCAGAGCCTAACTATGGCCTTACCTAGCCATCCTACCTAGTGTTTATCCAGGAGGCCAGTAGACCAGTTAAACATCAGAAGTTTTGTTGCTGTAGAACACTGGTTCTCAAACTTCAGCATGCATCAGAATCACCTGCAAGACTTGTTGAACTATGGGTGCTGGGCCCCACCTTGAGTTTCTCATTCTGTAGGAAGCCAAGAATTTGCATTTCTAACAAGTTCCTATATGTTGTTGAAACTGCTGGTCCAGGACCACAGTTTGAGAACCACTGCCATAGAAGAGGAACATGGATATTGGGGGGACAGTCTCTGATTTGGACTTTGGTCATTTACGTTTTTGTACTAAAACAGATTATGCTTTCTGAGGTCAAGTATCTTTGATGTGTCAAATCTGGATAGCTCTACACAGTTTAGTCATTTTTATATAAGGTCACTGTTTTGGTTATTCACTGCTCTGTAACATATTATTCCAAAACACAGTAGTTTAAAGAAGTAATTTGCCTATGATTCTGTAGATCTGCAGTTTGATTAGGACTCTGGAGAAGGCTTGCCTCTCTATATGTTGGCTGGTCATGACTAGGGCTGGGGGATGCAGTATGGCCTTGCTAACATGTCTGGGGCTGGCTATCCGCTGGGCCACCTCACTGCTCCTCTGATAGCAAGGAAATACAGCCTGGACTTCCTGATATGGAGGCTCGGGCTCCAAGAGGGTGAAATGAAAGTTCTAAGCCTTCTGAAGGCCTAAGCCTAGAAATCACCCCGAGTCCCTTCTGCCAAATTCATTTGATCAAAGCAAGTCACACAGCCAGCCCAGATTCAAGGGGAGAGGAAGTAGATGCCACCTGTTGATGGAAGGAGTGGCAGAGTCAGATTGGAAAAGGGTAAGCAGTTGAGAGGGATTATTGTAGCTCTCTCTGGCAACAGTCTACCGTAGTAAGGAAGGAGAACGCAGTATGAGGGTAGGAATCCGTACAATTGTCAATATGGACATAGACCTGTCATTCATTGTATTTTATCCCTACCAGGACCAGAGTATGATTTATTTTTTTTTATTTTTTATTTATTTTTTTTTTTCAGAGTATGATTTAGATAAAATACTTCCAAAATTTTCTGGTGCACTGGTAGAAAAGAAGTGTGGCAAGGTCAAACAGGACTTTAGAAAGGTTTGCTGGTTTTTAACAAAACTTTCCCATACCTTTGTTGGTATACAAGTTCAAACGTGAACAGGAGAACACGAGTTCAAACATGAGCAAGAACACAACACAAAAATATTTTTCTGCTGGCCTTCTTTAGACACACAGCTATTTTGAATGAAAGTTGTAATCTCAACTTTTGAAAGTCAGCCTTTAAAAATAGTGTTCTCACACTCATGCAATGTGAATTAATGCTCTAAAAGAAGTCAAGTTTATGGTGTATTTTTATACGTGGTACCACTTAGGATGTGGGTAAGAGACTCCCCTGAAATTTTACCAGGAATGGTTCGTTATTTGTTTCAAGCATTGCTCATTTTCACTGGATCCCTACATAGCAAGTGCCTCTGGGAAAGGAAGGATAGGAAGTCAGTAGCACTGTGTATGAATAATTTAGAGGAGCACTCTTCTCAGAGAACTCTGCGAGTCCTGGATGCCTGTGGAGGAAGCGGGTGCTGAAGGCAGGAGCTGAGGGAGTTTATGTCTTAGACGGATATCATTAGGGTGGAATTTGACCAGAAATGTTAATAACTGGAAGAAAACATTACAGATTACACTATCTGAGACACATAAGGCAACAGAACACATTATAAAGACTTAGAGGTGGGGGTGGGAGGAGGAAGGACGGAAAGATCCGGGCGCTGAGTCCACGTTTCTTTATCTCACACGACTCCTGCTCAGGTGGCACGCTTTAGGCTTAGGTGGTGTTAAAACAACCAGTTCCGTACCGGCTTTTATCTGGAAGAGAATGTTTTGTTCCTATAATATGATATTCATGCACTCTTTCTGCTTTTTTCCTAAACACTTCTCCACAAAGACTATTTCTTTACCCTTAAAATAGCTCCAGCTGCTTGCTTTGAGGTCTTTTCTTATAATAACTTTTAGCTTTTTGTGATTTTTCTTTAGAATGAAGTATCTCTTCCAGCCCTGCCCTTTCACCCTATTTTCCACCATCTCTGAGACAGCCTGGGTTCTGCTGGACTCTGAAGCTGCCGTCCACTGTGGGAACAGTCCAGCGGGGCAGAGACCCTGCTGTTGGTTCACCAGGTGTTGGGTTGACTGCAAAGGGGAACTGCCCACCGTGTCTGGACAGCAAGCTTACTTCTCTGACTTTCTTAAGGGTCCTCAGTCTCTCCTTTGACTGTGTGCCTTTACCCAATGAAAACTAAATCCAGCTCAGAGGCCCTGAAGAGTTGCATTCTAGGGAGCTGCTTTTGTTTGAGGAGCTAATGTAGTGAGGACTGTGGTTTTATTATTCCCACAGAAATCAAGAGCCTGTTCTGGGTTTCAGATGAAAAGCTCTGTGACTAACAGGATTCTTTCTTTTTTGGGGTTACATTTCTCCCATTAGCTGCCAGGGCATGTCTCGACAGTTCTCCCGCGGGAGTGATTTATCACCCAGCGAGTGAAGGAGAGGTGGGAACTGTCTGTGTTCCTCTTACCCACTGACACGGGGCGTCTACTCCTGCAGTCAGGACAGGCCAACAGCCTCTTACTTAGGTAGTGTGAGCCGAGGAAGGAGACTTGACTCACAACTACTGCAGTTCTGAAGAAGTCCCCGGAGACAGGGCCTGGAGCCAGTGGGTGCAGTCTGCCTCCTGGTTCTCCCTCCTAATGCCAGAGGCTCTTGGAAGACAAGACTTAGTTTTGCAGCCAAACTAGAGAGGGAGGTCCTTCTGCGGTAGTCCTGGGGATCTACTCAATGTGGATTTTACAGTTAGGCAGAGCCTGCTGTAGCCTGGAGCTAGAGCTGACCAGGCATTTTGCCTCTTTTAAGCCTCTGCAAAGGCTTCCTCCTCGACCGCCCAGCTGGTTGGCAGGATCCTGGGGGATACCTACAGGCTGTGGAAGCCTCCTCGGTATTGGAGTGTCCCGTCTTGCCCTCCTTATTCACGTTTTCCTCCTCAGCCACTTTCATATAGACAAGCATATTTTTCATATTTTAGACAAAGAATATTTTCATATTTTTTTGAAAATATGTGGCAGTCTGACAAATCCAATTAGTAGCCTAGTGTCATGACAGTAGCTGAAGAACCAGGTGATAAAAGCATCCCTAGCCTTGACAGCTTGCAGAGGTCCACCTGAAACACAGGTGAGCCATGGGCAACGAATGAATTGGAGGAAAGTGCTAATGTGCTAACAAGATGGACCAGCAAGATGTCAGCAAGAGGAGAACGATCTCTGGTGTCCTCTTGGAGAAATCTCTGCTGATGAGTCCTTCGCCTTCCTGCCTCTCTGCATGGGCTCCCTCTGATGCCCAGGACTGCCCCTGGCAGAGCTGGTCCTGACGGGTAGGGAGTACATGGTGTGCTCTAGAGTGTAACCAGGACAGAAGTGTGTGAAACAGAGGGAATTTACTGCAGGTAATTGTTCATACAGGAGATGGGAGAGCTGAGAAGCCCAAACAGTGGATGGTGAATAACCCAAAGCACAGCAACAGCAGGAAGCCACTGCTGCTTTCTGACCTGGAGGTCAACAGGAGGAGGTGCTTTTCTACCACAGTGGAGGAGGCACTAGGGCCATCTGGTAGAAAACCACTGTGGGACAGTGTGGTGGGAGCTGGAGCCACAGAGGAGGTGCCAGAGACACTGCCTTAGGCAGAGAGGGAGGGGGAGAAATACCCTGGGAACACGGCTCCCAAAGTCAGTCTCTTGCACCTGGAGGAGAGCAGCAGAGCATGAGGGCTGTCCTAGGCGGGGAGCCCCACGTGGGCATGCATGGAGGGGGCTCAGAAGCAAGTCTTGCTGCAAGTGGACCTGGTGTCTGCAGTGCCAAGGATGACTCCTGGCTCCTGTGACATCAGGGGCAGCACCTCCTGTCATCACGTAGTCTGTAGAGTGTCGTGGTGAGAGTACTGTGTAGTTCTTGCTAGGAATGTGGATCACATGGATGTAGGCATTTATTCAAAACTTATTGAACGATAATATTTATACTGTAACAAAACGTAAAAGTACACACACAAGAAGAGCATTAGGTGGGGATGTGATGTACAGCATGGTGACTGTAGTTAATAATACTGTATTGCATGTTTGGAAGTTGCTAAGAGAGTAGATCTTAAAAGTTTCCTTCAGAAGAAAAAAAAATTTGTAACTATGGTGGTGACGGATGTTAACTAGACTTATCATGGTGATCATTTCACGATATATACGTATATCGAATCATGTTGTATACTTGAAACTAATACAATGTTCCATGTCAATTATACCTCAATAAATAAAAGAGTATTAGGCTCTGGAGTCACACTGTCTGTGTTTGCTACTAACTAGCTCTTAAGGGCTGAGTTGTGTCCCCTCCCCCAAAATTCATAAGTTGAAGCCCTAACTCCCAGTGTGACGGTATTTGGGGAGGGCCTTTAAGAAGGTAATTAAGGTTAAATGAGGTCCTAAGGGTGGGGCCTAATCCAGAAGGACTGCTGTCCTTACAAGAAGAGGAAGAGAAACCAGAGATCTTTCTCTCTCCGAGTGTGCACAGAGGAAAGGCCATATGAGGACACAGCAAGAAGACAGCCATCTGCAAGCCAGGAAGAGAGGCTTCACCAGAAACCAACCCTTCTGGCACCTTGATCTTGAACTTTGAGCTTCCAGAACTCTGAGAAAATAAATTTCTGTTGCTTAAATCACCCAGTCTGTGGCATTCTGTTACGGCAGCCTAAGCTGACTGATATACTAGTCGTGTGACTTTGAGCAAATCACATATCTTCTGTCTACCTTAGTGTCTTCATCTGAAAAATGGAGATGATAAAGTTCCCTCCTCACAAGTTTTTTGGGAGAAGTAAGTGGAAAATGAGTTTAAAGCACTTGGCATGTAGTAGGTAATCACATGTAGCTCTTACTATTTGTACCCTTGAATTTCTGTCTCAATATCCCTGCCTGGAATTCCGGGTCTCCTCTATCATTGGATGCTGCCTCCCACCCCTCAGCCTCCCACAAGATCTTGCTGGTCCTCGGTCTTTATTCTGCTCTTGCCATCCTCTGGCTACGTCATGGGGTCCTGCTGGTATCACTCAGAACTGTCACCTGCTTTTCTGTTAGCTGTTTGTGCTCTGCTTGCCAGCACCATCTCCACTTGGAGAATGTCATCTCCCCACGATTGTGTGCTTTGATCCACCTACCTCGTAGCTCATGGCTGAGCCAGCTGTATCCGTTTCCTATGACCCCACCCTCTCTGGTCCTGGCTCCACCCATCAGCTGTGTGCTTAGCTTGGCCCCAAATCCTTTACACTCACTCATGGCACTCTGCCAGCTCCAGGTCTTTCTGTCTAGAGTGTCTTGGGCTGGAAAGGAGTGAGTGGAGAAGCTTGTTTTGAAGCTGCATTTATATGGCAAGTGCTCTTTTTTTGGTTTGTTTTTTTTTTAAACTTAGGTTGTGGGTTTATTTGGGTTGGATTTTGGGAGAAATACTGGAAATTATTTGTGTATGTGGGGTAGGGGCCATGGTCACAGGCCGATTGGATACAACTTCCCAGCATCAGTCCCTCACTCGGCACAGTGTTACTGGTTTTATGAGGGCATTGGGATTTGAGGTTGTCTGTCTGAGTTTTGTTGGGTGGTTTTCAAGAGTGGTACTCAGGTTTGTAATGACTCCTTGTGTGTATTAATGACTCCTTGTGTGTATTAGTTTTCAATTGCTGTGTGCCTCAAACTTAACAGCATGAAACAATGCACACATCTCAGAGTTTCTGCAGTTTTTAGTTTTTTTAAATAATAAAAATGATATAAGCCACTTATAACAAGTTTAAACAAGAAGTCTATAAAGGAAAAGTGGTACATATGTCCTCCCTACTCCCCTCTATTCCACTTCTGGAGAAATAACTACTGGTAGCTGTTTAGAACATCCATACATCCATTCATATTTTTTCCATGCTTAGATGGACATACACTCACGCATGTACACCCACTTTTTTTGTAAAACAAGAATGAGCTCACACTTAAATTAGGCAGGACTTTTTTGGCAAGTGATAGAAACTCTTCATCAACTATTTTATGCAAAAAGAGGAATTCACTGGCAGAAGAATTTAAACCACAGGACTCACTCTCTGTCTCTTGTCTCTGCTGCTCTCAGACCAGCATTCTTCGCAGCTAGGGCTCTGGTCACCAGAAGCTGCTGGCTCCCACCCCTAGGTTTCCCCACACCAAGGGCTTATCCCTCTGCCTTCAGCTCTAAATGAAATATTCCCAAGAAGGACTTGGACTGGCCTCGTGTATTATTTAAAGTATTTTTGGCTGTAAATAACAGAAAACCCACTTGCAAGTGACTTACTAGGGGGCTATTCCTTTCATGGAACAAGATGTCTAGGGGCAGGTGGTGGTTCTGTAGCCCGATGATGCCACGGATCTGGGTCAGTTTCTTTGCAGTTCTCTTGGTTTTCCGCTCGTGGTTGCAAGATGGCTGCAGCAGCTCCATACACCATTTTCTCACTTGACAATGTCCTTCTTTGCCTGGCTTCTCTCAGAAGCAAAGCCTGAGACAAAGGCTTGTGCTGTGACTTGGGGAGGTGATTGCAGGAGCAGAAGTAGAGACTGGGGAGAGAAGCAAGGGGAGACAGTGGTTATATAAGTCTGCATGACTAGTGGGACAGTGCTGTGGGGACGGTGCTAGATCCTGCCGGCACCTCCTTATTAGGAAATAAGGTCCCTTAGGGGACCAAAGAGGGGAGCATTTTTCTATCAGTGTGCTCCCCCCACAACTAAACAACATGACAATGAGCACATTTTCCAGTTGGTGTACATATATGTGGTCTACACAGTTCATGGCTGTGGAGAATTCCATTATATAGATGAGCCACACTTTGCCAATTCTCCTATTAATGGACACACAGGTTGCAGCCCTGGTTTTATATTCAAGTTGCCATATGCATTGAAGAGGGTATGGCTATTTGTTTTTCTGATCCTAAGAGTGAGGAATATTTATCCCGTTTCAAGACTTTGGCCCAATGAAAAATATAGCAATAATCCATCTTGCCAAAACACAACTAACCTATTCAGAACAAAAATAGAAAAGAGATAAAAATAGCTTCTAAGTAGACAAATTGGAGTCAGACAGTCACAAATTCCAGATGGAATGGGCTGACTGGTGTGCAGGGTCACTCTGGTTTGTCTTAAAATCTTACACACCTCCCTGTAAGAGGGGCTCTGTTAGGAGCCTCTTTAACCTCATTTTACTTACAATTCTAACTAGCTTGGTATCCTAGTTACTATTTCTACAGCAAATGAGAAGGGCAAGGAAACTGCTGAAAGAAGCCACACAGCAAACTCAAAATCAAAAAGTGACCCCTGACAGCAACAGAGGAGGCAAAAAACCAAAGCGACAACAACAGTAACAAAATACCTTTTAAAAAATGTCATGGGGGGCTGGCCGGTGGCATAGTGGTTAAGTTCGAGCACTCCACTTCAGCAGCCTGGGATGGCAGGTTTGGGTCCCGGGTGTGGACCTATGCACCGCTTATCAAGCCGTGCTATGGTGGCATCCCACATGAAATAGAGGAAGATGGGCACTGATGTTAGCCCATGGCCAATCTTCCTCAGCAAAAAGAGGAGCATTGGCAACAGATGTTAGATCAGGGCCAATCTTCCTCAGCAAAAAGAGGAGGATAGGCAACAGATGTTAGCTCAGGGCCAATCTTCCTCAGCGAAAAGAGGATTGGCAACTGATGTTAGCTCAGGGCTAATCTTCCTCACGTACACACACAAAATGTCATAAACATGCAAAAGAATGTTGGTGTCCTATCTGCTCTACAAAACAATAAAAGAACTGAGGTTCACAGCCAGGAAGAATTGTTTACGTTGCATTCCAAGTGCTCTTTACAAGGCAAGGAGATGGATAATTTATTTCATGCTGTTATATCCTTTCATGCAGGATTCACTCCGTATGATTATTCTTTTTGTGTAACACATTTTAGAGAGATTTCCCAATAAGTAGGTTTAAAGTTGATTCTAAAAGCTCTGGGGAACTTCAGTCATGGTTCTAAACAACCATTTTCTGTGGAGTTTTAGCCAAGAAATGTCCTCTAGCAAACTGGTTGGGTCGCCATAGGGAATGGGTTCTCTACGTCTCTGCACCAGGAAGCGATGTCCACCAGCCTTCTCCTCTGATCCAGGTCAGCAGTGCTCCAGCTGTGAGCTCACTTGGACAGTCACTAGCCATCCTGGCACAGTGACAGCCTAGGGGGGGTAGGCAAATGTTGAGACTTTTATCCATCCTTCTAGAACTTTTCCCGAAATATTGGAGGTGAGCTAGAATGAAAGGGGCAAAAAAATAACCCTTTTTCAGGAAGAAAGGAATTTGGTAACTTTTTCTACAAAAATTCTATAAATAACAAACGTCATGCATTTCTTGTTTACTTTGTCTAATTAGTAAACAATTATATCCCAGCTGTGGCATCAGCTAACGAGGATATTACTGTGTGTGTGCGTGCCCACGCATACACGCTTAAAATTAGCTAATAGCATTGAATAGAGAATGTTATTTGCTTTGTTCCAGAATCTTGTAATCTAATGCACCTGTCCTTTAATGTTAGCACTCCATTTTGTCCATTCATTGTCATTTCTTCCTTTTTTTTTTTTTGGTGTTACATGTTGTGGTAGACAAAATAATGGTCCCCAGAAGATGTACATGTCCTAATCCCCAGAACCTGTGACTATGTTATGTTACATGGCAAGGGGAATTAAGGTTACAGGTGGAATTAAAGTTGCTCATCAGCTGGTCTCAAAATAAGATTATCCTGGATTATCTGGGGGCCAAATATAATCACAAGAGTCTTTAAATGGGCACGTCAGAGGCAAAAAAGTGAGAAACAGAGAAATGGCGTTGTGAGAAAGAGCTGCCGTGGGTAGCTCTGAAGATGGACGGGAGTCACAGGCTTAGGAATGCAGCAGCCTCTAGAAGGTGGCGAAGGCAAGAAAATTGATTCTCTCCTAGAGCCTCCAGATAGGAACACAGCCCTGCTGACACCTCGATTAGCCCAGTGAGACCCGTTTTAAGCTTCTGACTTCCACAACTCTGAAATAATAAGTTTGTGTTGTTTTAAGCCACTAAATTTGTGGTAATTTGTTCCAGCGGCAATGGGAAACTAATCCACATATTCATAAATTACCTTTAAGATGTATTTATGAAGTGTTTACCATGCGCTCAACATTGTACGTGGGGAGAAGATACAACAAAAGCAATGTAAATGTTGTCACCTCTTAAGCCATCGACATGTCAGAAGATGAAGTAGGGTTTTATTTCTGTCATACAGACCTTTAGTATCATTATGTGACGCTCAAGAGTTCCACAGGTAACTTTTGATTCATGTAGTCATCCATATTCATTAGTGCCTTCTCCCTGCCAGGCCCCGTGCACACAAAGATGAGTGCGATACAATGATAAACAAGATGCAGATATCAATTACAACCAAAGAGAGCCCCGCGAAATCTCTACATTTAGAAGTTAACAAAGCATATTCCTAAGTAATTTTGGATAAAGAGAGAGTCAGAGTAAAACTGCAAAATGTTCAGAATGAAACCACAAAGAAAGTATTATGTGTCAAAACCATAGAAAGTAGCCAAAGTGGCATTCAGAAGGAAATTTACAGATAAGAAAGATAAGGAAATAAGAAAGATTAAGCATAAAGTACCCAGCTCAAGAAGATACAAAAGGGACAACAAAAGTAAATCCTAGAGAGTAGATGAATTTACAGCAGATTAAAGATAAAAACAAAATTGATGAAGCAAAATAACCTTAGTTGAATTAATTAATAAAACCAAAAGTTAGCTCCTTGAAAAAAGATGAATAGAACAAACTTTGGTAGTGATAAATATATGGTATTATTACTATCAGTAGTAGTAGCAATAGTAGTAGTAGTAGTAGTAGCAACAGCAACAACAACAGTAATAGCAGTAGTAATAGCAATAGTAGCAGTAATGGTAGTAGTAATAGTAGCAACTAATAGTAGCAACAGTAGTAACAGTAGTAGTAATAGGAGCAGCAGCAGTAAGAGTAGTAGCGGTAACAGGAGTAGTAGTAGTAGTATTAAGGAAGCAGGTATGGACCCACTAGAGATGCGTGTGCTTCTCTACATTTCCGGGCCCTCTCACCCATGAGTCTGATGCTGGCCACTGAACTCTAAGCAGAGTGACATGTGCCGTTTCTGAACCAAAGCATTTAGGAGCCTGTGTGTGATCTTTCAGCTCCCTTTCTCTCTTCCTTCCTCTGCTGCTGTGAGCTTGCAAGCCATGTGCTGAGATGGTGAAGCCGTTCGAGGGAAGCAGCCAGGATTACTGAGTCTCCAAATGGAGGACAGATGCTCTGGGGAGTTGCCCAAGTGACCTGGCACTCTGTGTGAGCAAGAAATTAAACTTTGTTGAGTTAAGCCACTGGCTCATGTTTTAATGTAGCATAGCCTATTGTATTCTGACAGATTCATGTTTTATAAAATATGTTCTTTCTGGAGTACTTCTCAATTGTTAGATAAACACCTATAACATAACCAATTTATTGTGCAAGTTAAAGGGCAGGAAGAAAGTGGAAAAAGGAGAGATAAGCTGAGCTCTTCAAAATTCATTATTCTTCCTGTTTGCTGCCAGACAAAAATACCTAAAGTCCCAATCAGTTTCCAAGACCTAACAGCCCAGGTTATGTGCATCCACAAATATACACACACCTCAAAGCTGCGGAAGGAAAGGGTTTCCAGGCACCACCTTTACTGTTTTCTGTTTAGAATATTTATTTTCATTTGTTAATTCACTGTTGCTGTAGAAAGATGGTAAGACTAAGCATCAGCTCTTTTTTATTTCTAATGCCAATAGACTGTTAATATGATTTATCACAGTTAACTCATTACAGCATATTTCCATCAAAACGAGAAAGTGAAAATAAAACACAACAGGTTTCTGCATTAAATCGCCTGTAACTGAATTTGACCTGATTTTGAGGCTAATTCTCGTGTTAAAGTACAATAGAGCGAGCCATTTATTAACATTTATTGAAATACTGTTCTATATTATTTGTACAGGAGTGTTTTAAAGTGCCTGTCATATTTCTGAAATGTATGGAGTATTGAAGCATGCAATGATTTAATATATGGAGTCGGCTTGTCTGATTTCATATCCCAACTCCACCACCTTACTAGCTAGGTGACCTTGGACATTATTTAACCTCTTTGAGCCTCAGTTTCCCCTTCTGTAAAGTAGGAGTAACAATAGTTGCCACCTCAGGGGGTTATGGTGGGGATTAAAAATGGCATTCTCTGTAAACTGCTCAGTAAGTGTTGGTGGTGGTGAGGATGATGCTGTGGACTGAACAGGTTTGAGGGGGTCTAGTCACACAGGGTGGCACTGATGGGCAGCTCTGCCTCTTACCGCCTGTATGTCTTTGAGCAATGTACCCTCTCTCCTCTTCAGTTTTCTCATGTATGAGTGAGGGTAAGTATAGTTATCTGGTAAACTTGCTGGGAAGACTAAGTCAAATAGAGTATTACAACTAGTGTTTAGTGCAGAGATGGGTACACAAGGAACTCAAAAATAATAGCTATTATTATGAAAACCAAAAATTGGAAAACTGCTACTTAGTTTGCCTATATAGCACAAATATCATCCAAAATAATGTTCTCTGTCACACCTCTTCCACTACTTCCTGTGGCCTTAAACATTGCTATTATTTTCTGAACTACAGGTCAAGTACTGATACCAATATACTATCCAGTATTTTTTGTTTTTGTATTTTTAATATCTAGATTTAATTAGGTCTCATTTCTGAAAACTTGAGAATCTTTTCGTTGTTGTTACACAGATTTTACTTGCCCATGTTGGCTTTAACTTAGAGTCCTCATGTTTGCTTTTCCTCTTTTTTCTTCTTTCTTCCTCATCCCCCAGTCCTTCCTCCCTTCCGTCTCTATAATTAGATGTGCCCCAAACTGCATTCCAGGATGCAGTGGCACGGAGGACTGGGTCTGCTCTGCAGAAGAGCGGCTCTGAGGATGTAGCGCCACAGCCTTGACTCTTCTTTGGCTTCCATACACCCATGTAATGATTCTCTTCTCTTCCACACAGAGGCTGCCATTGCGCCAATTATTGCTTCCCCTCCATTTCTGCCTTCACTTCACGTTCTCCAAATGCACTGAATATTGATCTCAGGTTGCAAACCTCTGATCATTTTAACCCATGTTTCTTTCTTCAATGCTACTATAAACTTATCAGCTCCAGATTCTCTGTTGCTTACTAATTTTAAGTTCTTGAAAAAGATGCCAAACAATCAAAATCCCATCTAGTGTTGCAAAATAATATATACACCTCAATAATATAAAATCGTAGTGCCTTTGTGTCCAGTCCTGGCAATGCAGGGAAATTGGTCCAGGCAAAGCCAACAATTTCTTCCTTGGATCCGAAGACTTGTATCCATTTGTTTGTTAGGCACCAAGCTGCAAGGGAAATTGAGGTGTCTAGATTGTCTCCAATTAAGAGGGTGCTCACTTTCTGAAAATATTAAAAGCACATGGAATCTTTCAGGACTAGAGCATATTATTAATATTTTATTTCTAGAGAAGAAAAAGTACCAATGAATATTAGCATCTATTATGTGGAGCTTATTATCTCTGCTCTGAAGAGAGGAGGGTCATTGTGAGGGATCTATGGAGAGAATCCTTTCTTCAGGCCTGTTTGAGGAGGATCTTGGAAAAACAAGTTGGGGACGACGGAGTACCATGAGCTTGTAGCAGGGACAGATTTGTGGACAGCAGCCTTGGCTTTTCTGGGGAGTGGGGGCACGATTGTGCATATCCATTTTCAGGGGCAAGATGGCATCATGCTAAGAGCATGGGCTCTGGAGCAGACTTAGCTGGTTTCAAGAGCTAGCGCTATCATTTGCTGGTTGCATGACCTTGTATAAATTACTTCACTTCACTAAGCCTTGGTTTCTTCATCTGTTAAGTAGGGACAGCGGTGGTCCCTTTCTTTCAGGGTTGTTGGGAGGATTGAGTGAGAGAATGCATGGCAAGCGTTTGGCACAGTGCCAGGCACACGGTAAACTTAGTATCATTATGGCTGTGTTAGTATCACTATTATTATTGTTATTATTACTATTATTGTTAAATTCTAGAATTTAATAGTTTAGTTGAGGAATGAGAGTTTTTCCCTCCTTCAATCATGTGATCCTTGACTTCAATCTCTGGCTTTAAAATGGGAAGCTGTTATTTCTTCTCGTGGTTTTTATGTTTGACTATAAGGAGGATAAATCAACCTCTTCTCTTCCTCTTGACTCCTTTTCTTGTCCATTTAAATCCAGTAAAACTCTTTGCCTAATGTAGGTTTCACTCTGAGCCGTACAGACGTCAGAGGAAAGTGGTTGCTTGGTCCTGCAGTTTGAAATATGGATTTGGGCACAGCGGAGGCCTGCTGAATGTGACAGAGTTCTAGAATGCTCAGGGGCTTGATTGCTTGGGTTTGAAGGACTTAGTGCTCTCGGCCTCACAGGGGTGACTTCATGTTTGGAGCCTGGGGACCCTGAGGGGCTGTGTCTGGTGTCAGGGGATGCCCCAGACCTCCACGTGACCTTCCTGGAAGCCTCCTCCTCCCTGCTTAATCACAGGCTGGGATGTGAGAGGAGCGTCTTCTCAGAGCCTCCCTGGCCTTTGTCAGCGGCATGGAAGCTGGAGAAGTGAATGTCAGCCTCTGACGGAAACAGAGAGGTGATGAGGAAAGCCTGACAACAGACCGGGCGAGGGCAGTGTGGGAGCTGCAGGACCGCAGGCGGAATGTGTGCGCCAGGGTCTTTTTGGCTTAAATTATCTGGATTGTTCGTCACTTCAATCTATTTTGGTGAATATGTTTTTTACTTACAGAGTGTGTGCACATCGAGTAGAAAAAGTCAGTTTTTTCCTCCCTCTGTTTCTCCTTTACTCTCACATGCCTATCAGTCACCACACCTCTGACACTTCTGGTTACCAAATGTGTGGGGTTTTCCCCCACCAAGCAATTCTCTGACACCAGCTGGGTGTGCTACAATTTAACTCAATTCTGACACTCTCTACCTGCAGAGAGCGTCAGATCCCCCCAATTCAGTTGCCAATTGCAAGTAGGAGGTCCCCAGTTTACCCACAACTTCTGTCCAACTTGTCCACAAATCAGGGGTTCCCCTGACCCCCTCCTCGGGTTTAATTGCTAGAGTGGCTCACAGAACTCAGGGAAAGAGTTACTTACATTTACCAGTTCATTAAAGGATGTGATAAAGGATACAGATGAACAGCCAAATGAAGAGACACACAGGGCAAGGTCTGGAAGGGTCCCGAGCACAGGAGCTTCTGTCCCTGTGGAGTTGGGGTGCATCACCTTCCCGGTATGTGGATGTGTTCACCCACCTGGAAGCTCTCCGAACTCTATACTATTGGGATTTTTGGAGGCTTCATCACATAGGCCTGACCAATTATTAATTCCATTTCCAGCCCTTCTCCCTTCTCAAGAGAATAGGGGGCAGGGCTGAAAATTCCAAGCTTTTAATCATGGCTTGGTCTTTCCGGTGACCAGCCCTAATCCAGGAGCCATCTAGAGTCACCTCATTAGAACAAAAGACTCTCCCACCACCCAGGAAATTACAAGGGTTTCAGGAGCCCTGTGCCAGCAATGGGGGGGTGGGGGGTGGGTGGAGACCAATGTATATCTTCTGTTACCTCACACACATACGCAAACTGGCGTGATCTTCACAGCAGTTCTTGAGGTGGGCAGGGAGATCTCCCCTCTATTTCACAGAGAAGAAAATGGAAGCTTTCGCCAATAAGTCTTCCTAGTAAGTGGCAATGTGTTTCCTGGCTCCTTGTCCCACTGTTTAGAGTGTTTTTGGCTGGGCTGAACTTTTTCCTAGGTGAATACCGTGGTATGGCTTCAGGCCTCTGGGATAATCCCCAGTCATCAAATTACTTCTACTTTCCTGCATGACTTTCTGAAATTCTGTCATTCTCTGAATCAATCACACGTTGATTTAGCCAATATCTCTCCAAGCCCTCTCTTAAAAAATGCAAAGAATCCCTAGCAGGGGAAAGTACATCATAAATGGTAAATCAGTTTGTCAAATTAGTTTGTCTCTTGACAGCCAGCTGAGATCAGGGCAGTTAGGGATGGAAATGTTGATGGCAGATGGAGAGAGGGAACCTCGGGAGTTCGAAGCACTATCTGAGAAGGGCAGGCCTAGGAGGGTGTATTGGTTTTCTATTACTGTGTGACAAGTTACCACAACCTTAGCAGCTTAAAACTGCACACATTTATTATCTTACAGTTTCTGTAGGTCAGGGGTCTGGGCACAGCTCAGCTGGGTCTTCTGCTCAGACTGACGAAGCTGCAATCAAATGCTGGCGGGGCTGCATTCCTTTCTGGAACTTAGGATCTTCTTCCAAGCTCACATGGTGTTGGCAAAATTTAGTTCCTTGTTATAGGACTGAGGCTCTCAGCTTCCAGAGGCCACCGCAAGGCCGCCTCCCATGTGGCCCTCTCCAGGGCAGTTCACGTCATAGCAACTTGCTTCTTCAAGGCCAGCCACAGATTTTCTCTCTCGAGTCTCTAAGATGGACTGTTACATAGTATAATATAACCATGGGAGTGACATTTTGAGATTTCACCTGAAAATCTAGATCTTTCAGCAAAGCTGGGCCCACGTTCTCATTGGGAAACAGCTGGTGGGAGCTGAGGAGCAATTGCTTGCTTGGACATGGAAGGACTCGTTTTCCAGAGTCCTAGACTTCCACAGATGCTGCATATGCACTGCCACCCTGCCCGCTTCAGTCATTTCTTGGCCCTTCTGTCTGTCATGTGCATTTGGGTTTGTGACCCAAGATTACATTCTTGAAGAGACTGAGGAAGTGTATGACTCCAGGAAATGGAATAAGAAGGCTGTGCTTGAGGAAAGGGGGTGGGGCTGAAGTAAATATGGCCCCATACCCTCTCATATGTCTAATTATGACATGGAGGAGGGTGGGATTGAAGATCTGGGTTTTACTCCTGGCTCTGTGCTCACCTGTGTGATTTGAGCCTGTAATTTCTTCTCTCTGAGCCTCAGTTTCTTCGTCTGAAGCCTCCCTTCCCCCAGAGTTTCTGATTCAAAGAGACTGGAGTTGGGTCCCAGGAATCTGTAATTTTGACAAGTGCCCAAGGTGACTCTTAATGGTCAGGCAAGTTTGATTGACGAGTCCATTCACAACTGGACATTTCCAGCAGCTGTGGGCTCAGGAAATAAGAGCCAGTTCTTGGGAAAGGCATCCACAGTTGGGGCTCATCTAAGCAGGCTAGAATTCAGGGAAATGTTTCAGTTCCAGAGAGAATATTGTCAGGGAGAAAATACTGAGAAGTTAAGAATCCAGGAATCTGAGTCAGAAACCAAACCACATAGACTGGCCGTCACGGCAGAGTAGGGGAATGTGTATGTCGTACACTGTCCCCCCCTCAGCCTCCAGCAGCTGGCTTCCTCCGGTCCACGGATGCACCTCCTGCTGGATCCCCACAGGGGCTGACAACTTGTGTCTTATATCTCAAAACAGTTTGTAGGCTGCTGATGGGAAAGGACTGCCCAGCCCAGTAGAAAGCAGGGGCTCGGGAAATGTTGGTTGAATAAATGAATCAATCAAAAGTAAGCATTTGCAGGGGTCTGGTGCTTGGTGCCACTTTGATGAACTCTCTCACTCTGAACCTCTCTGAGTTCTCCTCTGAGAACTGATCTGAGTGCAAGATATAGAGAGACGATAGTTAATGAGGGGCACAATTTAGAGAAAATCTTTTATTTCTAGCCAAAAGCAAATCAAGTGCCTATAATATGCGGTTTAAAATGCAAAGCTATCATTTTTCTTTGAAAAAGAAATCCTTTTGGTTTCTGAATTTCAAATTCTAGAACACATTTTCCCAACCAAGGGGAATTTCTGGTAACTTACAGGTTACTAGAAATTTGCCTCACTGTAGGCAAACTTGGATTTTATCATTACACGATCGTGTTTGAAACTGTATGACAATCTTAAGTAGTCTAATAAAAATGCTGGTTGTTATAAAGCTTTGTGGTTAAGAGAACATGAGATTTATCAAATTGCACCCTTTAACACTGTGAAGTCTATTATTATTATTTTTTTTTTTTTGCTGAGGAAGATTCACCCTGAGCTAACAACTGTGCCAGTCCTCCTCTGTTCTGTATGTGGGTTGCCGCCACAGCATGGCCACTGACGAATGGTGTAGGTCTGTGCCTGGGAACCAAACCCAGGTCACTGAAGTGGAGCACACCGAACTTAACCACTAGGCCACAGGGCCGGCCCTGTGAAGTCTATTGTTTGTTGATCATACCTCAGTAAAGCTGTGGAAACAAAAGGATGTGAAGCGCAGAAGGACACATGCACTTTATGAAGTCCTGCTTAGGGTAAAACTTTGCTTACTCTAAAATGTATTTTGGTCGATTAGTTCAAATATTTTTGGTCCCATTTTTTTATAACACACAACATTGGTTTAGCCTACCAACCCAAAAGAGCCTTTAAATATTTCATAGCTGATAGTCCTGATGAAAACTTAACTCGTACCAAAGTTATTTTTTATTTATGGGTGTCTGGGGCCTCCACAGAGCTCCAGGAAGCACAGGAAAGACAAGCTTGTGCTCTGGGCTTTATGCTTAGTGTTTAGATAGCAGGGCCAGGTGGAGCGTGAGTGGCCTTGTGAGTGGTTTGGAATGGTAGCCTTCCGGTAGGAACAGCATGCTGTCCTGCTTGGGGGAGAATGATTATACAGGTCTGGTCACCAGTCCCCGCATTTGGAGTCGTTTTTCTAGAAGTGGTGATGAGCATGTAAGGGACAGAAGGATTGGGGAGGGTCGACGGGGAAAAGACAGGCATCTGAAGTGAGGGGACAGCAGGACCAGGCACAAGGTGCTTGTCTTTGGAGATCATGGGACGCATGCAGGAGACGGGGCTCCATGAGGCCGTAAGGGAGGGGCCCCATTATGAGGGAGCTGGAGAGGCAGGCCTTGGAACTCTGGCAAATGGAAATAGATGGTTTTCTACTGAAGGTTTCTGAGTGGAGGAATGCCATGATAGGGACTGATTTTTTTTTTATTGCGGGATTACCGTACACAGGTAATAAGTGCTCTCACATACATTGACTCCCAGCATCCCTGTGACGCAAACACTATTCTCAGTAGCAACCCATTTTTTAGATGAGGAAACTGGGCACAGTACACTGACTGAGGAAGGATTTGAACTCAGGCCGTTCAGCTCTAGAGCCAATGTGCCTAATCAGCAGGCTGTCTAGTTCTCCTCAACATGACAAGTGGCATTTAAGGAAGGTTAATCTGGTGGTGATGCTCAGGGTTGATTGGAAGGAAATCCTGGGGGGAGGCCATGGCGATAATTGGAGGCCCTCTAGAAACCATTCGCATCCTTGCCTCCTGCCTCTATGTCACTGATTTCCTCTGTTCCTACTAGTCCTGTGCTAATCCCAGGCCCCATTGTTTCCCGCCTCCTACCTGCTCACCTGCAATCTGTTCTCCACTCTGCAGCCAGAGGATCTTTGTAAAGAGCAAATCAGCACATGTCACTCCTTGATTAAACTTTCTGTGTAAAAATCCAAACTCTCAGGTTATGAGGTCCTTCATGGGCTGGCTCTCATTGACCTCTCCAGGCCCTGTTTCTAGGCACCTGTGTCCCTTCACACCAATAAATGTTAGCTGTTACTGTTACCCTGTCACAACCCACTTACCACACCATTGTATTTGCTGAGTGGAGAAGGTCAGTGAGTGGGAACAATGTTAAGAGATGGATATGATTAATAGGCAGGTGCCTGATTTTAACACTTGCTCCGCACCTATGGGCCTGAGGCAGAGAAATCCAGAGGAAAAGGATCTACCCTTCTATTCCAGGGCCTCGGCAATCCTTCCTTCCAGAACCTGTCTAGCAAATATTGTCCTTCTTAGTGCTGCTCTTTTGGAGGGTCTGTTTCCAGGTCTCCAGCCTGTGCACCTCTCTTGGCTCCTGGCTTTGCTGACCGGAAGCCTGGGCCTTGGACACGCTTACTGCACCTCCACCTCCAGGAAGCCAGCCTCAGAGCCCTGGCCCCTCTGCTCCTTGGGAAGGGAATTCAGACCATTTCAAGTAAAGAGGAGAGGGTGATTCAAAGATGAGTAGATAGTTTCCAGGTGGCTGACTCAGAGAATGACTAAGAGAAGAAAGCTGTGCGGGTAGAGAGGGAGATCAGTGGCTGTGATGGTGAAGGCAGGGGGTCCTCTGGAGGCAGCTAGGCTGGACTTCAATCCCGCTGCCTGACCTCAGGCACACTGGCCAACTGCCCCCAGCTTCAGCTCTCTCTCCCTCAAGTGGGGCCGATCCCAGAAGCTGCTTTCCAGGAGGGTCCTGAGGGCTGAAGGAGAGGTGGCCCCTGGGCACTGAGCATGCAGGCCCATGGAGGGAGCACCACCTCAAGTCGGCTGTTGTCGATTTCAGTGGGCAGTGACAACAGGGTGTGCCCCATCCCAGTGACTTTCAAACTTTTTTGTCTCAGGAGGGCCCCTTTACAATCTTAAATATTATAGAAGACCCCGAAGAGCTTGGGTTTGTGTATATATTATATCTAGTGATATTTACCACATTAGAAATGGAAATATGGGAAATATGGGAAAATAGTTATTAATTCACATAAGAACAATAAATACCCATTATATGTTAGCATATTTTTTCGAATGATAAATAATCACATTTTCCAAGACAAAAGTCACTAGAAGAGTGGCATTGTTTACATTTTTGCAGATCTCTTTACTGTCTGGCTTGCTAGGAGACAGCTGGCTGATCATGCTGTCGTGGCGTCACGCGTCAGGCAGCCTCTGGATAACTCCATGCACACTTGTGCAGGAGCAAGAGTTAAAAGGCAGATGACGTCTCGGTGCCATAATGAAATAGCTGTAACCTCAATGGCTGCCTGAAGGCAGCTCAGGAGTATTCCAGGGGTCTCCAGACCAGACCACACTTTGAGAACCAGTGACCTCTCAAGTCATTTTGGAAAAAAATACCTTTTTCAATCTGTGAATAAAGATCTTGCTAAAGGTGAGATTACATGTCAGCTCCATCACATGGGCAAACACTTAAGAGTCTGACATCGAGTGTTTCTAAGGATGAGAGACATCAGGAGCTCTCAGCCTCCGCTAGTAGGGTGTAAATGGGTTCAACCGCCTTATCAGATATCACCAAACTTCTCTTTAAAGTTAAAAATGTTCATACTCTACCACCCAGCTATTCCACTCTTCAGGAGAATTAAGAAACAAATTATGATATCTCTACAGAATAGAACACTACAATTAAATACCAAAATGAATAGTAACAGTAATAGAATACCATAATAATAGTAATGTGACAGTTACACGTAATAGAATGCTACAATTAAAAATGAATTCACTAGAGCCATGTTAATATGAACAAACCTCAAAGGCAATGCTGACCAAAAACTGAGTAAAAGAGATGCAAGTACGTATTTATGCAAAGTTTGAAAGTATGCCCAACAAAAGTGTCCACTGCTGATGGACACATCCACATGTAGTGAGAGTACACAACCACGCAGGGAAAGTCAGGGCGGGGGCCGCCCCTGCAGAAGGAGGACAGGTAACAAAATCGGGGAGGAGTTTTGGGAGGCTTTAACTATATCTGTAATGTTTATCTATTTTTAAAATCTGAATTAAAAAAAAACTAGTTAAGTCCTATTTAAGCATTTATTTTGCCAGGAAAGAGAATATAGCAAGAAAACAAGGCCATGACAATAAAAAGTTTAAGCTCTCTGCAAAAAGCCTGTGGGCAGTGACGCCTGTCTCCTTCACTCATGCTGACTGTGGAGACAGGGTCCACTTAGGAGCAGCTGGGTTCCAGAGGCTCGTTGGTAACGGGTTCTTTGGTGTTTACCATGGGTTTTCCCATAGAAACAGTTAAGCGCATTGCCGAAAGGCCTAGATTAGGTTCTGCCCAGCCCTCAGAAACCTATCAACTTCACAACCTGCATGACCACGGAACGAGATCCTCAGGGTTGAGAAGTAGTTCCCTGGGACTTAGAGACCCAAGAACAGATCCTCTCCCTGGCAGCCTTGGCCTGGCCCTCCCTCTGCCTCCTTTTCCAGCCAGGTTTTGGGAGGGGGGATTCTCACATTTCGAAGCCAGTCAAGGTTGGTGGGGTAGGATCCCTGTCTGGCAGGACAGTCTGGGGTCTGTGTTCCTGTGGGCCAGTGGTCTGGGTATTGGGGGCCAGGATTATGGGGGGCCAAACCTGCCGGCCCAGATCTCTGAGTTGGAACAACTCCTGATCCTCGGTCAGCGTTAGAGTCATCCCGCCGTGACTTCCCCCCAGACCTCTTTTACTTCCTCCTTTACTCCCATGGTGGTTGTCTCTGACTGGAGTTTCTCTCTGTTACAAGCTTTTAACAATAATAACAACATAAAAAAAGACACTACTCATCATTCTAGCCCAAGTGCTCTCATCCGTGGACGTTCCTTTTCAGTCCCTATTACACTGATATGTTTGTGTGGCTGTAGATTATCGGGGCCTATGCTCTCCATCTTACTATTCTCACTAATTACATACACATTTCCTATGCTGCTACCTAGTCTACACACTTCATGTTTTTCTTCTTTTGGAAGCAGCTCTATTTTTTTCCCAGGTTTATTGAGATGTAATTGACATACAACATTGTATTAGTTTAAGGTGTACAATATAATGATTCAATATTTGTGTATATTGCAAAATGATCACCATGATAAGTCTAGTTAACATCCATCACCTCCCATAGTTACAGTCTTTTTTCTTGTGATGAGAAGCTTTAAGATCTACTCTCTTAGCAACTTTCAAATATACAATACAGTATTATTAACTATAGTCACCATGCTGTACGTTACGTCCCTGGGACTTATGAAAGTTTGTACCTTTCGACCCCCTTCATCCATTTCACCCACCCGGCACCTCCTGCCTCTGGCAACCACCTCTCTGTTCTCTTTATCTATGAGTTTGGTTTTTTTAGATTCCACATATACACACTTACTTTTTTTTTAATGCCTGGTAACATTCTGTTGAGTGGATATTAACGCATAAGAGAAAGTGTTCTGCCTTCTGACTCAAGGAGAGCATCAAGACCTCATAGAACTGTTCAAGAAGTCAAGGTTACAACAGCTGTACTGTATTTACAAGAGTATCTGGACAGAACAAAGGCTGACTGAATGTTAGCTCTTATTATCTAGAGCCATATCTTCGCCTTTGTCCTTTTAAAAAGCCCAGCCATTGAATGACAGTCTGGGCCTCTCCAGTGACCCCTGCCACCTCCTTTTCTCCATTTAGCGGCATAGGTACACAGAGTTGATAACTCTGGGTCTCAGGCTAGCAAAAGGACCTTACTTAAGTAGTTTCATTTCCATTTCAGCAAAGCAGCTCAATTAACTTCATCTTCCTTCTTTACCATGGAGGACTAAGTTTTGGTGGGGCACACCCGGTGAGGGCCAGGGCAGGGGCTCTGGGATGTGGCAACTGGAAAAGTCCTGTGGCTATTCATTTGTGCTACAACAAGTACTTTTTGAGCACCATCGGTTTTCTTGAACCAGTCCCTGTGCAAGGCTGCTAGGCCCTGAAAATACAGAGGAAAGACTTTTTCTGCTCTCCAGTTGCTCGCTGTGTGGAGGAAGATGTTAAGGGGATGTGCATGGGAGGAGCGCACAGCCTGCAGCCTGGCAGCAGCCTCACCCACGCTGGACGGGTGCTCCGCTGGGCGGATGCTCCGCTGGACGGGTGCTCCGCTGGGCTGGGCAGGGCTCTCCCCGGAATAGCCAGCTTTTTAGGCAATGACATTAGAAAAGATACTCGGGAGCCAGATCGTGAAGGACCTTGTGTGCTGTGAAAGGAGGGTCCCCCACCTGCCACCCCCAAGCAGGCGATGTGAGAAGTTATAAGGGACAGAAGAAATGGGTGATAAAGCTTCCCTTTCTTCCTCCCTCCCGTGTCCTTTGTTCCCTCCCTGCTGCCCCTAGAGATTTGTCCTGCAGTAGCACAAGGGTTGTAGTTGGAGAGGAGAAGGGGGAGGAGAGACAGAAGGAGAAAGGAATCCCAAATAATGACCCTGGAGAGGAGACAGAGGTTTTGGAGCCACCGGCTGGTGCAGTCATTTGTATTTAAGAGATGCATGTAATGGAGGCATCTGAGGGGCAGAGACTGTCCTAGAAAACAAATTTCCCATGCTATGCAGCAATTCATCAGCCCCAAACTTCATCTCTTAGTTATTTATGAGTTTCTATAACTTGAATAAATGCCAGGCAAGTTTTTCTGAGTTTGGTTCTTCATTTAGTAAATTTATTTTGGAATATTTTTTCGTATGACCAAGTTACAAGTTGAGCCCACACACTAAAAAGTGAAGAGTATTGGTGTTTCGGTAAATAAAGCAGTCATTCTGATAACTCCTAATCCCAAACCAACTTTTCTCTGAATAATGAGGCAGCTAAACAAAGTGAGGTGGTGTTTTTACTTAAGATATGTGAGTAACTGTGAATGTAGATTTTAGCAGATGATATATGGACATATCAAAACAACCTTAAAACAACCAAAAAATTTGTAAGGTTTTTTAAAAAAATCTTCTTTAACCTTCTAAACTTTTTTAACTTCTGTGAAGTTAAAAAAATACATAAAGTTTTAAAAAATATTGATCTTGACTTACCTATTTTTGCTCCTGTTATATGAGTCTAATGCTGCGTGATGACGAGAGTACTGTTTAAACATCTGAAAGAACATGTTGATTTCTTTAGCAATACTTTTTGAGCACTCATTTTAATGAACTCCTTAAAGTTATTTGAAGACTTTTTAGTGGAACAATTATGATTCAGTGATGATAAATATTGCAACTCTAAGAAGAAACTACATAATGTTTTTAAATGCATTATGGTCTAGAAGATCCTAGATGTCATGGTCCAGTTTAGTTTTGGAGCAAGAAATAGTAGTTAAAATTGACTGGAAAAGTCTAGTGGGAGATCATTCAATAGCCATATATTAAAGAAACTAAGTGGAAAATAACACGAAAAGTGATTTCATCAAAATGTATAAAAAAATAAACAGATGGGGGACACTGCAGGAAAAAAATATTATAACAAATCTACTACTTTCCTTCCAAATAATTTCCAAAAATAATCAAACCTGTAAAAGTTACATAATGTGCAATTAGTAATGCTTTATTATATCTCTTCTGGTTTTTCTTTCCCTTTTTCTCATATCTTGGCCTGTCGCCATATAGGCAGAATAGAAGACACGTACTCTTCAAAACCAGTCGGGGAGAGAGAGGACAGACCCAGGGGGCAGTCGCCCTCAGTCAGGATTGTGTTCAGCGGCGTGGAAGAGAGGCCTGGCTTCTTTGGCTTAGACAGGGATGGCGACGTATTCCTCCCGTGATGAGGAGTCTGGGTAGGACAGTGGGGGAAGGTGCTGGTGCCTGAGGAAGTCACCAAGGACCTGGGCTCCTTCCTGCTGCTCCGTGGTCACCTTGGCTCCACCACCAGGCATTGTGTTTATGTTCCAGGCAAGATAAAGGGCAGCCTTGGAGACGGCACCACGGAAGCTCCACCCTGTGCGTTTTGCCTCCATTTGCAATCAGCCAGCACTGATTTCCATGGCCACTTCTGACTATAGGGAAGCCGGCAGAGGGGAGGATTTGTAACGGGGTACTTTGCCACCCCAAATAGAATTGAGTTCTCTTGATAAGGAAGAAGGGGAGAATGCTTTTATTCTTGATCTTAAAAGTACATATTTAGTTTATCCCATTTGCATTAAATGGAAGTGAGAATCAATCTATTTCTCCTATTATCTTTCACCTCCTGCTGCACTTAATGGTAGACATTCAACAAACGTGTAGTTGGTTGATAGGTAGATTGATTGTCTCATCTTACCAGTAATTTTCAAGTATACTTCATGTCAATACGCTAGGATATTTACAAATGAAATATATGCTCCTGCCCTTGAGGGGTTTATAGTTGTAATTTCAGACATTTATGTACATAAAATAATTAGAGAACAACCCAAATGACATAAAGGTATATTATCTTCCTTTGTGTTTTGTTTCTATTTATTCATAATATTAATGTACCTGTTGAACTGGACTTGGTTCCAGGGGTGTTTTCATCAAATTATTTGGTTAAATGTGACAAGAGGTGCAGAAAAACATAATAGGGGCATTGACACATGGATTCTCCTTGCATCGTGGTTTGTGGGATGGTCACACAGCCTTTCTGCTTCTCAGCGGCTCTATAAAACACAGGATAGAGTCCCATAGAGGTGTCTGATAGGTGAGAGGCTACGTAAGACGGTGAGGAGCACATGAGGGCTCAGAAATCAGACCACCTGGTTCCTCTTCCTGGTCTGTCATTTACTAGCTGTGTAACCAGGGGTATGTGCCTGTTTCCCTACCTGTAAAGAGGGGTGATGGTGGTACAAACTACAGAGGGCTGATGTGGAGATCAAGTGAGTTAATATATGCACAGTATTTAGAAAGAACTTGGCATGTAGTAACACTCAGTGAAAGTTAGCTACTATTCTATGGTATTTCCAATTGTTTATTTAGAAGTAAAACAGGACCGGTGTGGAAGTCCGGTTTTTCTCCCCTGCATGTTTTCACGAGAGCTTCCGTGGTCATCCCCCACCCCCACATATTTTGCCTGCGTCTGCTTTGACGTCTTTGACTGGGCCAGAGGGGACAAAGGGAGCAGCTAAGATGGCTTCAGAGGCTGGGAGAAGCAGCCGTGCGGGCCGACTGCCATGCGCCAGTGTGATGGGCTCTTGAGCTGGCTGCCAATCAGAGTAAAGCAAAGGGACCTGCCAGAAGAGGTGTTGATTTCAGTGTCACACATGTCCCTTTTTGGACTCGTCCCAGGACTCTTGACCCTAGGCTGCAGTGGTTTGAAATGGATTTTATCACACTTTCATTAGTCCTCCTATCTGCTTTTTTTCTCTTGGTATCTGGTATCTAAGCCACACGAGAGCCAGCACTACATACTTGGCCAGCATCTGCCCAGACGTCTCCTGGATGTCCAGCTCCCTTTCTCTGTTGCACCAAATCCAGAGTGAGGGCAGGGGTTTGGAGGCCCAACTCCGCTTGCTAGTCAATGGAGCAATGAGGCTGTTTTGTGTTCTTCCCCTCCTTCAGTTTCCTCCTGAACAAGATTATAAATAGGGTGCTCTGTGACCTATGGGTCAAAAGGAGAATAATCAGGGAAATGAATTTTGATTATAATGACTATCATGAACATATATTAATAACGAATATCAAGAATTTGGCTCAAAGACAATAAAGCCAAAGCCTCCATGAGTCTCCCCTCTCCCTTTTTTCGGTTTTTATTTCATAGCTTATCTCTAGATAGAGTGGTGACAGGAGTTTTAGAAATGAGTAAAAATTTTCACCCCCAAAAATAACTTGCTAATTTTGATCCTGAATAATTTCTTGACTGATGAAGCTCCATTTTGTCTTATACTGTTTGCAAACAAAAAAGGAAGAGTAATCCACACTAATAAATGCATCTGAGAATCCATTTAAAACCCCTTTGTTTGCTTAATTAGAGAAATTTCTGGAAAGTGATTTTCAAAGGAAAACAATTGCAGCATTTTTGTCTAAATATATCTTCTCGCTTTTGTTCTGCTTCAACCTGAGTGTTCTTAGATTCTAGTGTAGAGTTGCTTTTCCTTTGTTAAGGATACTGTTTTTAAGAATAAGTGTTTTTTAAATTCCCTTTTTATTTACACAACCCTAAGCTTCCACATTTCTTGTTGAGAGCATTTTTCTGTCTGAATTTCAAGGCAGTGATGTCTTGTCAGCATATTTGATGTTTTGGGTGTGGGTTTCATTTCAATCCAGCACAGCATTTAGCTCGTTCTCTCTCATCTTCCTGGTAGAGAGGAATGTAAACAGAGACAAATTGAGCTCTTCACAACTCTTTCTCTGATTTTTCTTCCATGGTGTCACCTTTCACGGAGTTCGAATGTAAGGGATTTTAAGAAATAATCTCACTTGATAGTAAGCGATCCTCACGACACGTGTGTGCGAACTCAGCGTTTTTCATTTAAGCAAGGCTTTTCAATCCAGCGCCACTGACGCTCCGTTGTGGGCCATCCTGCTCACGGATGTTTCGCGGCGTCCCTGCCTCTACCCACTGGACGCCAGTAGCACCCATCTTCTAGCGTGACAACCAACAACGTGTCCAGACACGGCTGGAGGTCCCCAGGGGGCAATATCACCCTCAGTTAAGAACCGCTGGTTTACAGTCATCTTCAGTCCGGCAGTATAGTGACCGTTTCTCCCCAAAGGGCAAAACTACTAGAGGATGTTAAGAATTAGAGACCCCCATTGCTGATATGGAAGCACAGGCAGAGAAGTTGGCACATGCCTTGTCTGTAATCAAAGATGGAATCAGAGCTCCCACCCCCGCAGCGCTTGAGTCAGTCTGCCGGATGGATTCTGGTCAGACAGAGACCAGGAAGGAGACGGCACAAACAGCGAATTGGCCTTCACTTTGGCCCAGTGTGCTTGCCAGCCAGTAACATATTCCAGGATATTTCCCAGAAGTTTTCTAATGTTTAGGTTCCTAACATAAGACATACATTAACTGTAAAAAGAGAAATTTTAGAAATGGTTGCAGTAGAAATCAATGATTATTCAAGTCCATTAAAATTGAAAATGTAAGGAGTTTTATTTTTTCTCCCAACCTTCATTATTGTTTCTTATATTTTTTATTACACAGCTAACACATGTTCATTATAGAGAAAGTGAAAAATAAGTACAAGCCAAAGGTAGAAAAATCACTCCAAATCCCACTACCTAGATATAACTACTATTAACATTTTGATGTATATTCTCCAAAGATATGATCGTGTAGCAACAGCTTCCTTTTTCCTGAAGTCCGCTTTGAATAACACTTTAATATTTACTTTGTATCTAATGCTGCATCATGGTAATGTGGTCTTGGTCTTTATAGGACACATTTCTTCTGTAGACTCAGATGTTTTCTGATTTATGGTTATTGTTACAATATCCCGGTGAGGTAGAGGAACAAGTATTATTATCCCTTATTTATGGAGTATTAAAAGGTAAAGAGGGTTTAAGTGGATTACTTAAAGCCACAGAGTTTATCAGTGGAAAAGGTTTGAATAATATCCCGGGTTTTCTGCTTCCTAATTCAATGTGCTTTCCATTAGTCTGTTTTAATTATTTTAAATATAGATTTATATAAAAACTTTCTACCAAAGTGTAGGTGCTTTAGAGATAACTTTTAACTCAAATAATGCCTAAACCCCTTACGGGTAGTTGTAACGATGAAGGGAGACAATGGAGGGAAAGTATAAGCGAAATGAAAGGAGATAAATCAGAATTAGTGCTCATAAACTGTGCTCTCCCCTCCTTCAAGCTGGAGTGCTATTTAAATTTGCTGAGCTCTATGGCTGCTAAAGAATAAATATGTGCATCCTAATTCTCTGAGCTAGAGCAAAAAAGCACATCACTGAGAGGCCTACAAGGCACAGACAAGTATTGTACATCAGTGAAATGGGCTGGGTGTGTGTTAAGGAGTGGTGGGGACTGTGGTAAACCACAGTGGGCATGCTCTAGCTAAAGGGTGCAGCCGCTTCTCAGCTTTAGTGGAAAATTAGGTGCAGTGGTGCCAGGTCTTCTGGTTTTACTTAAAAACCAAAAATTGGATTTTTATGTAAAATGTTTTGATTAAAAAAACACACAGTGCAGGCCACTAGTATATTAGCAAGCGAAGTCTGCCTTGCTGGCTTCAGTCTACTCTTGGCATGCTTGGCTTCCAAGTATTTTGAGATTTAGAGTTCCACCAAGAATAACAATTGATCTGGTGGGTGAAAATTTTTCTTTCGCTTGCAAATATTCTTCAAGAAGGACCTTGATTTCTCCCTCTTTACAAAATGCTCCCCAACCTTGTTTCTGTGAAAGGCACCTCTTCTCCTCAGGGCAGCTGTCTACCCGCCGTCCACATCCTGGCTCCCCGGTGGGACAGAGACTCGTGGCACAGGCTTGGAGGCAACAGGCTTCTGGTTAGTGGTTCTGAGAGCTGTCACTCATTCTAAGGAAATGGCCTTGCATCGTCTACCCTCACGCGCAACAGTTGGCTCCTGGTCTGCGATTCTTCTGTGATTACAGGTGACCTGTCCCTGTAGGAAACTAGAAGGGGATTTTGTATTCACAACCACAAGCGGTTGTTTTTACCTAAAAATGTTTTTATACTGGTCTGTTGTTTCCTTCAAATATGACAAACCTTTCTCCCTAGAGTGGAAGGGGAGAGTCATTTCTGTCAGATGGTATTCAGATGACAGACACTCAAACGTTTTCTGGTCTGGAGCTCTTCTGAGTTTTCTGTCATGAGAAAAACATTTCTTCCCCGTGGAACTGAATTCTGAAAGTTCCGGAGCCCAGTAGCACCATGATTTATTTCCCATTCATTTCCTCCAATGCCCTATAAAACACATGTAAAAATGGTACAAGCCCAATCCCAGGTTAGATATAAAAATGTGCAGAGGGTATTGTGCTGTGTAAATAATACACTATATGCACATATATGATGCTAAATGAATGCAAAATTCTTCAGAGTACTTTGGGAAAATAAGGAACCTAAAAATGTTTTGATTTTAAACGCAGGATCATGTTCTTAAGAAGCTGGCCATGAGAGGGCAGCATTGCCTACATAAATCACAGAATGGCGACTAAATTTGAACCTTGCAGATATTCTTGTGAGTTTCTTCCACGGTTTGGTTTCGACAAAAAGGAATAATAATAGAAGCATCATTATTTATGCTTGAAAATTCGTAATTTTTTCAATAAAACATCTTTATCTCTTGGTCTAGGCAACCATCAGGACGAGGTTGTTATGGTCTCACAGTGACGTGTATCTTTTTTTCTTATATTTCTTTCTTTCTCTTTTCTTTTCCAGCACATCTCCTTTCCATTCTACTCTCAGTTTCTGTAGTTTGATGATTTATTTTTGAAAAATCGCCCTGCTCTTTTATGATCCTGGTCACATTAGTTAGCCCCGGTGTGCCTCAGTTTCTCTATCTATAAACTCCTAGGCAGTTTAGTGTCGTGGATAAAATGTGGCCTCAGCTGTGGGCAGGGGTTGGTTCTGCCACTGAGAGGCTCGCATTTCTCCGTCGGTGAACTGAAGGTAATAGCAGCATGGACCTATAAGATAGAAAGTGCTCAATCAACATGAAAGGAACAGTGGTGGATTTTTTAATCAAATGAGTTGCTAACGTTTGAAAATCTGGAGCGATCGTATAAAATTTCTCACTGGTCCAGCTTCATTCATGTGTGTGACTTGCCTGGCCTCTGTGGGCGCTCAGGTTGGTGTCCTTCCTGAGTTCATCATCTTCAGATGATGATGAAAACGGTGCACCATGACAGCAAGGACAGCTGAAGGACGGAGGACTTCGAGTTTTTCCCCAGGTTGAGGAAGATGGTTGTGCTCCATCGCAACAACTCTGCAGATTTTTATCTGAGCAATCCAAAGATTTTAGTGCTGCAATTCAAGCTAATTTGTTTCTTTTGTCAGATTTCATTTTGAGGCGGAAGCCTTTGAGAGACTAGGAAAGGGCATTTCCTATGGGAAATTTGGTTTCATTCGTTCCTAGGTGGCAGCCTGGGGGGTCTGGATTGTCAGACTGCAGAGTACGTCCGGCACCTGACAGTGGAACAAAAAGTCACGAGGAACAGACCGAGGACAGGTACCTGTGACATCCTGTCTCCTTTTCCCCTCACTTTCCTCAGCCCTCCCACCTCTATGTGTGAGCGTTTTCTTGTTGTTGGTTTTAATCTTGAAAAAAAAGAATTTGTGATTTATAAAATAAGGTTTAAAGGGTCATTTGCTCCCAGCAGGAGCCCAGGGAGTTCAGCCATCCCCTCCTCCGACTTCTAGGATGGTGCTGTTACCAGAGGAAACCTTGGCCCACCTGGCTACCCGCTGCGGTTACACGTTCAGAGACAAATGCACTGTTGGAACTGCTCTCAGGGTGGCAGCAGACGCTCAGAGTGGTGTTTCGTCTTAGCTTATTGCGTTGCAGATCACTGAAAAACAGCACGGCCAAGGGCTGCCGCGAGAATGCGCTTCAGACTCAGAATCGTGGCTGCAGGAGATGCTTAATTAAATCAGTCCCAAGGTTACAGGAAGGAGAAGCAAACTTCTCTCCCCCAGAGCTGACCTGGCTCAAGGGCTGTGGCTGCTGGAGAACTGGGAGACGTGTTAGTAGGCCTAATGTAGACATCTGGGAGTCAGGCAATTCCCCACCAGCCTCACAGCAAGAAGTCAGTGTAGAGGCAGACACAGCTCTGACCTTCCACCTGGATTCTGTGTGCAAGGAACACACGTGAACACGTGGCCAGAGAGGCTGAAATTGCCGTGTTTCAGCTTACAGTGCCAAGGACAGACTTTCTTGAGAGAACTTACTTCCACAGAATCCTGTGTCTTGCCAGCCGGGCCTTGGGAGCCTGGAGTCAGTGCTGTATCGAGATGGTGTTTGGAGGGTAAATCATGAACTAAACCTACCAATTCATGAAGGGGACAGCTGTAGAACTTGGGATCCAAGCTCGTGGAGTGTGCCACACGGGAAATCACGTCTACACAGAAGGGAAAGTGAGAGGCTGTTAGGAACGTGGGGACCGAGTATGTCACCAACTCAGCACGCACCCCGGGAAGGCCCTGCACAACCCAGCTGCCCCTCCTTTCTCACGGAACTCGGTCTGAGGTTCACGGGCTTAAACGTGATTGCTGCTCATGCAGCATCTCTCAGTAGCCACCTCTCTCCACGCCTCCCAGAATTTAAAGATAGGATCCCTTGAGTGAAAGAAAAGAGCAGGACATCAGTGTGAAACCATAGCCTTCGGTTTAGCCACAGGACAGGAGGCTGAAGAAGTAACCTCAGTCAGCCCCTCCGTGTCCGGTGCCAGAACCCTGGTCCTAATGGTGTGGCCCAGATGAGGGCACTCGGGAGCATGGGTTCTGGGATGAATGTCATGCAGCAGAGAAAAAAGTTTTCCTTGACCCTCTTAGGGTCCCTGGCTGGGTCTGAAAATTAAACTGACAAAGACAGATTAACAGGAGAAAAGCATACAGATTTACTTAGTGTAAGTTGTATGTGATACGGGAGCCTTCACAAGGAAATGAAGACTGAAGAAATGGTTAAAACTGAGTGTTTTTATGCTGGGTTTGGTGAGGAGTGGAGTCATGGGAAGACGTGATAGGACAAAGGGTGTGAGCTAAGTGTTAGGGAACTGGGGAGACAGAGCAAGGCCTGTGGTTCCAGAGGACACCTCTCAGCGTCCCTCCGTCTTGGGACAAGGATGCTCTTTCCTCGGGTACAGGGAGGGCCCCCTCACGAGAGGGTGTTATGACCAGCTTCAGGGAGGGTCAGAGAGTCCCTCCCGCACCTGCCGTTTTCTCAAACTCCTTCAGCTTAAAATACTCAATGTACAGTACAAGGTGTCACATTTTGGGGCAGTGTGTCCTGAACCCTGTCAGTCGTGATGTGAAATGAAGGAGTTGATGCCTTGGAATTGTCACCACCCCTCCCATCTGTAGCCCTATGTTGGTTACACTTGGTTTTCATTCATAATTTTCCATGACTCATTATTTCCCATGATACATCCGTGTCAGCCCCCTTAGCCCCTTTGGATCTGTTTGTTGGCTGGATCAATTCTCGTTGGGACTTTAGGTGAAGGTAATAGAGGGGGAGGGAAGGAGGGCTTTGGAGGGTGTTTATCCACGTCTCCTGTGTCTGAGCAGATGGACACAAATCACCCCCTCACCCCTTTGCCTTATTCCTTCCTCTGGCACTGTCTTGTTTTCCTCCCTCTCCTTCTGTCTTCCTCTCCCTTGCAAATTACAAAGAAGGTCTGAACCAACGGTCAGAGATGCGATAGAGGTCAAGTGTTTGCTCGTTCTAAGCGGCTGCCCATTATCCCCATGCTCTCTCTAATGAAAGACAAAGAAATGAACCCATGAGGGATCAGAAGTGGAGAAACAGGACAGCAGAGGCAAACAGTGTGTGGCAGTCCTGCAGAGCTGGGAGCTGATGGCAGGAAGTTGACCCACTGCTGAGAGGACAGATGCGTGACCTGGGCAGTCACTCACCTCTCTGGGCCACAGCTGTACAACCAGGGGCAAGGCTGGACGGGCTGGAAGGGGGGCTCTGGGATCCACAAGCTCAGGAACTAGGAAGCAGCAGTTTGCAATTTGAAAATCCTATAGCCGAGTTTTAAAGTTAATTTATTAAAAAGAAACCTTCCTGTGATCTGTATATTTATACCCCATTACCAATGCAGTTATACATAAATAATTAGAACCAATCAAAAAAAGGGGAAAAAAGGCACTAAAAGGCAGAATGATGAAGTAGGTGATGATACTACCAGGCTCATTCTGGTAAGTGAGCAGTTTGTTTATTCCCTCTGTACTTGGGGTTGCCACTAAATCTGGACTGGAGAAACTAGTAAATATTTTTAATGTGACAATTACACGTTTGTTACTATGAGTTTTGTTTCTTTTTTTATTATTAGCCATAACCTTGTGGGCCCGATCGCATATAAGAGCCCCGTGCAATCTCGAGAAGGGTGGGAGGCCAGCTGGAACCACTGCCACGTGCTGGGCCATTTGATCATGGTTCTCGAACAATGGCCAGGGCCCTTCTGATATGGGCACGGAGCTGATTTGTGGCAAGATTCAAGAATATGTATTTCTATATTGGTGTTACCATATATATCTTAGGCTAATCGTGCCAAGGGGTTCAGACCTCTTTAGATCCACACACATTTTTCACCCAGCTGATACCATTTGTGTTGCGCATCGTGACTGCATACTAGCGAGGTTATTCTCTTCTCTCCAGTGATTTAAGTAAAGGAAACACACACATACACACACACAAAAACATCTGCCCGTCCTTGTGAAAACCTAATAAAAATAATAGCAAAGAGATGCAAGGTTTATTCAATTTGGTTTAGACCTGGGCAGCATTAATTTCCTTGTCTCCAGACAGCCCATGTCTTGGAGGGGTTCCGTAAAACTCAGCAAAGGCAGAAGTAGAGCCAGTGAGGTTCGCTTAGTGACTCGTTCTACCTGGTGCAGAGAGAGTTAAACTTAAAAAAAAATTGAAATGCAATCCTGCCTCGTGTTACCCATTAGCTGGGTATATTGACCAAACTTATAGTCGGATAATGCAAACAATAACAAAGTTATTGATTGAGGAGCTGTCAGGCAAATAGGTACTTATCATGATGCAGCTGATAAGCTCAGGGTCCCCCTCTCGTGGCAGCGACAGAGGCTTATTGATTCTGCACAGGATCATCTGTGGCTTGCAGCCCGCCTGGCTGCAGCCTGCAGGCTGCTTCCATATGCAGGAGTTGGACTTTCCTAGCAGAGCAGGGGAGCAATGAAGTCTCCCTAGAAGAAGAATGCCACCTAGAAGAATGCCACGAAACCCTGGCTGTGGGGAAAGGAAGAGTGGACTCCACACCAAAAAGAGGAGCCTGTGAGCAAAGCCTCCTCCTTAGGGGGCTTCTCTCCCTGTGCCCGGAGGATACACACAAGAGCTTGTCCTGAAGCAGCTGGCCTTAGTGCTGATCTCTGAGCTGACCAGTAGGGGTGCGGAAGACAGATGAGGCCCACAGACCCTCCCCACTGAAAGCCAAATGTATCACCTCCACAGCACATCTGCTCCCCAACCTGGGCCTTCCAGTTGGCAGGGAACTCTGGCCAGACGTATTATTATTGCTTCTCCCAGCATGTGATCAGCCTGAGGCATTCATGGTTGATTGTCTAAATTTTAGATGCGAACCAGCAAAGTGCTATCTCTCTTAGCACTTTTAGTATTAGCTGTGGAGGAGATGTAATAATACTCATTATTTTTTGGATGGCCTTGCAAGAAAAGGATGCTTGATGTCTGCCAAACAGAACTGGTGATTGTTTTGACACTCGAGTGTGTGAGGGAGAGAGGGAAGCTGGACGGGGGTGTGGTGTAGAGGATGAAAGGAGTAGGGGGTTATTTATTTTCTTACTTTCCCATATATAATTCTGTAGATTATTTGCTGGCCTTATATGTGAAGGAACAAAACACTTTGTGTTCATTGTTATCAGTTCTTCTTCATGCAGAATGACATCAAAGGATGTGGGATACTTAACACGGAGGTTATGCTCTAGGAAGGAAGGGGAATTCCATACATTCATTCAGCAGATATCTATGAGGGTCTGCTGTGCGCCCAGCCCGGTGCATGGAGCTGGGTGGAGCAGTTGGCAAAGGCAGCGAGCTCCCGCCTGTGTTGGTTTCCATCTGATGAAGGGTAGGGTGCAGTGGAGGGAGGCGGTACACAAACACATTTATTTACTAATTGCCCTATATTTGGAGATTTAGGTTGTTTCTGATTTTCCTGCTCCTATAAATAAGCAGTGGGCCTCTTTTGGAGGCCTGGATTATTCTGTGAGAAAACCCCTGTTGGTTTTAAAGGTGCCACTTTCTGAATTGGGATGTCTGGCATTGCAGAGGTTGTTTTTGAGGCTTCTCTCTTGGAGTTATCTTTCAAAGCTTATTTTTAATATCCTCAGTCCTTTAAGGGTGAATCTAATTTGACTTTAGAAACAGTCGAGCGTCATCTGGCCTTACATCTGGTGAACATGATGAGGATGAATCATCGCCGTCTCCTTTTGTTGTTGTTAAAAATGTGTGACTATAAAGTCACGAGACTGATTTTGGGAAGGGGGTAAGACTCCTGAAAGCAACTCAGAGGAGGGCTTCTGAAGTGTTTTGAGCAACGGCAGCATCATTGTTGTAGGAAGCAGGACAGAGGAGAGCGCGTGGCTGTGGTGTCACAGAGTTCTGTCTCAACTCGGCTCCTGCTCTTCCTCCCCGTGTACGTGAAGCCAGGTACTAGGCCCTGCAAAGCCTCAAGTTGATCATTTACAAAACAAAGCTAATTTTACCCACCACACAGTTATTATGAGGATTAAATAGCATAAATAACTAACCAGTAAAGCATCTGGTAAGTGCCTGATGTACAGCAGTTGTTGTATATTACCAATAACATATGAAGCGCTTCCCACAAGGAATAAATTGAAGGAACTACTTTTTTTTCTTAAAACTATGACTTCAACCTGTTTATAAAAGATATCAATTCCATGCTTAGGATAGCTGGATATCGTGCTGGATTTTATCTGTTTGCTGCCCTAGACCTGCTCTCTACCCTTCTCCTGCCTGCTCTGTGCCCTGTGTGGGCTGCATTGGGCAGACCCTGGCTCCCTCACTTCTGGATGCAATGGGACAAGGGTAGCCCTGACAGGTGATCAGAAGGTGGGAGAAGGCCGGGGTGGGGTGTTTATTCGCCCAGCTTGCTTTCGCAGGGGGTCCCGTCCTCTCCTGGAGGCCTCAGCTCTTGGGATCGATCTGGCCCCTCTCTGCAGCTTCTGCTCCACTCTCTTACTCTTCTCACTCAGGGCTGGTGACAGCTCCACTGTTGCTGGCTCCAGCGTGCTTCACCATTCTTGTTGGTTTCTTTTAGCCCTACCCATACCCACAATTAAAGTCATTGAAGTCTCCTCACTTACCCTAGCTGGATCCCTGGCTGATCCAGTTACCTTATAGTCTTCTGCTATTGATCTATCGCCCTAAGGCTGAGATAGAAATGATTTGATTTTGTTGATTGCATCTGGAAAGAGAATAGGATCTTATAAATTTTGAGCTATGCAAAAAGGAAAATTTAACAGACACTGAGAGCAGACTCAGAAATGCATATGCCTGATGCTCAGAGTTTGCTTTCTAGGCAAACCACAGGATTTCACTCTTTCCTTTATCCTCCTGTAATGTTACACATGTCTTCATGTTAAGTGCTTGCATTGTCAGAGGAGCACTCAGAATAAGTAATGCTGCTCAGTGAGTCACAAATGGAATCCATGTCAGCCAGTGTCGTGAAATGGATCTATAACTGCTTTTTGTCCCTCAATTTGAGATGATCTAATTCAATTTCTATGATTTACAGTTTGAGAAGAGACACTTTCTGTCCCCCTCTTGAACTTTCATTCTGTTTCTCTCTTACTCCCAGATTTCCCCGGGATCTGAAGGAAAGTCATTTCTGAAGGCAAACTGGAGCCCACTGCCACAGCCCAGTGCTGATGATCATCTGTTAATTTTACTACTGCTGCTAACACAGGAGATGCGAATGTCACCGAAACCAATCTGTGTCTTGGCTATTAAGATGAGATTTGTTTTGTAGAAAAACCAAATGATTTTTTTAGTTGTTGGCTGTACAGATCATGAGGATTGTGTGAAGGTAATGGGCTGATGTGATTGCCAATGGGAACTGCTATTTAAAGCTGGGTGTAGTGCTCGAGTAGCTACGGTAGTGGACACTGCCCAGCCTGGATCCCTCTAGCAGGCCACACACATCCCCAGCTTCCTGGAGTGTTGGCTGCTAATATCATATGGCTTCCCTTTCTCCAGAGAGTTGCCCTGGGCCAACAGGGCCTCTTTGCAGGAGGTTACTGTCCTCTCCACCCAGCTGTAGTAAATGATTGACAGGACGAGTACAAAAAGTGAGATTTCTTGCCTGAAGAGATTCGCCTCTCGGGGCCTCCCTCCTCTTCCCCAGCCTGCTTCCCTCACCTCCTGACAGCTTTTTGCTTTCGAGTACATTCTCAGTAAATCATGAACCCCTGAATTCTGTCTCAGGCTCTGTTTCAGGGAGCCCAGCCCCCTGCTGATCTTACTGTTGAAGAAATGGTGGGTGTGAGAGGCAGAGAGAGAAGGGCACTCTTCCTCTTCTGTGCCTGCAGTCGATTTGGCATGGCTGTTTCTCAGTGTGCTCTCGGAAGAAATAGATGCCATTTTGAAGAATGCATCTGCGATGTCTGTGGACTTAAGCAGTTGTTTGAGCTCCGACTTTCACCCGTTGTGAGAAGACTTTAAATATTCTGACCCTAAACCATCTTGGGATAGCTTATGTCACTAAAATTCTTGTGTCATAGAAGCCATCCGCCGTTTGTTCTGCTGAGAGCGTTTTGCAGGATCTTTCATCCCTGAGCCTTCTGCTGTAGTCACAGGTCCATGGTATTTTTAATGACTTGGAAACATGGTCTAGGACTATCTAGGAGCCTCTTACTATTCCTTTGTGGGGAATGTCCTCTCCCTTCCTCTCTGCGGAATCAAGTCCCTTAGCATACAGAAACCACACTCTTGGAACATTCTCTGAGGGCCCCTGCCCCTCTCTGCTCACTCCAGTCACTCCTGCATCCCTCTGACATCTGCTCATGAGAATTCCACAGAGGTGGCACCTGTAGCATTTCTTTATTTAAACATTTAAAAAAAAATGTGTGGAATAACATACATAAAGGGCACACATCTTAAGGGTGCAGGTTGATGAATTTTTACAAATGTATTTTTGTAGGAAAGCACCACCTGGATCAAGACCTAGGCCGTTTCCTTCTCAGCCCATTATCGTCCACCTACCAGGAACAGGTAAGCGCTCTTTGGACTTCCAATGACAGACGAGTTGTGTTTCTTGAACTTCATTTAATAGACTCATACACTGTGTATTCCTTTATATCTGGCCTCGTTCACTCGTTGTTACATCTTGAGATTCATCCACGTTGTTTGTTCTTTTGTTTATTGCATCTCTTGTTATATGTTTTCGTGTCTTATTATTCTGTATGTTTTTGCCCTGTCTTACCTTGTACCTTCCATACTTCTTAAAGTACATGCTGTGTCTTTTCTGCATTTCATATATCAGCATATTGTGGACATTTGCAAATATTACGTGACGAATGCTGACTAGATTCCAGTTCACATGGCTACTCTGTGACAGCAAGCTTTTATCTTCTCTCCCTGCGTGCACTGCTCGTCCAGTCGAAATAGTTGTGTTGAGAGCTGAGGCATGTTTTACTGTAATAATAACAACAGTAATAAATATTTATAGGACCTTTATCCAAGGGATTCAGGGTGACTTTCAGTTTCTAGTTCATCTTTTCATTTTGGAACCTGGCTGTCGCTCCCTCTGTCTCGGATTCAGTCCCTGTCTTTTCTGATCCCTGGGAAGTGCTTTAGGACTGTTCCCGTGGAAGGAGGTGCATTATACGACCAGAGTATTGGGAAAGGTTTACAGTGTCGGAATCCTGTTGTCACACGAGTTCTTGCCGTGCTGTTGTTTCACTCTGTGTGTGTGAGGGTTGATGGCCCGTCCTTAACCTCTACCTTTTGTGACACTTTTTATTATTGTGTTACTTTTAAATAAATCAGATGTGGGAAGTTACAAATTTACAGACGTGATGACGGGAGGTGTTAATTGATGCCTTTCCGCAGTGAAAGCACACGATGTTTTCAGTTTCTGGGAGCTCAGGACTCCGGGTACCACAGCTCAGGAGAGGCCACAGCGCTGACCCCCTTCCCACCATATATTTTTTTTTTTTGCCATAAGCTCTCTTTTCTGTTTCCTGTGGAATTTCCTATTTATAATAGAAATGAGTGAGAAACTGGATTCATTTGACTAAAAAAAGTGATGCCCAACTTGGCTAGATAATATTTGGTGCCTTTGTAACATACAAATACTTTCTATTTGATTCACAAATATGTGCAATTGGAACTATTCCATGTAAACAACATATAGTAGGCACTTTTCACATGAAGAGTTTTAAGACAGAGGAGCTAAAGGAATGTATGGACAAGTTTTGAGAGAATTTGTAAAATAATTTAAAGTCAACTCTATCTTCTCTTAAGTTTGGATTTTGTTTTCATTCATGTTGTTTATCTTGGTGTCTTGCATAGGGGAGGAAAAATGTCTTTTCCTTCTACTCTTCTAGGTTTTTGGCTGGGGCCCCTCTAACATAAGACAGATGAATAAGAGAAAAGCATACAAATTTATTTAATATAAGTTGTAAATGACACGGGAGCCTTCGTAAGAAAAGGAAGACCTGAGGAAACAGTAAACCTGTGTTTTTGCGCGAGGTTTGATGAAGAGTAGAAGTTGTGGAAACATGATAGGATGAAGGGTGTGAGCTAAGGGAGTAAACTGGGGAGACAGAGCAAGGCCTGTTTGTCCAGACTTCTCTCAGCATCCCTCCTTCCTCAGAGACAAGGATGCTCCTTCCTCGGGTAGAGGGAGGGCCCCTCTCATAGGAGGGTGTTATGGCTTGCTTCAGGGAGGGTCAGAGAATCCTTCCTGCCCCTGCTGTTTCTCAGACTCCTTCAGCTTAAACCATTCAATACACCCGGGGTCCATATTTTGGGCTAGTGTGTCCTGAGCCCCATCATGGGGTATATTGAAAGCTTTCAACATCATCAGCATTTCATTGCTTCTTTATAAGTGGACTGAAATGGAAATTTCTCCCAATTTCTACCTTCTTGCTGTTTTTCTTAATCAACTCAAATTCGTGACTGGGATAATTGTAATTTTCTTCTTAACTTCTAGGGTGATTTAACAAGAAGATCTAAGAACAATAACATATTTATTAATGTCAATTGATCCCTCAATTTTGAGATATGTGTAAGTGTTTTTGATTCCTCAAGCTCAAATCATGAATGTACCTAACTAATGAATAAATAGCTATTCTTGAAAACACACACACAATAAAATAGTAAATATTAACAAAAGATCTGGTGATGGCACATATTAAAATTCAGGTAATTATGTTTTCTCTGTTTTGAAAAAAGCTCAAAATGTCACATAGGTGCTCAGTCTAGGAAGGAAAAGTCTTTACATTTTACTTTGTTCATGAGATGCTTTAACAATAAACAGAACAGCTATCCTGGAGGCATCTGTTAAACCAATTACGTGGCAAATTTTTAAGTCTGGAATGAGTGGATTTGTAATTGGTGAACAATTTGATAACCAAGAGAAGACAGGATCTAGAGAAGAGAGCAGGTGAGGAACAGGGAGTGTGTGAGCAGGGTCTTGATGGTGTCTATGTTTTATTGCAACCTGGAAATTAGACACTTTCACATGCAATATTTTTTTTTCACATAACAGTTCCCAAATAAACAGTTAAAGTGGTTTTAGGTGATTAACGCAATATAGAAGATTAGTTTTGTTATGTATAATCACCTTTGCTTCTCCTTTATTGATGAAAAGAGCTTTTCTCAGCGGGTTGTGTTATCTATTTTAGATGTTGCCTGATCTTGTTTTTTAAATGTAAATCAGCTTTTTAATCTTTTTTTATGTAAATTTGATAGCTCGTATAAGCAATTATTCTGCTTTGTTGCAGCTCCCTCTTTAGAACTGTCTCTGTTTTACGTTTAATTGTCCTAATTGTCCAAATTTGAATAAACCTGGAGAACAGCAATGGAGATCATTACTTGTTTTTAAATTTACAAAAGGTTTAAGCACTCCTTCCTGAACTTCCCTTTAATTCTTTACACTGGTAATTATGATCTGGGAGATTGGAAAACCTTGTTATTGTCCCCAGAGCTGCTACTCCAAATTGTGAGTTTGTTTATTCTTGTTTTACTACTTTATATCAGACGTCCCCTTCTTATGAACATGATAAAAAGCTCATCACAGAAAATTTACATTCACTTTTCAATCAGCGCAGGCTTTTAGCAAGGTGGTATCTACATGAAGAGGTACATTATGTACTCCTAGAGGTTGGAGCCAGTAACTACAGTCCAGGAAAGAGAACTCATCCATCTCATCTATTCATCTATCATCCATCCATCAAACCATCTATCCATCCATCCATCCATCCTCCCACCCACCCATCTATCCATCCATCTAGCCATCAATTTTTGGAGGTCTTAAACTGGATGACGTATCAATTCAATGAGATTATGTTCTGATTTAATAATTTTTAGAAAATGAGTAGATTAGATTCTAGGTCAAAACTGACTCTGTGATTAAATTCTAGGTCAAATCTGACTGAATTTTAAAGTTGATTTAGTGCATAATTTAATTGGAGAAAGCAAAAACAAAAGACAAAAACGAAGGGGAGTCTTATCTCTGTTTCCTGAGGTTCTTTGCAGCTTGGGGTCATATGCTTTGGTTCAGTCAAGGCCTTGGTCAGGAGATAGGGCACATGACTTAGCAGTTGGGCCTGGGGCTCATCTGTGTCTGGTGCGTCTATGTCTAGTACATCTGTGTTCTGTACAGTGTCTCTAGTCAGGACACTTCTTTTCTGTCACCGTGCTAAAGGGAAGCCATCTTTGCAGGTTCACTCGGCAGCTAGAGACACTTGGAATGAACAAAGAAGTATGTTAATTTCTGGTCAATCTGACATGCCGGCTAGGTGGGCTCATGAAGTGAGAGAAATCCTTCATGTAACATAGGTGGTCACATATGGCTGCTGTGGGAGATCAAAATTTGGCCACCCTGAAATATATCTCTTTACCTTGATTGTTTTCTCTGAAGGACATTTGACCTCCCCCACTAACTGCCTAAAGAATTTGACATGGTGGCTCCTTCCTGGAACAGATCTTCTATCATGATGGCTATAAAGATAATGTAAAATAGATGTTACAATGGGAGGGGCACCAAGCCCCTTTTATCAAAAACTCTGTCTCTCCCTGACCACATTATCTATAGATGACCCTGAAAAGAATTGTCCTCCTGCCCTCTGAAGTCCCAGGCCACTACCCACCCCCAACACGCTCCTCGCCTTTAGCTGCAATACTTAAGCAAGCAGCTTAGACAGAGGGACGAGTTGCTCATTTCTGAGTTTCTCCCATGTATACATGTTATTAAACTTGGTATTAATTTCTCCTGCTAACCTGTCTTGTTAATTATTTGGCCAGCCTTAAGAACCTTAAGGGAAAGGGCAGAGGGAGATTCTCCCTCTTCCCCCAACACTGCGTAGATGACTAACTTGACTGGGTTTTATGGCCGCATCTGTTCAGGATTGCCCAAAGAGACAGAGAATTGGCATGGCTTGGACAAGTCACTGAAACCCTCTAATGTTAATTTTCTCCACTCTGGGGCCGGAGGTAGGAATAGTTCTCGGGGGTGCAATATAAGGAGAACAGACAAGCATCAATGTTTTAAAGAATCTCCATTATCATATACAAGGTCAGATCAAATGAAAGTGAAATGTTCTCTTGTAGCATCTCTGAGTTTTAGCAAGTGAATTCTAGTCATGCTTTGTATTCACAGACAGGAAATGTCTATTCAGAAGGAATGAATAATAGATAACTGCTTTCTTTGCTTTACGCCTAGTTATAATTCCACAACTAACAATATTAAATGAGTTCCCTTCCTCCCAGTGATGTTTCACATTCGAGTTACAGACTGTAACCTCAAACTCAACAGCGTGAAAAATCAAACAGCTAGGGAAAAGGTTTCTTTAATTTTCCACCAATTTACCACCCCCTGCCCTCTTGCTCCAGATTATGCCCAGTTCTCAGGAAAATGGTATGTTCTAAGTCCCTCTACTCTCATAAAGGTGATGGACCTTAGCCAACCTTAGCTCCAGTTTTTCAGATCCAGTTTTTATTTGCTGGGTTTTGAAACCAAGGTTTACCCTCACAGTGGTATGTTAAATACCTCATTTGCTGCATCATACCTGAAATAAATTTAACAAAGTTGTTTTCGAAATTGCACGTAGTGTTCATTTTTAGTGTTACATAGTTCATGAGTAGTAATTTATGCTTTGTAAGAAATAGTAATAACAACTTAGCCTGGTGTATAAGCATTGTAGACTACATTGTTATATACGGTGTATTAGTAGAAGAAGAAAGGGAATCAGGATCAAAGAATGATGCACTTTGACCAGGAAGAATTATAGACATAATTTAATTAGCTGTTTGTTGAAGAAGTGAGGGGACACGGTTCTGGGAGGTGAAGGGACTTGTTCAAGATCACACAGCTGGCTAGCTCCAGAGTTGGCCCTAACCCTCACAGTTCTTGGTGTCTGGTCCAGCACATTTTCCATCACAACATGTAGCCTCTTTGTTGATTTTGGGTCAGAAATATAATTAACACAGGGCAGGAAGCCTAGATTATGAAAAAGTTGGAGGAGAATCTAATGAAAATCAAGCTGTTATGAAAGTCCTAGGCAGCTGACCTGTCCTGTGATGTACTCGTGGTGTCCAGCTGCAGTGGGAATTTGGCGAGCAGCTCCTCTTTCCTCTTTGACCTCCTGGTTCTCTTCCTAAACTGATGATTTAGGAGTCTACAGAGAGTGCACAAATTCTAGCTGAGTGATAAAAGTAATACAATAATAAATAACCATAAGCAGAAAAAGTAAAAAAAAAATACAGAAGAAAGTAACATAGTAATAAAAGTAGTACAATTCCAAAAATTCTGATGTGAAGTGATGAAGCAGGATGAGGAGCACCCGTTCCGGAAATCTAGCTATGATCTGTAAGGAAAAGTGGTAGTTGGTGTTGAGCAGAATATGCACCCCAGAACGTGCCACTTTGGCACTCAAGACCCAGCAGACTCAGGAAGAGCTTTTTACCTCCTCCTTAACTGCCTGAAAGAATTCAGATAGGGGCCTGGCCCAGAAAGAGAGCTATTCCCAGAGATAACTTTTTACCTGAAAGACTGACTTACATGGCAGGGCCAACATCTGTTTACCAAACATCTGCTCATCTCATCTTCCTGTGAATTGTCTTCCTCCCCTTTGAAGCCCCAGGCCCCTTCTCCTTAGTTCAGGATGGCATCTAAGCATCAACTGCCTGACTGCTTTTGCGTCTCATATCTTTGGGTCTTCTGTATGTATGGAATTAAATTTGTTTTTCTCCTGTTAATCTGTCTTCTGTCAATTTAATTATTAGACCAGCCAAAGAACCTGGAAGGGTAGAAGGGAAAATTTTCTGCCCCTACAGTGTCACATGATAATATAAAAGTGTGGCTTCTTGAAAACCAAGATGGTACGGATACAAAAGGTGCAGGGTTTAGGTCTCTGATGCTGACGCATTGGCCAAGCAGATGGCATGGGATGCAGCAGAGCCCTAAGGAATTGTAAATTAGCACCAAGCCTACACAGAATGTTATTTAAATATATATACACAAGTATAATATATGTATGCATATATATGCACAATATATGTATGTGGGTTTGGTTCCCATTGCACAGGGTGGCACTCTGTAGTTCTATTTATAAATCCATTGATAAATAACATCCCCAGGAATTGTTTGAGATGCCAAGTCGGTCTCATTACCAATTAGTCAAAATGCTGACAGAGGCAGGCTAGGTAAGGAACACGTGTTACAGGGTGGCTCATTCCTTCCTGGCTGAATTATCCATTACCCCTCTCTTCATCCCTGCCTACTAATAACCAGCATCTTCTCACAAGGTCCTGGGCTACTGACTCCTCTGTCTTGATAGACGCTCTTGGAGAAGCTCCATGCTTACATCAATTAACATATTTATAAAAACTATTTTCCAACATCTCTCTTCAGTGGTGATTTTGTGGGAAGACAGACCATGATGAGGCTGCCGTATGGCTCTGGTGACACAGTCTCTCAGAGGATCACCATATTAGAATGAGGATGCTCGATGTTTTAAGTACTCCTAGACATGATCGTTCTTTTGGTTGTTGACTCATATTACCAATTCCAGTGGATGTTAGAGTGCCATCATTTTAATTTATATTTAATTTATCTTAATATATATTTCTAATTTCCATTTGTATATTAATTTATGCTTATATTTAATACATATTTTAATTTCTATTGACTTAATTATTTGCATTCTCTATCCTGGGAAGTCCCTTCCTGATATCAGGTTACCTGAGAAGTGAATCTTAATCAGAATGCTGATTAGTGAGCATAGAGTAAAAATTTCCTTGGGAGGTTGTTTTATGTAAACTCTAGAAAAACCTGATGAAGTATCCCTACTCCATAACCACTCTGATGACCAGATAATGAGATTCCCCAAATACTATCTTTGTATTCTTTTACTATCAAAATAGTACTCTTTTACCATCAAAAGTATGAGTTCCATTGGAGTAGAGAAAGTGATGAGGAACAAATTGATAAGCTATATGTGATAGGCAGAATGGCCCCCCAAGGATGTCCAAGCCTTGATCCCTGGAACCTGTGAATATGCTTCCTTACGTGGCAAAAGGGACTTTGCAGATGTGATTAAGGTATGGATGTGGATTATCCAAGCGGGCCCCCTCTAATCACACAAGTCCTTCAAAGCAGAGAATTTTCTGTTTGGAGTCAGACCTACAGTGGACTAGGAGGCCGGAGAGGGAATCATGGAGGTTCCAAGTATGAGAAGGATTTGAAGTACCACTGCTTGTTCTTAGTAGGGAGCCACATGCAAGGCCTGAAGAGAGATCTATAGAGGCTAAAGACAGCCCTGGCTCACAGCCAGCAAAGAACCTCAATCCTACAACCACAAGGAACAAAATTCTGACAACAACTTAGTAAGCTTGGAAGCAGATTCTTCCCCAGAGCCTCCAGAAAGGAACGCAGCTGTGCCCGCACCTTGATTCAGTCTTGGAAGACATGGAGTAGAGGAACCAGCTGAGCCACGCTCTGCCCAGACTTCTGAGCGATGGAAATTGTGAAATAATAAATGGGTGTTGTTTCAAGCCTTTAAATGTGTGGTAATTTGTTGCTGTAGCAATAGAAAACCAAAACGCTATGTTAGTATGTTCAAGTTCAGTCTAAGAAAACAATCTCAGAAAAATAACACAGTTGTGTGGGAACACACACACCAAAACAGAATTCAAATGGACAAGGATGATGAAACACCAGGTAGGTCATTCAAACACCAACTGTCTGCAGGATAGCGAAAAGTAAACATCTGGTTCTTCGCATAATGTTGATCAAAGGAGCATCATGTGTTTTACACACATTTGGAGGAAAACCAACCACATTAGGATTTTCATCAGGGAAGAACTGGTTCATCAGGGAAGAACCAGGACACTGAACCACTCCCTATGTTATGATGGCAAGGATGTGGATGTACAAATCTAATTTGGGTGAGTAAGTGAGCAGTCATGGAGTGCCCAGCAGAAGGCACAGTCCACCTCAGTCGACATACTGGGTGCAAACTGTGAAGTCCAAAGCAAGAGGAGGAGAGAGGACTTTTCTCTGGGCCCACTTTCAATGCTCATCACTCCTCTTCAGTTGACACACCTTGCTGGCCCCTCCTCTTTGCTCCAGGCTTGGGCATATGATCCAGGGCTGGCCCATCCATATAGTTTTTTCTCTCTTGCCATAGGCGCTGATTCAAGATGTGGCCGAAAAGCAGTCCAAAGAGCATTAGGACTTTTTCTGGGACTGTTGCGAGGGTGGTGCTTTCTTTCCTCTGGCACTGCTGATCTGGTAGGATGAATACTCAGATGGTTGGTGGTCCTCTCACCATTCTGTGGGAAGGGCACAGACAAAGCAGAACTGAGAAGATGGAGCAAGACACATACCTGACACCATTTTTTGAGCATCTCCATCTAGTTGAGCCTCTGGATTTTACTCTGGACTTTTCAGTTGCTTGGTTGAAAGTAATTTGAGATAGATTTTTGTCTCTTGATATAGTCTTTAACAAAACTGCTACAGTTACTATGTCATCAATGCAGATCACTCGCAAATCTCATTTCCTCTCTATTAACCCATTCCCAGTTGCCTTTAGGACATCTACACTGGGGATAACTTCTGACTCAAAGACTTGAATGAGTTTAAAATTGAGGTCATCGTGATCTTTACTCCTCCTCCCCCCATCTTTATGCCACCTCTCCCCAACTGTGCCTCTTCTTCTTTTAGGATTGGAGATGCTACTGTTTTGACTAGAAAGCATTTCTTGACTCCTTCTTCTGTTAGTGGACCCTCCCCTTATTTGAGTACCCACATTTCATGTGTATTTGGTGGATCTTCCACTCAGAGTCACTGCGTCAACCACTGGAAACTGTAATTGGCCTAGAGACGGATACATGACCTGAACTGGTTTCTGTCACTTGCAACCTAAATAGTCCTGACAAAGTTTCTACCCTCTCCTCCTCTGCCTACCTCCAACCAGCCTGCTTCATTCTCAGGTCTTGTAGTTTGGGGAATTATTTTCTATTTCTCTTTTTTTCTTTACATCTGAATTCACAACATTTTCCCATAATTATATAAGGAACAATTATTCAATGTTGAGATGCAGAAAATAAAAACGAGTATATGACAGAAAATATAATTCACTGCTTCTCAGGGTTCATGTGATAGAGGGGGCCCACCTGGATAACCCATGTCCATTACCTTAATCACATCTGCAAAGTCCCTTTTGCCACGTAAGGAAGCATATTCACAGGTTCCAGGGATCAGGGCTTGGACATCTTTGGGAGGCCTTTCTGCCTATCACATATAGCTTATCAATGTGTTCCTCATCACTTTCTCTACTCCAATGGACCTCATACTTTTGATGGTAAAAGGATACTAAATTTGGGGATTCCATTATCTGGTCATCAGAGCAGTGTATGTGGTTATGGAGTAGGGATATTTCATTGGGCTCTTCTAGAGTTTACATAAAACATCCTCCCAAGGAAATTTTTACTCTATGTTCACCAATCAACATTCTGATTAAAATTCACCTCTCAGATAACCTGATATCAGGAGGAGACTTCCCAGGATAGGAAATGCAAATAATTGGGCCAGTAGAAATTAAAATATATGTTAAGTAGAAGTGTAAAATAATAAAGTTAAAGTATAAATACAAAATATAAGTGTAAATCTATTATCTATAACTATAATCATATAATGTATAATTGTCATCTATAATTAGGCTATTGACCTACTATGCTGACATTTTGGTTTATTTCCCTTAAGTTAGTTTGTGTATGTATCCATTTATTTATTCAATTTTATTTTAGTTTATTCTTATCTGATGCAATCAGACCTGGTGGTTGGTTAGTTCATTAAGATATTCGGTTAACTTGATGTAATGGAAAGTAAATTAGGTTTATAATAGGAAGACCTTAGTTACTTTGAATAAATCACTTCAAGGTGATATGGTAGAAAGACCCTGGGATTTGGAGCCAGAGGAACCTGGGTTTGTATCCAGCTATAGCACTTTCTGTGTAGCCTGAGGCAAGTAACAACTTAACTGAGCAACAGAGCTTCAGAGACTTTATCTATGAAATGGGATTAACGATACTACCTGGCAGGGTTGCCGTGCAAATCAGTGATAATGTGAGTAGAGAGGTATTACTGTGTCTGGCAAATAGTACGTGCTCAATCAAGGTAACAATAAGCAACCAAAGAAATCTCAGTTAAAGTAGAAATTCCAAAAAAATGATAAATGCATTGCTCACACATATGGCATATACATTGCAGTCTCTCATCTGTCTTTTGATGTAAGGCTGAGGCGTTTTCTTCAAGCATGGATCTGGTATGAGAAGTCTGCATGGTCTTTCTTGCATTAAACACATCCATGGTAGGCTGCAGTTTCCAGTTTTAGTCTGTTTAAAGCGGAGGGAAAACTTAGAGCCACTTGCAAAGCAATCTGAGTCAAGAATTCTGAAATTTATTTATTTTCCTTGTTCTTTCCTGCTTGTCTTCTCCACGTCTAATTGAGAGCTTTTTCCCCAATAGCTTGCCTTTATTGAGTCTTTCCATTGTTCCAACCAAGTTTTTATAAAAACAAGTCTCTTTGCATACAAACTTCATTGGTTTCCATAATTGATTAAATCACAGTATTACAATAAAAACAAATGGCATGAACAGGTTTGAGAAAGTAACTGACTTCAGACAAGATTAAAGGGGTTCAATTTACAGTGGAAGTACAGTCTCTTAGACAGGAGCCTACTCACACGGGTTTGTTCATTCATTCATTCAGGATTTATTTAGTGACTACTCTATGCCAGGCACCTGGCTATATAGAAATGAGCGAAACTGACAAACACCTTTGCCCTCTGGAGCTTCCATCCAGGGCCAGCGTGCAGTGTGCTGAGACATCAGTCAGCACATCGTGCAGAGGGAATAACACCTTCAGCTAATGAAACGAGTTGGTCGGTTAAAAGCACTCTTACCGCATTTTATCTTGTTTTTAGTCCTCTTGCTTAACTTGAGGGGATTTCAAACACTCTTTCTCCTTTATGCCTTACATCTTTTCTGTTGTCAACTTCGCCCAGAGTTTTCTCTGCAACATCTCTTGGCAAATTTCAGTTGAGTCACTTTGTGGGTTTCTCTACCTCAAATGTTTTCCTTTTCCAATGCATCTAATGAGTAGGTGGTAGAATCACATCCTTTGAGAAATATTTTCACCATCACACTCTGAAAGATAGGGCTGGTTTCATGGGCATGCGACATGTGCATTTACACAGCTCTGGGCTCAGAAGAGTCCACACTTGGTTTAATGCTCTCCTGTCACTGTCTTGAAATTCTTTGAAATTTTGAACACATTTTTGTTTTGCACTGGGCCCTGAAAATTTTGTGGCCGGCCTGCCTAAAGAACTTACATTAGCTCCTTATTTTCTATTGAATCTAAACTTCTCTGCCTAGCCACTGAGGTGAATGCCCACCTTCCCATCTTGAGAGCCTCTTATTTTAACCTCTCCTTGATGGCATCTTTGTTTGAGGTTACCTAGACCTACTGCCCTTGCATGAAATTGACCCACTTCCTGACTGTGTTGTGGCTTAAGAAGATCTCTCTGATGGGAATGGACCTCGTGTTTTCTCTGCTCCAATTTTACTCTCCAAACCTTTATAATCTGACTCAGAACTCACTCCCCTCCAACCTGAGTTTGTTCCCTCTCTGTATTTATGTACTTATGAATTTAAGCTTTCTAATGCAATAATAATAATAGCTACTCCTCGTTTAGCGTTTACTGTGGGCCTCCTCGGCACGGAGCTAAGTGCTTTGCATTCATGATCTCATCCTTACATAGAGTTCTGTGTTTTCTTCACAGTTTTGTCTAGGCCTATGCAGTATGGCCTGACTCTCCCTGTAGACTTCACATTTTCTGAGCCCGTTGGCCGTGTCTTCCTCATTCATTGTACCCTCTCGGCACCATACACATGGTGTTTGGTGCACCGCCAGGGCCCTGTGCCTGTTGCCAACTGACTGACAAAATATTAATAAAAGCTGAAAGTATAAAGCATCGCACTTCTTTCATCTACTGATTTTTTGCAGCTAGCTGCATCCTAGGAAGACTTTGCTGGCCTGAGGACTTTTAAAACTGGTCTGCACTATAACTTGAAGTAATTGTTCTTGTGATTGAAACTAACAACTATATAATGCCTGCTAGGCATAATGCCAAGACATGATTTGATTTCAGGTTAAATTTGCAGCTAAGTTGATTTTGCAAAATGTGCCCACATGTGCTCAGGCAGTATGAATGCCCTCCCTATCTCCATTCACCTTCAAAAGTGCACTTGTCCAGAGAGTTGGATATCCTTCACTTATTGGAAGATTTGACCCTGGGCATTTAAGGCTGAGGCTTCCAAGACTAATTAGAAAAAATTGTTGTTGATCAGCGTCTGCCAACTGTAAAATACCATATTCAGTTCCCTTTAGGACATCCATAAAAACAGCCAGAAATGGGGCCATGGTATTTATCAAGTCAAGAAAGACTCATGCCTAATAACAGTGAGTTGTTTTATGCTATTAAGAAATGAGCAGACCTGTCAGGAGAATGTTCAGCATAAGCTAATGTCAAACTTGCTGGAATAACTCACTCACTGCAGGGTTCCCATCTGTGAAGTCACTGGGGAGGTGGCTGCCTCCATGTGACTCTTCAGATTTGTCAGTTAAATTAGATGCCCAAGGGCAAAACCAACTGACAGGGGCATTATGGGACACTCCTGGAGGATTCAGAATCCGGAATCTCCTGAGTGGATCCCATTCACAGTTTTGTTCATGCTGATACTAGGGGTCATGTCAATTTTATAAGAAAGCAAAGGATAAAAAAGAAAGCCAGCAGGTCAGCCCTCTCAAGACTGTAAGTGGCAATATGTCTAATTCATGTTTTGTGTGATTGGAGAGAGAGGAATGGCTTTATTTTGTTTTCCAGTAGGAAAGTCCTAGAATATTATCTTGAGAGAAGACTTCGCAGGTTTTTAGGAATTGGCTGTCGTGCTGCATTAAGAGAAGTTATATTTATGGGATGCTAATTGAGGTTTTACTAACGTTTCCACATGATACACCGATCTGAGGGTAAAAATAGAATACAATAACAAAAACCAGCAAGTTTCTGTTCTGACTTCCTTCAGCAACTGTAAGGAAAGCAACACTTCATTTATTCTAGTTTACTTTACTCCCTGTTTTTCATTGCCCTCCCTCCCCTCGCCCCCACCATGATCCCTAGAGCCCTTCAGAAGATCATGGGTGTGGACTAAGGGTACCAGAATGAGAGAATGTCAAAGGTACAGTCACACTCTACTCAAAACTGTCCCAACAGCTTCCTCTCCTCTCACCAATACTCATCTAAAGTCTTTGGACCTGATTGGTAGGTCTCAACGCTCTTTTGTTTTTGAGTCAGTTATTTTCCTGGAAGTTCCTTTAACCTTAATGAAAACAGGCTCCTGGTGAGTCTACTCCATTAGTCCCCAGATCCAACCAACTATGTCCGGATTGTAGGGTGAACACAGAGTTGACTGAGAATGCTCCACCCCCACCACAGGAGGACAGCTGTCTCAGTGACCTCAATGACCACAGCAGGACAACTGTCTCAGTGACCTCAGTGACCACAGCAGGACAACTGTCTCAGTGACCTCAGATGGTCAAAGATTGACTGGACCATGGTAAGTTTTTTCCTTTAGGTTCCCCAGAAGCAGATCCTGAGACAAGGAGTCAAGTGGAAGTGATATTTTTGGGAGAAGAGCCCAGGAAACACTTGCAGTGGAGTGAGGAAGTGAGACTGGGAAGGAAAGAGGCCAATAAAGCATGTATAATCAGGCCAGTCATCACTTTAGGCAACTGAAGCTCATTCTGCCAAGGAACTCTGGATGAGAGTGTAGAACATATCTCAAAGTTACTCCAGCTGAGGGGTGAGGAAGCTGGGCTATTTATCCCCAAAATATCCTCTGTCATTGGTTGATTCCAGGGGCATCAACACTCCAACACTTTCGATTCGCTCTGTGGGAGTGCTGACCCATCTCCTGAAACCAGAAAATGTAAGCAGAGAATCGTAGGTCTTCACAGCATCCTTCGAGGTGTGGAGGTGAGTGGATATGAGCAGGGCACTGACTGAGCCTGTTACAACGACAGCAGAAGGCAGAGTAATTAATAATCAGGATCAGCAGAAAAGCAATCTTTTGATGGTTTTTCCTATTAGTGCATTAACATAGTTCGTCTCAGACAAAAGAAAACCAGGAGACTGGCAAGTGAAAACTTTAAAATACTTATAGTTTATATAATTTCTGCATGGTAACTAGCACTTTCTTGCTATTGGGTAGGTGTGCAAGAAGTTTTAGCAAGAGAAGAAAAATTTGATCTACAGACTCAAAGAAATCTGATTGCAGAATACACTTTGAAATCATGCATTGTGGACTTAATCTCTTTGCACAAACTCAAGAGTCCTCTAGCTAATTCCTTTCCCAATGAAGGAGCCAATCAATGTTCTTTCAGGGGAGAAAATTACTAGAGAGCCTGGTATGTGTTTTGATGCCCTTATAAGACACTATGAATTACCTAACCCAAACCAATTAAGTCTTTGCCGGATAGAGGGCTGCAGAGGAGATGAGGATACAGCATGCATTTAGGGCGGAATTAACTGCTCCCGTAGCCTGGAAACATGCCTGGGGGAAAGCCAAACCTTGTAGGCTCTCTGCCGTCCACAAAGCTGGCAGTCAAAATGTGATCCAGCCCAGTGTTAGCTTTGATGTTTTTGCTTCTTTGGCCTTAAATTTTACAAATGTCTGTAAAACATGAAATATGTTTTGAAAATTACATAAGGCTATTAAGAGAGACTGATCGTGAAAACATGGTGTCTCAGAGACAACAGAGGAAGTGAAATGAATGGCTGCTGGCTAGCTGCTTGACCTTGGGCTGGTTACTCAGTCCTTTCTTGTCAATCAAATAGGAAATTATAGCCCAATAATATGGTTTTGGATTGCAGCTCAATAAGCAAGCTCTAATCTCTTGGTTATGCCTTACTGTACCACGGGAAACCAAGCACTTATTTTCATTTTAATGTGATCTCTTCCAGTGGACCATGACTTCCTAAAGCACCCAGCACAATGCCTGGCTTGGCTGAGGAACTCGGGAACTGTGTGTTGAATGAATGTGAAATGCATAGTGGAAGAAGTTATTTCAAATATCATGGTGCACCTAGAAATATGTGAATAAACACAGCATCACCACAAATAACTGTTTTAAACAGAATGACGAATATTGAATTTTTATACATCCTATGTCCATTAGGGGAATAGAAGAAGCATAGCAGGAGGAGCCATCAGTGAGAGGGTGTGTTCTATGGTGAGTAAGACACAGCCTTGGGTGTCAGGCAGCCCTGGCCTGGAATGCTGGCTCTGCTACTTGTTAGCTGTGTGTTGTGCAAGTTACCTAACTTCCCTGGGCTTTAGTTTCTTCTTCTGGACCTTGTAGGTTGCAATAAGGATCTTGTAATTCTGCAACATCTAGAAGGGCTTGAAAAACAGTTTATTACTTAAAAGAACTCAGTCTAAGCTGATCGTGAATATACACAAAGTCCAAAGTGAGGTGCTGAACTTCCTCCATTGAGTTGCCTTTCAGGCCCACTGAACCCGTCTTTGATGGGTATCAAAACAGACTTTTGGAAACCCGATCTTGTTCTTTGTTCTGCCTCTACCATCCTCCACTCCCACTCCACCCCCAGGTGTCTTAGCTCCATTTTCCAGGTACTAGGATTGGCTGAGGCTGGTGAAACCCTGGCGATGACGGTGACTCATTGGAATAGATGGTGGGTCCTCAAGGTCCTCCATCGTATAGGTGTGGGTGTTCCCCTGCCATCATTCTTCAAAGTAGAGCATCTTTTTGCGCATATTGACCACTTCTTGTAGTATCACTTGGAGTAACTATGCTGAAGTCACTTCCTGGGGTGAAGGTGGGAAGAGGCAAAAGGCATGGAGAGGACAAAGAATCATGTTGGCCACGTTGGAATAAAGCAATACGTACCTCTTTCCAGCCTGCCACATAGTTGACATAACGGCTGTGTTCCATCTCCATGGTGTTAGATGTGATCAGGGGACACTCCTTTCATCTACTTGGTCCACCTCTTTAAACTTGTGTTTTGAGCAAACAAATCCAGAGTTGTGAGCAAGACTCTGAATCTGGCTAGGACAGCAAAGAGGTGAAAATGACACTGTTTGCATTGCACCAACCCTTGGGCAAAGACCCCTGATCAATGGATGGGATCTCCCTCCATCAACCTCCACGTGAAGTTTGGTATCTTGTCTGCCTTTCTGAAACAGATGCCTGCTGCCGGGCGATTGGCGTGTGAGCACCTTCCTTGGGAGAAGTCCCTCTTCTGCTCCCCACCACGACCAAGGAAATGGTCAACTGCTTGTCCCAGAAATCCTGGGAACCTTTTTGCTCTTAGGCCACTTTAAATAAAGGCTACTTTTGGGAAAGCTTTTGAAAAATATATATTTCTATCATGAAATAATTAACTGCTCAGTTTGCTCTTTGTTTATGTATTTCAAGAATTTAAGCAGTACAAGGAGCTTAAAACAAATCTAGTCCAAATGCCTTCACTCTAAAGAAGAGAAAATGTAAACTGTGGTTTGCTACAAAAGCTTACTATCTTTTTTTTCTCCTTTCAATACTTTTGGATGCCAAGAGCTTTGTCTAGGCAAATCGAAAAATCATATGCCTGTAGACTATGTTGTACAGACTGATGTTTTTAAAAATTCTTTAAAATAAAACAAAATTCACAGTTGAAGTTATGTAGCTGCTTGGTGAGGAGGTGACATGGCATAATGCTTAATATAGCTTATTTTTATTTATTTTTTTACACCCATATAATAACAAAGAGACACAATGACATGGAGAGCCATAAAGCCAAACAACTCTCCCATTTCATTTTATAGCACGAGGCAGGGAAAGGAGCAATTTGGTATCCTGACCATTTTTATAGGGGTTCGGAGACAGGTTAGACATGTCTGAAATATGTCCTTCAATTCTTAGAACTCTTTCAGGCATGCCTGCTGAAGGATGTTCCTTGGAGAAATGCTCCTATAAATACAGGATGTTTTCATTACTGCATGCGGTTGATTCAGCCTGTTGGCTACATGACAGTGAGAAGAAGTGCCTGAGAAACGACTTCATATAGACCGCGTTCAAACAGTCCCTAGAGCTCTCCAGATTAGAATGACTCTAGCGGGAGCGCTTGGAAATGAATGTTCATACATCACTGGGGTCTTTAAAAAGAGGTTTAAGGTTCTGTAGGCTGTCTCCCCTAGTGCAGGGAAATGATGGAATGATAGCATGCATGGAGATGGATTTCTACCTATGAAAATTTTCACTTCTCCTTATTGAGGAAAGCTACAAAATCAATAACTCAGATAGCAAAACAACAAAACAAACCCCAAACCACAACAAACAAAAACAAGAAAAACCCACAAAAGGAGATAGCAGGAGGATTTATTTGGGAGTAAATAGTAAATATGGGGGCACATACTGTATGTTCAATTTGGGTGTTTTCTTCAGTAACGGAGAGCCACATGCCAGTGGAGTGGAAGCTGGGCTTTTAAAAAGTTATATGTGATTTTAAATAATAATAATATTCCACGTTTATGTAGCTCTTTATGATTTTCAAATACTTTTACTTGTTTCATTTGAGCCCCCAATAGCCTGAGAAGATGGATGATATTTTTATAGATGATGAACCTGAAGCTCAGAAAGATAAAGGGATTTATCCAGGATCGCACAGCTAGTAGGTCTCTAGATCCTCTGACTCCCAGTCTGATGCTTTTTCTACCATCCCACACCGACAAACACAATATTGCTTCTCTGTTTCTGTAATATTGCCAGTGTTGTAAAAATATCACAGCCCCCACTTCTTTGATCAAAAATTAACTACTCTTTATTGAATAGAGATTTTATGGTGCGAAAGACTGAGGAACATAGCACTCTCGATGTAGAGTGGGGAAGGAACTGACTTAACTGAAACTGCATCGTTTTCAGAGAGATGTTGAATTGGTAGTGAAACATGCAATTTTGTAGTAGCTTATTGCAAAAATATAGAAAATAATGGGCAGTTTGGAGAAAAGCAGAATTGTGAATTGAGAAAATTATTTGCTATAATTAGATTGGTCTGTGGACAGGGTAAAATTTATGAAGGAGGGTAACCTTTGCCTGTCAAGACAAGAGTAATACAATCTCATGTGCAGAATACAGCTAATTACCGTCAGCAAGGACTTTTTCTCTCTCTCTACTTGTTGTTGCCCTTGGTATTATAAAAATTTCTATCTATCTATCCATCTATCTTTTTTTTTTTTCTCACAACATCCTAAACAATTTAGGAACCATTGTCAGAAGTTTAAGAAGACACAAACACAAATAAGGCCATAGAAGAACTGGATTCTAGCTTGATATAGAAAGCTCATCATTTATGAGTGTGTCTGTCCTTTTAAAGAGAATGTATTTAAGACTCTGAATTGAAGGGTGATTTCTGGGTATTTAACAGATATAAAAACCAACCAACCATAAAAAAAACACTGATGCACAAATGAAACACACCAACTCACTGTGATGTGTAGTTAAAGGAGGAGCCCAGAGCTGCCCTTCACGACTCCCCTCCCTCCTCCACAACTTTCACCGACTTCTTTTCTCTACATCGGACTACTCGTCCTTGGCCTTTCTGCCTACTGCCAGGTCATCCTAACTGTTGCATCCAAAACAACTTCTCACTCAACACCTCTTAAGGCAGCTCCCTAATGTTTCTTCCTCCTTTTTTAATTTTGAAAAATTAAAAAAATGTGCAAGAAATGCAAAAGACATTCTAACCAACACCTGTGTAGCCTCCACCCGAATAAGTGCTAACATTAGTCCTATAGCAAATATAACCAGTAGTTTATTTACATTTACTTTCAACTCATCAACTTTTTTGGATTGCGATGACCAATCCAGGGGTGAATTTATGGGAGATGAGAATTCTGGATCTAAGAATATGCATATTTAAAACCAAAATTGAAAACACAAATACTGATTTAGCACAGTGAAGCTTCACTGGCTCGGAGTAATTTTTAGAAAGGACTGAATTGGTGAAAAATCTGAAGTATACCACATTTTGTAAAGAAGTGTGGATATGAAGTTTAGTAACTTACAGAAACATATAACTAGAAGAAAGTTAGCAAAAAATTTCCTAATGAAGGTGTTTTTAGAAAGCAAAGCTAAAAGAACAAAAATTTTTTTTTTTTGTGAGGAAGATTGGCCCTGAGCTAACACGTGTGCCCATCTTCCTCTATTTTGTTTATGGGACGCTGCCACCGCATGGCTTGATGAGCGGTGCCTTAATCCGTGCCCGGGATCTGAACCTGCAAACCCTGGGCTGCCAAAGCGGAGTGCATGAACTTAACCACTACGCTACCAGGTTGACCCCCAAAAGAATAATTTTTGATGTGCACACTAGTTGCTTTTAGGTAAATGGATTCAGAAGTGTTCAGAGGATGGTACTTTGAAACAGTGAGCTTTTGGTAAATATTTGTTGAATGAATGCATACTGTTTGCCAGGCACTTGCTAGGTACTGGAAATACAAAAAAAAAAAAAAAGAAGCTCTGCGCTCTTTATGACAGGCCTTTTCTGTGGGAAAAGAGATTCATGGATAGGCAGTTGTAGTGCAACATGTGAGTAAAACTATAGAGGTACACAAAAGTTGCGTTTCAAAAAAGGACAGTGAGTTTTCTTAAACATTTTTGTAAAATTTTATGTTCACACTATTCATTTACGTGATAAATCTTTTGTATCAGATAATGTCTTGCTAAATTTATTATAACTTTCAAATGAATAGAATGTTACTTAAAGATGGTTTATGGTAGAACAATAAGAACAAATGTGTTCGTCTATCTTCCAGTAGTTCAAGTGTACAGATCAATGGTTTTTAGTGTCCTAGCTCCATTTTCTAAAAAGACCGCGTGTTCTTCCCCCCGAATGGTCTTGGCTGAAATCAGTCGGCCAAGACATGTGGGTTTGCTTCTGGGCTCTAAAACTTACCCCGTGGATCTAGCCTTGTGCCAACCTCGCCCTGTCTTATTTGCTGTAGCTTTGCAGCAAGTTTTGAAATGAAGAAGTGTGAGTTCTCTTTGTTTTTCTTTATCAAGATTGTTTTGGCTATTCTGGGTCTTTTGAATTTCCATATGAATTTTAGGATCAACTTATCAATTTCTGTAAAGAAGTCAACAGGAATTTGGAGAAACCAAACTTTTAAAATTTAATGTAAAAATTTATTATTTTATTATTTAAAAAAATAAAAACTCTAAATGCCAAAGGAAACATTTAGAAATACCCTGTGGTTTTATAGCACTAAAAAACCTCATTCGTCCGTTAATGAACTTTGGTAACATGGACGCAGGGTTGAGAAGAAGTACTTCCCTCTAATTAGATACATCCTGGAAAAGTCATTAGGCATCTCTGAACCAATTTATTGATGTACTAAAAAGTGAAATAAACTGGACTACATTAAAGTAAGAACTAGGCACTATTAGAAGAGTGGAAAGACAGGGCACAGAGTGAGGAGGAATCTGCAATACATCTATCTGATGAAAGATTTGTATTCAGAACAACAGATAACTCAATAAGAAAAAGGCAGACCACCCAAGAGAAAAGTAGACAAAAGAGCAGGTGCTTTACAAAAGAGTACATACAAATTAAAAGGTGCCCACCTGCAGCCTGAAAAAATGCTCACCCGACAGATATATTCCCTTCCTAATCCCCAGAACCTGTGAATAGCATCTTATATGGCAAGAGATATCTGGATGAGCCCTAAGTGCAATTACAGGTGTCCTTATAAGAGAAAGACAGAGGGAGTTTTGACACAGATACACATAAAAGGGGCACAGAGCCAGAGGCAGAGGTGGGAGTGAGGCAGCCACAAGCCAAGGACTGCCAACAGCCACCGGAAGCCAGAAGAGTCAAGGATCACATTTTCCCCTAGAGCCTCCAGAGGGAGTACAGCCCTGCTGACACCTTGATTTCAGACTTCTGGCCTCCAGAACTGTGAGGGAATACATTTATGTTTTTTAGGCCATCAAGTGTGTGGTAATTTGTTACAACAATCATAGCAAACTAATAAATTGCCTTTATTAATTGTCAGGGATAAGCAAATTAAAAGCATAATGTGATACCTCTACCCACCCCCAGAAAGCTATAAGCAAGTAATTTTAAGTGTTGTGAGGAGGTGGAACTGCTGGAGCACCCATGTGTTGCTGGTGGAGTATACATTATAACGACTTGGGTAAACTGGGCGCATCTTCTAAAGCTGAGTAGATCCTTATCCTGTGATTCAGCCATTCCACTTATAGATGACGTACCCAAGAGAAATGCATACTTTCAAATCATGAACATAAATATTCACAGTAAAGCTGTTCATAGTAGCTCCAACTTGGAAACAACTCAAATGTCCATGAACAGTAGGACAGATAACTATGTGGGAGAGTGTTCATACTATGGAATACTATACAGCAGGGAGAAGGAATAATGCAGCTTCACCCAGCAACACGGATTCATCTCACAAACATGATGGAGATGAAAGGAGCCAGACACAAGAGTCTATACTGCATGATTCCATTTATGTAAAATCTCAGAAACAGGCAAAACTAACTCAAAGTGTTAGAAGTCAGGATAGTAGTCACCCTTTCAGAGGGGTAGTGACCAGGAGGGGGCGTGGGGAGTTAGGCTTTAATAAAAGGAGATGAAGTTAATAAAATCTGTTCTGATTCATAGGGTGTGTCTCATCCATTTATTCATTTTTTTAACAAATATGTATATTTCTTGATTTGCCAGGAGCTGTTCTAATGCTAGGGTTATGGCAGTATACAGGACAGTTTCTGCCCTCACAGAGTTGACATTCCACCAGTTTCCTCTCCAGATGCTGGACTACACTGTGACATCGTGGCCCTTGATGATTCGCACCACACGGCATTCACATCATGGGTGTCCTGTCCCCACTGGGTCTGGATTTGGCCATGTGAACTGCTTTAGCCAATGAGACCTCAGCAGGATGTAAGCAGAAGCTTTGAGAAGAGCTTGCACATCGGGGCTTTACCTCTTGGAATGTTCTTGTCTAGAAGCACGCGCTACGCTATAGAGAAGCCTGGGCTTGGTGGCCGGATGTTGAAAGGCCACATGGGGGAAGTGCCTGGAAGATGAGAGTCCGTCCTGGACGTTTCAGTCCCAACCAAGCTCCTGGCTCAACAAGACTGTGTCAATGACCTCAGCTACATCACCTTGGTCAGAAAAACCACCCAGCTGATCCCAGTCCACCACAGACTTGTGAGAAATCATGAATTCTTTTTTTTCTTGGTGAGGAAGATTGTCCCCGAGCTAACATCTGTGCCAGTCTTCCTCCATTTTGTATGTGGGAAGCTGCCACCGCATGGCTCGATGAGCGGTGTGTATGTCCATGCCCAGGATCTGAATCCACAAACCCTGGGCTGCTGATGGGGAGTGCGCAAACTTAACCACTATGCCACTGGGCCGGCCCCATAAATTGTTTTTTAAACCACTAAGTTTTGGGGTTGTTTGTTACACAGCGTTTGATAACTGAAACAGACAATAAATGGGTGAGTAAATAAATAAGGAATATAATTTCAGAGTGTGATTTGGGCTATAAAAAATTAAACAGGGTAATGGTATAAAGAATGACAGAGAAAATTCAGAGAGAGTGATTGAGCACATTTTGACGACTTTAAAGTCACAGGTACTTGGAAGGTATTACTAGGTCCTCTATACAGAAACTGAGCAGTTAACTGTTTCCTGTTGAGAATGTCAGGTACTCTGGGGGATCAACAATAGAGGAAAATCACCAGAATTTAGAAGAGCTGGATTGGAGTTAAGACTCCACTTTTGACCTTGGGCAAAGCACTGGTCCTCTGGGAGCCTTGGTTTCCTCATCTCTAATAGGAGGGTAATCATACTCATCCCGCCTACCCTCCAGGATTGCTGGGGATGTTACACTTGGTAATGTTGGCGAAAGTACCCCAATGTTTTAAAATGTTAAGCAAAAGCATTTCTATGAAAAGAGACATTTTGATCACCCATTTGCTTTCTGAAGTTTCTGCTCTGTCCACAAGACGATCCATTCAAAGTCAGCGAGATGTCTTATCACCCGAACCACAGTCTGTGCGTTCCACTGGCACAGTCTATGCTGCACATTCACCTTTTTTATTTATTTAGCATCCATTGGGACCATGGTTCTGCAGTTTTGAATAATCCACGAAGTTGTCACTGAAAGCTGATATTCTGCATGTTGATAATGAAGAAAAACACCAATGAGCAGCCTTATTAGTGTGAAAAGTCACACAGTCCAAAGTCTCCATCCCATTAGGAAACAACCCGACATATCTCATGCCACATTAATAAATACTACATGTGCAAAGTGTACCTTATATTAACAGTAAAGTCCTCCATGGAAAACTGATTTGCTTTTAAATTTTAACTACTACTTTTTTCTTCTGTGGATCACGGTTAGGGTTCTTTTCCTTCCCTTTTCTTCTACAAAGAATGTAAGATTGTATGAGAAATTCATCATTCTCTAAACCAAACAGCAAAAAGAGAAAGAAAATGCAGAAGAAAAGAGGTAAGGAGAAATAAAAGGGAAAAAATAACAAATTGGTCATTAAAAGGGAAAAGATGCAGGAGATAAAGAGAGGGAGGCAAGAGGCGCGTTTCTCGTGCTGGACTCCGGTGCAGATGTAAGTATAAAATGCTCCACAAGTCCTGTAATTGAGAAAATCGATCAAATGTCCTGACAGCTGCTCGGGCATTTCCAGAAGCGATAAAACGTGAATTTATGTCACTCCTAGAAAAGGGGCAGTATCACCTTCTGGCGGCTTTAATGAAATGCCATAAAATTCGAGGAAAAACTGTGTTGTAAAGTCATAAAAAGGTAGTCGGAAGTGGGTTGTTGGAAATGCTGCTGGGAGGGGCTGCCGAGTCTGAAGTGTGACCCGAGTGGGCCAGAGGCCTCTGGGGTGGTCATGTTTAAGGTCCCTCCCTGACCCCTGCAGCAGGCTCCGGGCTGGGAGAGGGAGAGGGAACGGGAGGCCACTGGGCGGCTGCCCCTCGTGCTCAACCCCTCTCAGAGCTCTGCCAGTGGCTTCCTGGCTCTCCGACTCTTCAACTGAGAGTAGGGACTAATGACCCCTTTCCGAGACTCCCCTACGCCATTTGTATTTCGTAGAGGTCGCCGGCATTTCTTCAGAGAGTCAGTTGTAATGGATGGTCTCCACCACAAGGTCACCTTTCCTAGCTGCAGGCTTGCATAGGGGGCTCCAAGACCTCCTGGTGCTCGGGGCAGGAGCCAGAGCAAACTCCACTAACCCTCTATTCTGCTTTAGCATCCGATTATTCAAGCTCCTCTGCCCTCGGTTCTACTGTCTGCTGTTAGGTCTAGGAGTCTGCTTTTTCTCCTGGATAAGGAGCAACTAGGCAGGCAGGGAGTGTCCTGGAGTCCCTTTTCCACCCCTTTGGCCCTTGCCTCCTGCGTTACATGTAGTCGGAGCTCATTAGATGTTTCCCAGGGGAATATAATTTCTCAGGAGCTTCAGGTTGTCAGGTAATGTCTTCTATTACCCAGCCACTTCTTTGGTTCAATAACTACCCTTGGTATCATCTACAGAAGCACCAGCTAAATTCATTTATTTAGGATTGTTGTATAGGGAGCATAGTACTTTACTTTATATTTTCAAAGTTTGGTATTTTAATAAAGTCACATTAGATCCATATAAAAATTATATTTCAAAGATAAATAAACAGAGACCCTGAGTCTTACAGTGAATTTTTTTGGTCCATCAAGTTTGTGCAAAGATTGTAAAGTTAAATTGGAAACAATAAGAACAAGGATCCTAAAATGAGGGGTTTATGTGTGAAGAAGATAAAGATATGCTTAAGAGATGAGGTTATTCAAAAAAGAAATGGCAAGGAGAAAGGTATTCTAACTGACAGCAGCTCTAAGAAAACATTTAGCAGAGATCTCTTGAGACTGTCCTAATCAAAACTTTAAAAAAGCCACCAGCTTACTAAATAAATAAAACTTTAAAAATGATGATCATAGGACAGTGCAAGGAAGTGAGAGGATCAAAAAGGTTAATGAGACAAAGAAAATAAAAAATGAATTGCGAAGTTTGAAAGTGGGAATGGGTATTTTTACCCTTGGTGAGCGATGACCTTGAGCCCGTGACATAAAGGGGAAATTTCCGCAGTGTAGGTCTGACCTCAACCATAGGTTAAAGGACTATCAGTAAGAAAGTCAATCTTTAGAAAATTTTGTGAGCACTATTGTCAGGTTATGACTGTCGCTTGAGCAGTGTCTTCAGTCGACTAGGACACCCATTTCCCCAAGGCGAGAGCGAGTACATGGAAGCCAACAAAGCTTAGTGATCACCTTTCATTCTTCTGCGCTCGAGTCCTTTGTCAGCTTCAGAACTAGGAAGTCAGCTATTAAATTAGAGATGAAATAAAGCCAGACTCCAGATGTGGCTGCCTCACGCTCCTGACTTTAGCCAGATGTGCCCAAACCGTTGTATTCATCATGATGCGAGAGAAGGTGGTGGGACAGTGCACACAGCACACCCACAGGAATCCTGAGTCCCCGCTGAGGGACACAGGGAGAGCCACTGCTCCAGGGTCAGGGAGGAATGGTGAGGGCTCTTCAAAAGTCCTGTACAAGGAAGTATGAATTTTATTTTTATGGATATTTGATCCCGGCTCTATGTTCCAATGGTCTCTATTAGGTCATTTAAAAAGCTCTTTGCACAGCCATATTTAAGCAGCCACCCCTGGTCCTGCAGCTACCCTGCCTCCTTGGTGCAGAATCTACTCTTGCTTAATTGCTTTCTGTTTGGGGGTAAAGCCTTCCACCTCCCTCTAATCTCCCTTCGCCCACTTTTGATTGGTGGAAAGCTGGAATCAGCATCGAATGGTGTGGGAATTAGGCCAAGGGCAACATGGAAGGACCTTGGATCTCAACTAGTTTTTAGAGGAGGTTGAGGGGTTAGCTGAACTCATGGTGGGTGGTGGGGAGGGGCTGGGCAGGCTGGACTGAAGTCCTACTGTAGGCTGAAGGGCACGAGGCACAGTTATCTGGTCCAGGCATGAGCTGGTCTCGGGTGATCCTAAGAGGTCACAGGTGATCTCTGTCTACAAAGCACCCATCTTTCACATTTGGAGAGGAGACCGGGGATAGTGAAGGGTGTGAGATCCTGGAAGCTGCTTCGTGGACCTGGGTACAAATGAGTGTGTGCTTCCAGTCATTTCCTTTGCAGCCTGGAATCCACATGCCTGGGACGGGTTCTGCCAGGTGTGACTTGAGCCATTGTCGGAACGTGATGGGGAAGGAGTGAACTGCATCCTTTATGTAGTTTAGGGGTGATATTTATCAGGAAGTTTTACTTAGAACCATAAACTATCCTCTGAGAGTTCTTTGCTCAAAGAGCAACATCTGTGTTGAATGAAATAATAACTACCTAGTCCCTTCTTACATTAGCTAAAACAAGATACACAATGGCAACAAGAAAGGTCACATTCAGGTCCTGGGTGTTTCGTGCTGACCAAGCATGATAGGTCACTTCTAAAGACCCCCAGACAACACGGTGCTTTTTATTTGGACAAGGATATCAGGATTTTTTGAAAAGAATCTTTAGAATATTCTAACATTTCTAATCGGCATTCCACTACTGATAAAAACCACTCATTATTTTCTGAAATGTTTTCTAATAATATTCTTCACCTTGACAGTGTGGAAAAACTTCAGTCTCCTCTCACTCCTTCTAAAAGGCAGAGAGAGAAGGAGAGAGAGAGAAAGGCAATGAGAATCATGAACAATTTTAGTTCATTTGGAAGTTGGGGAGACTTATTTTTCAAATGTATCCTCTCAAATCCAGATTCTTCTAACAGATGCTCTCAACTCCCAAGCTCCTTCCATCTGTAATTCAGTTTCCTCCTAGATGCGATGCTGATACTACTCAAGTACCTGCGATTTCCCCGTCAAGCTTGTGTCGTGTTCAGGAACTGTGAACTTGGTGGGGCTGGAGAGCAGGCGCTGGATCCACAGGGCTGCAGCAGAAAGAAATGTCATGTCCCTTTTCACAGTTCTGATGCCTCAGCATCTTTTCCTCTGACACTCAGGCTCTTGTTAAAGGTTTTCAAGGGAGCATAAAGTGTTTATTTAATAGTGCAATTAATCGTTTTAGCTTCACTTCTGGAGCCACCTCAAATCAGTACAAGCTAAGATTTAGCAGGGAGGCAGAGACTGCATCTTCGGATTCTTCCTGACAGGATGGATTAGATAAATTACTTCATAATTCTCTAACGTATTTTAAACTCAGAGACAAAGTGCTGCACGTTGCACTTAAAGATGCTGATCTCTGTCCTCTTTCTTGCTTTGTTTTTTGTTTTTTTTTTTTGGTGAGGAAGATTGGCCCCGAGCTAACATCTGTGCCAGTCTTCCTCTTTTTGCTTGAAGAAGATTGGCCCTGAGCTAACATCTGTGCCAGTCTTCCTGTATTTTTTTTTGTGTGTGTGTGCATGTGGGATGCCACCACAGCATGGCTTGATGGTGTAGGTCCATGCCCAGGATCCAAACCTGTGAACCCCGGGCTGCTGAAGTGGAGCACATGAACCTAACGACTGCACCACTGGGCCGACCCCGTCTCTCCTCTTTCTTTCTATCCCCTCCCCCAGCATTACTCTAAAGTGAGGCCATTCGAGGCATGGACTGAGTTCAATCTTGCCATCATTAATTCATTATTTGAATAAACGTCTGTCGAATCTCTGTTCTGTGACTGGTATTGTGCAGGTGCTGGGGATAGAAAGGATGACGTGATGCGGGATCCGTTTTCAGGGAATTTCAGTAGTATTTCATTTTAGAAAAAGTACTGAGCCTTACCTATGCTCCAAGGGGTGTATGAAGACAGAGTTTCATGCCAAAGGAAAATTTATAAATTCTGATAAGAATACAAACCTATTATTGGGTTAAATATGGTTCCTTTAGCAGGGACATGTTTTTGAGTTTCATAGGCAAGTAGGAATCGTTGCCATGTACCGACTAATTTGGAGCTGGTGGGGACGAGGGGAGTGGAATATTCCTTCCCATGCTTCCCACTGCAGACAGTCAGCTGACGTCTGAGACAGGACTCCTGATTATCCGTGCTGATTCTTTAGGTGGCTTTGCTGGGGCTACGTTAGAATCATGAAATCATTCAGGCCTTTAAAATGATTTGTCACAATGTTTAACCTGCACACCTTCTCTACCAATGACCATCATTTCAGCTTTGTTCAAGACCATCAAAGGGCTCAGCGGGCTGTGTGCATTCGTGGTGTGTGTCATTCTGTTCTGACTCCAGATGAGTCTTGCTAGGAGAGCCAGCCCAGCTGTGACTGGCAATAGGAAGAGACAGAGGATGGGACTGCAGGCCGTGGTCACAAAGCTGCTTGAAGGTGGGTCTGGTGTAAAAGATAGACAAGGAGAGTCTGAATTTCTCATCGTGATTACTCAGCAATTTCCTTTAACTAAGATATTGCAAACTGTTGGTCCTGGGCAGAACCTGGCCCACAGATGTGTTAGACTAGGCCTGCATTGTATTAAAATTTTTATTTAATTGGTTGCCAGCATGTAAAAGCTGGGAGATTTCACATTAAAAATCTATCTTCTCAGGGCCGGCTGGCCTGGTGGTGTAGCAGTTAAGTTTGCACGTTCCGCTTTGGCGGCCCGGGGTTTGCAGGTTCAGATCCTGGGTGTGGACCCACGCACTGCTCATCAAGCCATGCTGAGTTGGCGTCCCACATAGAGCAACTAGAAGGATGTACAACTATGACATACAACTATCTACTGGGGTTTTGGGGAGACAAAAGGAGGAAGATTGGCAATAGATGTTAGCTCAGGGCCAGTCTTCCTCAAAAAAAAAAAAGAAGCTTTAAATAAAAAGAAGAAAAATCTATCTTCTCTCTAAAAATTGGAACATCTAGCCACACAAAGCTTACATTGCTACCTGGCAAGAGTGAGCTGGAGCTGAGTTCCAGCTACCCCTTTAGATGGAACATGCATTTTTCCTATAACCTCAGTCCCCACTACTCCATATTGTCTCACACCCAGCTTGCTTCATTATTTAGTTGCCTGCCTGGTCCCCTGATTTACATGAATT